>NC_083346.1:98869661-99199430 GCF_019175385.1 Lycium barbarum
GCAGTCCTGATTTTTGCGCTTAAGATATGACGTCATCATTTGTATGGACTGCATGTTGATATTTTCACCATCATAAAAGCCTGCAGTATATCTTCAAGCAAAAGGAACTAAATCTTAGGCCGAGAAGATGGCTCGAATTGCTTAAGGACTGTGATGTAGACATACTCTATCATCTAGAGAAGGCGAATGTAGTAGCTGATGCTCTCAGTCGGCATTCCATGGGAAGTTTAGCTCATGTTAATGCAGAAAACAGGATTATGACCAAGGAAGTTCACCGTTTGCCCAGTCTTGGAGTTTGACTTTTGGACTCCGAGGATAGCGGTGTTGTTGTTTAGGATAGATCTCATTCCTCCTTAGTCGTTGAAGTTCAAGAAAAGCAGTATAATGATCCCTACTTGTTGCAGCTAAGAGAAGGGATCTACAAGCATAAGACAACAGCTATTGAACAAAGGAGAGATGATGGAACCTTGAGGTATCGAGGCAAATTATGTGTTCCATATATATATATGGGCTCAGAGAGCGAATAATGTCGGAAGCTCACAAGTGAAACCCGACCACCAGAGGCCTGTTGGCTTGGCACAAAATATTGATATTCCTGGTTGAAAATGGGAAATGGTAAATATTGACTTTATAACAGGTCTACCTCGTTCATCCCGTAGCCATGACTCTATTTGGGTGATCATTGACCGACTTACTAAGTCAGCGCACTTTTTGCCAGTCAAGACCACCGATTCAGCAGAAGATTATGCCAAGCTAGACATTCATGAGATTGTCAGATTTCATGGGACTCCTGTGTCTATATTTTAGATCGTGGTGCTCAGTTCACAGAGAACTTTTGGAAATCATTTCAGGGAGGATAAGGTACCAAGGTGAAACTCAGCACAACTTTTCATCCTCAAATAGAAGGCCAGGCAGAGCGTACTATTCAGACTGTTGAGGACATGTTGAGAGCATGTGTGCTAGATTTCAAAGGTAATTAGGATGATCACTTACCTCTCATTGAATTTTCTTATAATAACAGCTACCATGCTAGTATTGGGATGGCACCGTATAAAGCTTTGTATGGGCGCAGATGTAGATCACCGATTGGTTGGTTTGAAGTTGGTGAAGCAGAGTTGTTGGGACAAATTTGGTCTATCAGGCTATGGAGAAAGTCAAGGTAATTCAGGAGCATTTGAAAGCGGCTCAGAGTCACCAGAAGTCTTACACAAATGCGAGGCTAAAGGACTTAGAGTTTCAAGTTAATGATTAGGTGTTCTTTAAGGTTTCGCCTATGAAGGGTGTTATGATATTTTGCAAGAAAGGAAAACTCATTCCCAGATATATTGGACCTTACAGGATTTTGCAGAGGGTCGGTCAAGTAGCTTATAAACTTGAGTTTCCCCAAGAGTTGGTTGTTGTTCATCTAGTATTCCATGTGTCCATGTTAAGAAAGTGTGTGGGAGACCCGTTGTTGGTTGTTCCTGCTAATTCTATAACAGTTAAGGATGGCTTCACCTATGAGAAAATATCCATTGCCATTCTTGATCATCAGGTTCGCAAGTTGAGAACTAAGGAAGTTGCCTCAGTTAAAGTTTCATGGAGGAGTCAAAAAGTTAAATAGGCTACATGGGAAGCCGAAGAAGAAATAAAATCCAAGTATCCGTACCTATTTGACGAACCAGCAGAGAATGTTCAAGGTAAATAACCCCCATATCCATGTCATGTCCCCTATGTATTCATGTCATATGTTTCACGTTCACGTTCAGATATTCAGAAATCATGCCTCACGCTTCAGTATTCATGTTTCCATGTAGTCATGTCAATTCAGCTCAGTCCCCATGTTTCATGTCATGCTTCCTTTTCGCTCATGCATTCAAGCCATGTCCGGTCCCAACCTTGACCATGACTGATCATTCGAGGACGAATGTTCCAAGGGGGAGATATTGTAACACCTCATACCTTAAACTAGGCTACATTCATGATTTGGGACTTAGAAACCAAGATGGAAGTGTAGGAATTCAAAAATTCCTTCATCACAGTGAAAGTACGTTTTACAGCCCAAGTGTGGCTCTCACTTCAAGGTATGGGACGCACATGGTTGGGTGTACCTCATTGGGAAATTAGAGAAGCCACTGGAAATTGGCATCCATGTATGGGCAGCAAGGTACGGACCATACCTCAAAGTACGGGACGTACCTTGAGCCCGTACCTTACCATAAAAAAACGATGATCACTAGCAAAAAATTCACAATCCAAGTACGGCCCGTACTTCAAAGTATGGGATATACCTGGTGCCCGTACTTCACCAGTGTCGGCCAGATACTATAAAAACCTGGGGATAGTTTTATTTCCCCACTTTTCATTCTCTAAGCCCTAGGATGACCTCCTCTTCTTCTCCATTACAAAGAACACTAAGGTAAGCAACCCTAACCTATTCCAATGGATTCTAACATATGTCTATGAACATTAAGCCAAAATTCATTGTTCTTAACCTAGGGTTTTCAAAAAAACCCAATTAAAAAGGATTTAAGATTTAGCTTTGGGATTCTTCTTCAAAGTTCAGATTTTTGCTACAAGTTTAGAGCGAACTAGGTATGTAGGGCTTCTATCCACGTGTGGGAACATCTTTGTTCTTCCCACACCACGTTCCTCCATGATTATATAACAGTTCACCAAAACTAGGGTTTTAGGCATGTTGATGATAACCTTGGCTACATACCATGATTTACCATGTTTAAATATATAGTTCATTATTGTGTTCTTGATATTCCATTCTGGTTATTGAGAATCTGTCTGTAATCCATGGAAAACCCGTCCTTTTCACTCCATGGGTTCTTACATGCAGGTTATTAATTACTATGTTTATTTTCATGAAACGTTCAACATGTTTACTCATTTTCATGCAAGTATATTATGTAACTACATCCATATATAATGCAAGTCATTTTTTATGAAAATCCATGGGCTCAAATACCACCTATATTATGTTCATGCTTTTGGGAGTTATACAGATTACTGAGAAGGCTTTAATAGCCTAAAACTATGCTAGCCACCGTGACAAGGATCGCTCCGCCCATGTTTAGGACGATTCCTTCATGCTTTATTGATTAGATCCTTTCATGCCATGTTTATATGTTATACCTCTAGCAAGGTATGAGAGCTCTGCTGGTCGGGTTAGGCACCAGACTCTACGTACCCACAGGGTGATTCATGTTGTCGGTTATACTTATGCACTCCCTATTTAAAATGTTTTTACTTATGGTTATATATCTATATATATATTCATGTCCATAACCAGGTTTCAATTTCAGGTTAAGCTCTCATCATGTTATTTCATGTGCCATGTTTTATTTCATTCGGTTGCTTTACATACTAGTATATTCTATGTGCTGACGTCCCCTTTCTATTTCTCGGAGGCCTTCATTTCACGATGCAGGTATGGATTTACAGGACGACGCATCTGCTCAGTAGGATCATCCATGTATCAGCTTTTGGTATGCCCCATTTTCATTGGGGTTTAGTCATTATTTATATTATTGTCGGTTATGTAGTTAAGGTATGCTGGGGCCTTGTCCCAGCAAGTATGTTCTACAGTTCAGATTCATGATAGAGGTTCCATAGACTAATCAGTTATGTTATGTCAGATATTCCATTTTGGCTCATTATTACTATGTTTATTTAGACTATTCTGCATTATGATATTATGATATTTTTAGACTTATGTTTTATGATCCTACGCTTTACTTAAATTATGCATGTTTATTGGTTATTCCGCATCAGTTCATGCCCACGTTGAGTCAGCAAGTCATGTGGTTCGCTCGGTCACATACAGGCAGGCATCGAGTACCGTGTTGCACCTAGGCCATGGTTCGGAGCGTGACAATATAGGCTCGGTGTTATCATCATATCATCATCGTAATGTACCCGATCTTTTCAGGAGTCGGTGTTTAACGTACCACGACTTTTCAGGACTCGGTATGTAATGTACCTAGCCTTTTCAGGACTCGGTGTGTAACGTACCCGGCTCTAATAGGACTCAGTGTGAAACCCAACTGATCAGCGGTTGCACAATAGGTGTCGTACTCGGCCAACTATAGTGCAGTTCGGTGTGAATATATATATATATATATAAGGATACATGAGAGCCCAAATAAAAACTATGACTCTATCGAAGTGACGTAAGGTCGTTAAACCTCCAATTATCATTATGAAACTATTATCATGGATATATCTCACTATAATGACCCGTTTAGTTATTATAATGTTTTGACCCATTTAACCTTGTTGACCCTTCCCCAAGTCCCGTTAGTATGATCTATGACTTAATGAAGTCATTGGGTTGGTTTCCACAACGTTCGAGTGTAAATTGAGTAATAGATGGAGAAACTAGTTAAGTTAGCGAGTTAGAGTTAACCACGATCAACGTCAGGTTAGGATGACCCCGTGTCAATATTTTGGAGGTTCCAACTTGTTAATATGATGATTTTGAAGTTGTACACAAGTTTTGGTGAGGTTCCGAAGAGTTTTAGATGGGTTTGGGTTTTGTCGCGCTCATAGTCGATGTTTTCACCGTAGGTCTGTGACAGAAACGGCTCCAGATTGATCAAGTGACCTGTTTTTTGAGTGAGGTTGGAACCATTATATCCGTATCGAAATTACGATGCCATATTAAAAAGAATCGTCGCATTTCGCCTCCGTATGAGGGAGTTATGCCCGTTTTCGTTCGGGTTGTTCCAGCAGGTCCGCTGTAGCGACCTACCGTCCGCCGCAGTGACCGACGGGGATAGAAAAGCCCTATTTTAATACTCCAACTCCTAACCATTACCCCCAAGACCCCAAAGTCAGTTTTCAAGTGAGAAAGAGGCAAAATTCGTTCCATTCTTTGGTGAAAGCATCTTAGAGGGTAAGTCCCCATATTTATTTGTTCCTTTTCCTTTCTTCTTCAAGTTTCATGATTATTTTAAGGTCCATCGATGGCGGGTGAAAATTCTAGAACCCTAGATTTAGTAAACCCTTAAATAATTGGTGGGTTGTTGATTTTGTTGTTGATTAATCATCTAGGAGTATAGATTATCACTTTTTAGGAAGGGAATTTGATTTCTTATAGTTGAAATTGCGTGTTGAAACTTAGGGTTCTAATAAACATAGAAACTTTGTCCTAAAATCTGTTTTAAAGGGTAAAATTGATTAGAAACCCATGAATTGAAGGTTAATGATTGTAGAGATAGAAGTTGTTTTAAATTCACCATTAAAGGATGGTTTCATCCATTGAAAAGGGTAAAAGTAAGTGGGTCTTCTTCCCCATATTGTTGTTCTTGTTTAAATACATGGTTTGTTGCTTACTTAGCATCATATTGTCAGACTTTGACCATTATGAGGCACTTCGGAAATAGAAGGCTCGTGTGGAGTAGTTCGTGGCTCCTGTTCTACATTCGAGGTAGGTTATGTCTTACTTTAGTTAGACTTTGATTAGCGAAACGTATGTATTGTGTAGAATTGACGGGAGAAAGCATGATTAGGTCTTTGGACATAGTGTTTTGGTTGGATATTAGCTAGGTTGGTATGACTTCTAATTTTATGGGCTCGTCGCCATTGCATTACGTACTGAAATATGAGGTGTAGTTGTATTCATACTGTGGGGACTCAGGATGGACTTCTATTAGGTTGATTGGTGTTGATGGTGGCTTGTTTCCCTGTTATTGTGATTAGACTTATTGCCTAAATTTCGTATTGTACTCAGTTCTCTCTTATTGTGACATATATTATTGGAGAAAGGAAGGATAATGAGTTTAGGCTTGAGTTGTGATATAAACTTATGACAGTACGTAGATGAAAACTTGATGTATGATTTACTGTTGATGATAATATATAGAAAAGTGGAGCTTCTTGGTGATACAAGACTTAGTTGTGCGGCGTACTTGCTACACGTGGAAGTAAAGAGGGACATAGACTATTATGTTGGTTGAGACGGTCTGTATGATTCATTTCATGGCTGAGTTGATCCAAGACTTGATATGACTTGTGGCTTTGTTACTTGTACCTTCACTATTGCTTTATTGGTTTGCATTGATTTACCACATTTACACTCATTTACGCATTCATACACTTATACATGGTTCGGAAACGATTCATAAAAGACTTGTGGCATGATGCCATGTGTTTGACATTGATATTGCTAATTGTTCGTAGTCCTTACATACTAATGAACTGGAATATGTTGAGACATATATTGTGATGTGAAATTAGTAATGAAGATAATACAATTTTCCTGTTGAACTTGTGATACTATTTGATACATGTTACTTGATAAATTGATTATTGAGAGTGATGTGAAAGTGTTACTATACAAATGAAAAAACACATTTTACTAGGGGTGAGGATGTGACCTAGTTGTGGGCTCGTGGTCCGAGGTTCATTCCGAAAACGAGTGGTGCATGATGTGGATCCACGTCCAAGATTCTTTTCGGAGCGAAGGATTTATGGCTCGTGTCCGATGAGTATCCAGAACGAGTGGTACATGGACACCATGGGTCCCCTGCAGGTCATTACTACTGAGAAATGACATCAGTTAGCATGTATGTACAGTTCGAGTGATTGGCTAGTGCATGGCATTTCGTTGCATTGCACGTCATCATATTTTGCATTGCACATCATTACATTTTATTCTGCATTATTATATGCTTGTTTGTTTCTGATTTTGGTATGGATGTTGAATGCCTATTGTGATATAACTATGACCACTGACCGAGTTAAATTTTGGATTAATGCCTCTACCATGGGAAGGAACTTGGACTTGTAATTATCAGGTGAGATTATTAAAACTTGACAGACTTATGGTTTAGAAACTCCATCTTAGGCTATGACACCGTTGTGGGATGTTCTGTGACTTGCATTTAAGGGTTGAGTTCCTATCTGTTTATCTTGTTGATTTTATACTTATATGCGTGAACTAAACTTAGTCGACCTATGATTCTTACCAGTACATAGTGTTTGTACTAATACTACCTTGCTGCACCCTTTTTGAGTGCAGATTGTCTAGAGGTTTCATCCAGGCTACATCTCTAGCTTGAAGCTAGCTTGCTCGATCAGATCCGAGGGTGAGCTTCTAGCCATGCCATGCCACCTGAAGATCTCTCTTTTCAGATGTCTACTTTCATAATAGACATTAGTTGTTATTATATTTAAGATATGCTTCATTCTGTAGACATTGTTAGTTAGAGTCCTTATACGATGACTTTCAGATTTTGGGGGTGTAATAGTTAGACTTCCGCACTTATGTTATCTGTTAACTTTGACTTGTTTTATTTATTTATTCATTCACATTGACAGTTAATAAATGATTAATGGAGTTAAAATTGGCTATTGATTAATGGATTAACAAGTAAGGGTTCGCCTACTAGTGATAATAAGGTAGGTGCCCGCACGATCGGTAATTAGGATCGTGACAGTTGGTATCAGAGCCTAGGTTTGTGAATCTCGTTGTTCGAGGATGTGTCTAGTAGAGTCTTACGGATCAGTACGAAGAGCTCTGTACCTATCTGCGAGAGGCTATAGGACATTTAGGAAACTTCCACTTCTTTTATTTTTTCGTGCTACTTCATTCAAATTGATATCTAGACGATTCCAATTGGTATCTGCACTTCCTTGTCTTATTCTTCCACGAATGGTCGAAACCCCACCCCTAAACTCTTATGTGGGTGGTTTGTGTTATGGCATGGCCCGGTATGGTACTAAATGCGTCTTCCTGATTCGGACGCATGATCCAAGTTCAGTTTCCAGTTTTGACTTGAAGTTTAGTTGTATGGGTTGTAATTTAGACCCGTTTATTGTGTTTGCATAATCTTGTAAAGAAGAGAACATTGGATTAGATTAATCTTTACTATTAGAAAGGGAATAATTGGTATTTGACTGTAACTACCCTCCCGATCGTTATAGAAATCTTGACCACCTTAGCCGGTAACACCTTTTCGAGAGTAGAATGAGCTAATAGAAACTCAAATGTAGAAGTCCAATAACTGAAAACGTGGCGTACTTATTATTATTGTTTGGTTGTATTGAGTACCTTTGGGGGGTGACATAGGAAATTATACCTCCGTTGGGGATTCCGAGGCCACGGGTGAGTCCTTATGGTGTTTTTACATTAATGTGCATGTTTTGTTTTGTGTGTGTGAGGCCTCGGATAAAGTGTTGGGTGGTAGAGTGAAAAACAATGAGAATTAGCAAGCTTACTGCCTCAGTGGGACCGCTGTAGCAGCGAAGTACCGCTGCGGTCATACAAGATTGGGTGGGTCCTCTATGGAGGGCACTGGACTGCTGTAGCAAGGGCGCTATGGCAGAACCATGCCCACCACAGCGGAGGATGACTTTTGGGGAATGTCCGCTACAATGGGCACTTGCTCGCTATAGCTAGACCGCTGATGCGACGGGTTGACCGCCGCCGCGGTTGACGGTTACAGTAAGCCGTGTTTTGTTAACTTGAATTTGTTTCTTCTGGGGGTGAGTTTTCTTGCCTTATCTTATGATTATCTATTATCTTAGGCTTAAATTAATGGTGCAAATGTATATGGACTAGTTGGAGAAGATGAGTTTCTACCTTAGCATTGAGAATTGAATAATAGGCTTTAAATATTAGTTTAATTGGTGAGTCTTTCCTATAGTAAGATGTGATTTCATGAAGTAGTAAATCATAAGCTTGAATCTCTAATCTAGACTAAGATTGATTAAGGATAAAAAACGGGATCGTTCGAAACAAGAGCTAATAATTTGAGAGTTATGTTGAGGTTGTACAATGTGAAGTCGACTCGAGGGTTATGTCTAAATTGGTAAGTTCTAGTATGTCATAGGCTATAGGGGACATTGGTTGGATAACAGAAATGAAGACTCTAGTGGTCATTGTGTTACTTATGGCTGGTGAGAGATGATATTATTTATTGTACTATATATATATATATATATATATATATATATATATATATATTTTTGTATTTACCAATGTGGTTATTGAGCATACATATATGTTTGTTGATTGGTGTTCCCGAGTTGTACAACATCTTGCTAAGGTAAGGCTTATTTCCGAGATCTTTGAGTTATGTTCCGTCATATTAAAGTAATGGTGATCTTTGTTAGATTAGTTGTCTAAGTCAAAAGAGGGTTAAGTTTGAACTTTGTGAAGCAGGTTTCTGAGTCCTGGTTTGTTGAGATGGATATGAGGAATAATTAATAAATTGATAGTAGTTGAGATTTTCTAAGAGTTGATATATTGTTGTGACTTCTTGATAAATGGTAAATTTGTCATAATTGAGAAATATAGGGATGTTAAATAGTTCCGATAGGTCGAGATGTTATGAAGAGTGTCCAAATGAATTAGTCGCGAGGAAAAAGGGTAAATGAGTTGGTGGAATAGATAAGGCTGTTGGGTTTCACGTGGTCCTTTTGTAGTATTAAGTAAGTGATAGAAACAGGGAGGTTCGGGAAAGTCCCTGATAAACTGTTACTTGGCTTGAATGATGGATAGGTAAAAGGTTGACATAGTTAGTGTTAAACAAAGCGTGTTGAGATATGAATTCTTAGTTAGTGTTAAACAAAGCGTGTTGAGATATGAAATCTTAGTTTACTGATCTAAGAAAGATTTGTTGATTGCATTAGTGATCATAAGGGTCTAGAGAAGTTGTAATCTTTAGAGGTATGAATTGGGAAGAGTATGGTCAAACTTCGGTATATTAGAGGACGCATATGTGTTGTAGCAATTCCTGTTGTAGGTTCGAGTACAAAAACATGGAAATTGGGTCCTTGTGCTAAAGTTAGAAAACGTTTTGGCTGATAAGATGAACGGATAGTAGTTAGGGCGCACTTGGTGCCGCGGAGGTTTCCGTGTGGTTATAATGCATATCCTTGGGTTTTCATCAACCTTCGTACGCCCCTTCTTCATTTGAGGATGAACGATGGGTAAATTGGTATCTGATGTAACGAGCTATTTAGTTATTATAGTGTTTTGACCCATTTAACCTTGTTGACCCTTCCTCAAGTCCCGTTAGTATAATATATGACTTAATGAAGTCACTGGGTTGGTTTCCGCAAGGTTCAAGTGTAAATTGAGTCATTGATGGAGAAGCTAGTTAAGTTAGCGAGTTGGAGTTGACCACAGTCAACGTCGGGTTAGGATTACCCCGTGTCAATGTTTTGGAAGTTCTAACGTGTTAATACGATGATTTTGAAGTTGTACACAAGTTTTGGTGAGGTTCCAAAGAGTTTCAGAGGGGTTTGAGTTTTGTCGCGCTCGTATTCGATGTTTTCGCCGTAGGTCTATGGATAGAAACGGCTCCAGATTGACCAAACGACCTTTTTTGGAGTGAGGTATGAACCATTAGATCCGTATCAAAATTACGAAGCCATAGCAAAAAGAATCGTCACGTTTCGCCTCCGTATGAGGGAGTTATTGTTACACCCCGTAGTTTCGTACGTGGAAATTTATAAGTGTTGAACGTTCTAAGTATGGATACTGGAGTACCATTCAAGGATATATGATATTATACGAACTAATCCTACAGTCATGACGGTTTACGTTCATATAATAAGCTATGCGAAACTCCGGGACCAAGCAAATCGAAGAAAATAAATTTGTCGAAAATTTGGAAAAAGTTGATAGAATTTTGGGTCAAATTTGGAGGGGTATATCTCCTAGTATATTAAGAGTTTTAAGGTGTTTCAAAAGCCTAAAATGAAGTTCGTCGAGTCTAATTTCCAACGCAACAAACCTCTTGTCGATACGATATCAGAGCAGAGAATTATGGACGTTACAAGTTCAGCAGATAGAGCAAAACGCGTGATACAGTACTGCTACAGTGGTCCGGGCCGAATTTGAACCAATATAAAAGGGGCTTTCCCCCTATTTTTTCAGCCAAAATTTCTTCCAAACAATTCCAAAATGCTCTAGAAATTTCCCCAAAATTTCAAGCCTAAATCAACGATAATTCCCGAATTCCGGTTCAGGCAACGTATAGTTGCGAGTATAGAATCATATAGCGACGCGTGTGGTTCAAGTTTAAGGTGAAAAAAGGTGAAGATATAGCGATATTATTAGGAGTAAGGTATGAATCTCCTATTATTAATTTTTATTTTGGTTTATTTACGGGGATAAAACTGTCAAATAGTCGTATAATAGTTTTGTTGGTGGAAATATGGGATAAACCCCATATGGGATGTTTATGGAGTATTTTGGTGTTGAGAATATTATTATTAATGTTGGTATTGATGTTGTTGTTGTTGGTTGCTGAATTACTATTTTGGGCTAGGCATATAAACAGGGGAGGTGGTGCTGAAATTTCGGCAGATTCTAGAAAGATTTATTTGAAGGACTAAGACAAGCATTGAGTAGTTAAAGTTAAGGCGACCAAAAAGGTATGTTAAGGCTAGTCCCTTTCTTTCTAAAGGCATGATTCTTTCATTATAAACCTTTGTGCCATATCCATAATATCCTTGCCTCCAGAAATGCTAGAAGCCTATGAATCTCAGGATCCTTATGATATTATTGAGCTTACTTATGATCTTGAGACTATTCTTTGTGATTGATCTCGCCTCATAATACTTGTTCTTTCGAGGTGAGATATAGCGATGACGGTTCTACTTTCAACGCTATCTAAGTTCATGATTCTCGAGACACCCGTGACATTATCGATTTCATCATACGATGGTTAATTCTTCAAGGAATGATATAATGACGATGGTAATGCTAATGATTAAGTTGATTTCATTTATGTATTTTTATGTGTATGTATGTATTTATGTATGCATTGCATCCCACTGATCAGCTGGGGATAACACCGCGCCAACATGGCCGGGCAAGATGATACCGTGCCTACATGGCCGGGCAAGATAACCTTGCGCCTACATGTCCGGGAAAGATAACACCGCGCCTATATGGCCGGGCAAGATAACATCGTGCCTATATGGCCGGGCAAGATAACACCGCGCCTATATGGTCGGGCAAGAAAGCACCGCGCCTATATGGCCAGGCAAGATAATACTGCGCCTATACGGCCGGGCAAGATAACACCGCGCCTATATGGCCGGGCAAGATAACACTGCGCCTATATGGCCGGGCAAGATAACATCGAGTCTTGCAAGGGCCGAGGACGGATATGACAGATGTATGTATATTAAGTAAATGTGAATGCATATGTATGTATGTTGTGTATGGATGTGTACGAAATGTTTTTCATGTAGATGAGTAGTTTACATGATAGTGATCTTAAGAAGAGTACGAGGTATAATTACTTACTTTATCTTATGTTATCTTCATTCTGATATCATACTACTACTCTTGCCTTACATACTCAGTACATTGCTCGTATTGACGTCCCTTCTTGTGGACGCTACGTTCATGCCAGCAGGTGTAGATAGACGAGACGAGGATCTTTCATCGTAGGCTGCCTTCAGGTACTGGTCTAGAGTGGTGGCTCCACTTCTTCCTGGAGCATTGCCGAGTCGGAGTCTATATATATGTATATATATATATATATATGAATTGTGTTGGGTATGTCAGGGGCTCTGTCCTGACCTGTATGCCTCAGTCATATTCATAGAGGCTTTGCAGACAGTTCCTGTGTACAGCTTAGGCATAGTGTGACAGTAGTAATGTCGGCATCATGGGTTTATTGTGCATTTACTTATGCATGATATTATGTTCATATTTAGCCTCTTGATCTTATTATTTCCATTTGAGACACGAAGGATGTACGTTATAAGTTGGTTCGCTCGGTTCCTGTAAGGTGTCGGGTGCCAATCACGCCTTACTAAGGATGGGGTGTGACAAAATGGTATCAGAGCAGGTCTGTCCTAGGGTTGTCTGCAAGCCGTGTCTAGCAGAGTCTTGTTTATGGTGTGCAGTTCACCACACTTAGAAACAGGAGGCTACAAGGCATTTAGGAAGAATTGACCCTTCTTTCTCATCTTAGATCGTGTCATAGAGCTAAATCATAGGATATGATGTCCCTAATTCTAACCCCAAATGTTTTGATCATGGATAAGCCGTTGATTATGCCGCTACGAGATAATTGCTGAGAATTGAAGTTGTTCCTTCGAAAGGTAGGTTTCCTGTTTAATTAATGTGGATAGACGTTGATATAAGAACTTGAGCAAGATATTATGGGTATTTGTGATTGCTCTGTAGGCATTGGATGTGTTTTCTGGACTATGTACAGGAATGAGGTAGTAAGAATTATAGAGGAAACTCTGCCGAAATTTTCACAAGTTGAATTATTTGCATGTTTATAGAGAAACAGTAAAGGAAAAATATGACCATCAACCATTTGGTTAAGTCATGATTGAAGGAACAACTATGAGACGCTTTCAAGGAGATGTTTTAGAATGATTTTAATTTGATTTAAAGGAGGAACCCTGGAGGGAAAAATGATTAGCAGTTAAAGGAACTGGAATGACTTGCATCCGAGATTTCGGGGGATTGAGACCTATTGGAAAGATAAGGAAAGTTGGCATTAGGAACTCAAACAAGGTATTACGATTTATAGATTGGATTGGTTAGTAAGAGGTAACAAATAAATACTGACATGGAGAAGGAAGTTAATGAGTACGGGAAGTTCCACCCTAGAAGTATATATATCTATACGAGATCAAGATGGGTTTGTACTCATAGTGGAATGTTTTGCAGGACTTCTAGGTAGATATTATTAAGTGGTAGATGGGAAAGAGCACCTTAAGAGCAAAGGAAATCAAGGAGGACAGAAGTACGAGAAACTGCGGTTATGAATTGATTGAAGGAAGTTATGTGACCATCGACGATAAGAGGAAGTTTAATAAATTAGTAAGGTTGGCCAAAGGTAGCTAGTGATGGCATAAGACAGTGGACTTGGAATAGAGATACGATTATAAAGGAAACAGGACGAAAATACGAGGAATAGACATACATACGAGAAAGCTATGATATCGTAAAGGGAAACGAGAAGTGAATGACAGGATGCACTTTATAGGTATTTCATGACGAAGACAAGGATTTACTGGATAAGGTATTGGAGGAATTATGACACCCGACAATGGGGCAATCGAAAAGTAATACGGAGCTATAAAGCAAGATGAGCTAAGGAAATGCAAGGAGAAGTCATGAAAGTAGACGGAGATAAGATCACAAGAAAAGGATTCAAGGATATAAATAGAGGAGACTAGCATTTAAGGAATTAAGAGATCCGCTTGACTGATAAATCGAAACAACAGATAAGTGCATTAGACTTATTAAGCGAGAGTCGGGCAAAGGTAAAAAATAAATAAAGGGAAAACCCCAAAGGAAATGATCAAAGGATATTGTGTTTGGTCGAAACAAGTTGGTGACAATAAACCCTCGTGGAATGAGTAAAATAATAGCTTCCCTTAAAATGGCGGGGGGGGGGGGGGGGGGGGGGGAATGGAGGTTACAGACAAGGAAATAATGAAGCGATTTGAATTCACTACAGGACAAAGACCCTTAGTTAAGAGTTCACTCCTAATTTATTAGCCAAACTAAGGAATCGGAAACTTTAAGGGTAAGTTGAAGGAAGGAATCCTTAAGGAAGAGATTTGCGATATTTGATATAAGTACAAGAGCTAGTCAGCAAGCACAGGTGCAAGAAGTCCAACTAAGAGCAAGAGGAGTTAAGCAAAAATTCCGGTGTTAAACTGATTGATAAATAAAGTATCACTAGGATTAATTTGACTACTATGGAAAGCAAAGGATGCTGTGATATGACTAGTTTGAGGATATGAAAAAGGAAGGAGTGAGAATGAATTAGACTCTAAGAAGATGAAGTTGGTGAGAATAGGAAATTCCAATTGAAAGTATATATCATATAAAAGTGCAAACGGTAAAGGAAGAAAGATAACCTGCGTAATTCGAATAATTTTCTGTTTTAATTAAGCAAGTGAACAAAGTAATTTCCAGTGAATGCAGGTAAGAACATGGACATTTGCCTCAGAGCTAACTCTACTTTAACATTCGAGTACGAATGTTTTTGATGGGGGGGGGGGGGGGGAATGTTACTGTTACACCTCGGAAAATTTCCCGTTGGTACGCAAGTAAATGAACTAATGATGTGTGCGAGGAGTGCGAGTGTATAATGTTTCATGGGAAATGTATGTAAAGGGATGTGGATGATTAGAATGAAAAGTCGAGAAATGAGAAAAATTGAAAGTTGGCAAAACTGCCCAGTGGTCGTATAGTGCAAAATACGGACCGTAAAGTGCAATACGGTCCGTAAACTTGACGTCGTAAACTGGCATGTCCAACTTCAACTTTCTGCCAGCTGAGGAAATGGCTAAAATATGACCTGGTGGACGGACCGTAAAGTGATTTACGGCCCGTAAACCATGGTCGTAAATCACCATGCATGCAGGCCAAAGTTTCTGGTTCTGCTTAAACTTAAAAAACGACCACGAGGGACGGTCCGTAAACTGAAATACGGACCGTAAACCTCCATGGACGACCACTGTTCACCCAGCACAGATTTTTCAATTCATTAAATATGAGGATCAAGACTTGTCTTATTTCATTTACAACATTACACCATTTCTCTCTAGAACTTCTCTCTACATTTATTTTATGAGTTTTCAAGGATTATAAGTCATCCATAACATTAAGACAAGTAAATCAAGGATAAGGGAGTCATCAAGGATCATCCAAGTCAAGAAATCCAAATGGAGAAAAACTAGGGTTTTGCTCAAAGAGGAGTATTATCAACCAAAGCTTGTTCCTACAACTTCTAAGGTAAGATTAATGATTTTTACAAGATGTTTAAGGTATTGAAGAATTAAAATACATGGATTGTAGAAAATGTGGTCAACTAGGTCATGAATGATGAATAGTGACATTTTGAGAAATAGTTTGAATTGAGTTATGAATGTTGTTGTGTTGTGATATGAATGTGTTATAAATGGTATTAAGATCATGAACTAAACACTTTAGACGAATGGACGAAGATGGGTGTTATAATCATGAATCTGGGTGAATTAGAGGCAAATTGAGGAATCTAAATAATGTGGTTAATGTGAATGACTAATGGCCATTGTTATGACATTAATGAAGGTATAAACGCTAGCATTGGAAGGGAACGTGCAAGTGTAGAATAGTTCGACGGAAAGGTATGTAAGGCTAACCCTTCTTTCATAAGGCATGGTTCTTGGCCAAATTCCTAATTCCTCTATATGAGTATGTTGTCTTCACATGGTTGACATTCCGAGCTCATAAGCTCACGACCCTTGATATGTACTATTATTATACTATGTTCCTCATAAGATGAGTAAGTCTATAATGTAGATGTAACGATAATGATGAGGATAGTAATGATGATGAGAGTAAAATGAGATTAGAGATGCTTACGAGCTATGATATATGTATATGTATGCCATGAAGGGCTATAATAAGACCCCGAGCTTATGATGCCGGGCAAGACTATATGTATATGACTATGTATAAAGTATGTATACGATTACGAAACACGCGCCCACCTCTGCAGATGGTACGGATAACCCTGATGCCTTGGTAGGGCCAGGTATGTATGACCTTGAGCCTTGGTTGGCCAAGCATGTATAAGACACCGATCCTATGAGGTCGGGTATGCTATGTAAATGCTATGTATATGAAATGACTATGTATATGATATGAATATGAATGTGATAAGACTATGTATAAGAATACGAATAAGGACATGTATACGAATATGAGCACAAGTATGGTACGAGTATTATTATGGGATATGAACGACGATGTAAGCAAGTAAGCGACATGATAATGATGATATTACTGTCTCCCCTCCTATGCTATTTCATATGATATCTATTATGCTTCTATATTGATGTTGATCATGCTTTACATACTCAGTACATTCTTCGTACTGACGTCCTTTTGTTTGTGGACGATGCGTCATGCCCGCAGGTGCACAGGGAGACAGACTTGATCTATAGCGGTTTATTCAGAGATTGCATTGAATAGCAGAGCTCCATTTCTTTCAGAGTCGTAGCTTGTGGGTACTTATTCTTTTGTGTATATAATTATGGGCATAGCGGGGTCCTGTCCCGCTCATACGATATGTCATACTCTCAGAGGCTCGTAGTCATGTGTATGTGGGTAGAGATGTTCGGCCATGTCGGCCCATGTTTTGTATATCTTTTGTTGGCCTCGTCGGCCTTGTACATACGATGTGGCACAGATGCCTATGATATGTTAAATGACGATGGTCGTCTAATGGGATCAATATGATTAACGATAAGGAAAGCACGAATTGACTTATGGTTCACCTAGATGTTATGTTATGTACGATAAGGGGGTGCTCGGGTGGGGTAGCACCGGGTGCTCGTCGCGGCCCCCTAGCCGGGTCGTGACAAAAGTGGTATCAGAGCAGTTCAGTCCTAGGATGTGTCTACGAGCCGTGTCTAGTAGAGTCTTGGTTATGGGCGTGTTGCACGCCACACTTATAAACAGGAAGCTGCGGACATTTTAGGAATAAATGACCTTCTTTCTTCATAAGAATCGTGCGATAGAGCTATGATGTAAGAAATTCTTGTTCCTTAATCTTGTGTTGTGTATTTCAGAGATGCCTAAAAAGAAAAAGGCTACAGCAGCCCAAAAGGGCAAGACGGTGGCAGAAAAGCGGGCTAAAAGAGCACCGCCACCGGTAGTAGAGGAAAGTGAGTCCCAGAGTGCGGCTCAATCTCAATCTTCCCAGACAGTGCCTATTACCGAGGAGCACGTGGGAGCCTCAGCCCCAGCTCCTCCGCTGAATGCTTCGGGTCAAGATGTCAAAGAGGCCATTAATTTGTTAACTCAGTTGGTTGCGGCCCAAACTCAGAGGCAAAGCTCGGGGCAAGGTGACAGGGCTATTAGTGCAAGGGCCCGTGACTTCATTGCTTTGAAACCCCCGGAATTCTTTGGGTCGAAATCGGAGGAGGATCCTCAGGACTTCATTGACGGTATGTTGCGGACGCTCCGATTGATACACGCTTCAGACAACGGGTCGGTGGAGCTAGCGTCCTATAGATTGAGGGATGTCTCAATCCAGTGGTATACGGTTTGGATGGCTTCGCGGGGAGCAAATGCACCTCCACCGGTATGGCAAGAGTTCGTTGATGCTTTTCTCCGTCATTATATGCCTTCGGAAGTTCGGCGAGCTAGGGCCGATAAATTCTTGAATTTTAGGCAAGGTAGCATGAGTGCTACAGAGTATAGTCTCCGCTTCAATTCCTTGGCTAGGTATGCTTCGGCCATGGTAGCGGATATGGGCGATCGGGTGCACCGGTTTGTGAAAGGCCTAGGGCCACACTTGATGGATAACTGCTTGACTGTGTCCCTTCAGGGTGGCATGGATATTGCACGCATTCAGGCACATGCTCAGGAATTAGAGGAACATCTACAGCAGCGGAGAAGTGAACGTGAGCAAGACAGGGGACATAGCAAGAGGGCTAGACCTTCGGGTTCGAGGAGCGAGTCCAGAGGCGGACACAGACAGCAGTTTCCCAGCCATTCAGGCTATTCTATGACCAGTCCACCTACACGGTTTTCAGGCTAGGGCCTTGATAGATCTGCTCGTTTAGGGCCGAGTCCGAGTTATTCAGGGCCTCAGTTCAGAGATGACTTAGGCCAGTCAAGGCCACCCGTGCCACAGTGTTCCTAGTGTGGGAAGATGCATTGGGGTCGATGTCGACTTGGTTCAGATGATTGCTATTCATGTGGTCGGCTAGGCCATATTATGCGTGATTGCCCCTCAGTTCATGGTAGAGGTAGGGCCCAGCCTTCAGGGTCGATAGCCGGATCTTCGGCATCTGTACGCCATACGGGGCCAGGTTCACATGCGCCAGCTGGCCATGGTAGAGGCAGAGGGAGAGTTCCCACTTCTAGCGATCCTCAGCACCGTATTTATGCTTTGGCTGGACGCCAAGATCTTGAGTTTTCTCCTGACGTAGTCACAGGTATATTATCGGTATTCTCTCATGATGTATATGCTTTGATTGATCCGGGCTCCACATTTTCTTTTGTTACTCCATATATTGCGGGTCGGTTTATAGTTGAGCCGGAGTCGATCAAACCCTTTAAGGTGTCTACGCCCGTTGGCGAATCGGTGATAGCTAGCCGAGTGTATAGAGATTGTGTAGTCTTGATATGTGACTGCCGAACTATAGCTGACTTGCATGAACTAAAGATGGTAGATTTTGATGTCATTATGGGCATGGATTGGTTGTCTTCTTGTTACGCCAATGTTGATTGCCGAATGAAGATGGTTCGTTTCCAGTTTCCGGAAGAACCAGTCTTATAATGGAAAGGGAATGCGGCATCACCGAAAGGTAGGTTTATTTCCTATCTAAAGGCTAGGAAGATGATCACGAAAGGGTGTATTTATCACCTAGTGCGAGTTCAAGATGTAGAAGCTGAGTCGCCGACTCTTCAGTCAGTTTCGGTAGTGAACGAATTTCCGGATGTGTTCCCGGAAGAGCTTCCAGGCCTTCCTCCTGAGCGAGAGATAGATTTTGCGATTGATGTGTTGCCAGACACTAAACCTATATCTATTCCTCCCTATAGGATGGCACCCGCAGAGTTGAAAGAGTTGAAGGAGCAATTAAAAGACCTGCTTGAAAAAGGCTTTATTTGGCCTAGTTCATCCCCATGGGGAGCACCCGTATTGTTCGTCCGGACGAAGGATGGCTCTTTGAGAATGTGCATTGATTATCGGCAATTGAATAAAGTGACAATTAAGAACAAATATCCCCTCCCGAGGATTGATGATTTATTTGATCAATTGCAAGGTGCCAAATGGTTTTCAAAGACTGATTTGAGGTCCGGGTATCACCAAGTAAGAGTTAGGGAGAAGGATATCCCTAAGACAGCTTTCAGAACAAGATATGGCCATTTCGAGTTCCGAGTAATGTCGTTTGGGCTAACTAATGCACCGGCAGTGTTTATGGACTTAATGAACAATGTATTCAGGCCTTTTCTGGATCTATTCGTGATTGTATTCATCGATGATATCCTAGTGTATTCTAGATCCGAGGCAGAACATGCGGATCACTTGCGTATTGTCCTTGGAGTTCTTCGAACCCGAGAGTTATTCGCGAAGTTTTCCAAATGCGAGTTTTGGTTGAACTCAGTGGAATTTCTGGGCCACATTGTTGCAGCTGACGGTATTCGAGTGGATAGCCAAAAGATTGAGGCAGTGAAGACTTGGCCAAGGCCCACGACCCCTACGGAGGTTCGTAGCTTTTTGGGCTTAGCAGGTTATTACAGAAGGTTTGTTGAGGGTTTCTCTTCTATTTCTGCACCGCTCACCAAGGTGACTCAGAAGTCAGCTAAGTTTCAATGGACAGATGCTTGTGAGCGTAGTTTCCAAGAGTTGAAAGACCGACTGACTTCAGCCCAGTCTTGACACTTCCAGAGGGATTGGAAGGATATGTTATTTATTGTGATGCTTCAGGCGTCGGGCTAGGCTGTGTATTGATGCAAAATGGTAAGGTGATTGCGTATGCTTCTAGACAATTACGGAAATATGAGCAGAATTATCCTACCCATGACTTAGAATTGGCCGCGGTGGTCCATGCTTTAAAGATATGAAGACACTACTTATATGGTGTCCACATGGATATTTATACAGATCATAAGAGTCTCCAGTACATCTTCAAGCAGAAAGAGTTGAATTTGCGGCAACGACGATGGCTAGAGTTGCTAAAAGACTATGATGTTGAAATCCTGTACCAACCCGGAAAGGCAAATGTTGTGGCTGATGATCTTAGCCGTAGGTCGATGGGAAGTCTAAGTGATGTACGACCAGAAAAGAAAGAGATGGCCCGTGATCTTCAGCAGTTTCATCGTTAGTAGCGGAAGTAAAAGAGCGACAATATGAGGATCCCATGCTAATGCAGTACAGAGATACACTCCCTCAGAAGGAGGGGTCATCATTTGACATTTCAGAAGACGGAGTTCTCCGATGTCGAGGCAGGTTATGTGTTCCCGATGTGGCAGGTCTACGCCATCAGATTTTGAGAGAATCTCATTGTTCCCGTTACTCCGTTCACCCCAGAGCGACGAAAATGTATCATGATCTTAAGACTATATATTGGTGGAATGGGATGAAGAAAGACGTAGCGGAATTCGTGGCTCAGTGTCCTAATTGCCAACAAGTGAAGATAGAACACCAAAAGCCGGGTGGCTTATTGCAAGCTATAGAAATCCCAACTTGGAAGTGGGAAGTGATTAATATGGATTTCATTACAGGGTTACCCCGTTCTCGACGTAAATATGATTCCATATGGGTGATCGTGGATAGACTCACTAAATCAGCTCATTTCTTACCGGTCAGGATGACCTATGTGGCTGAAGATTACGCAAAGCTTTATCTTAAAGAGATAGTGAGACTCCACGGTGTTCCAGTATCTATTATCTCTGATAGAGGGGCTCAGTTTACAGCCAAGTTTTGGGGGTCTTTCCAAGAAGGTTTAGGGACCCAAGTGCGCCTAAGCACGGCGTTTCACCCACAGATCGATGGGCAAGCTGAACGTACTATTCAGACTCTTGAAGATATGTTACGGGCATGTATGATAGATTTTGGAGGAAATTGGGATGACCATTTGCCACTCATTGAGTTTTCTTACAATAATAGTTATCACTCCAGCATTCAAATGGCACCGTATGAGGTTTTATATGGGCGAAAGTGTAGATCCCCGATTGGGTGGTTTGAAACTGGAGAGGTCAAGCTGATAGGGCCAGAATTGGTCCAGCAAGCTATAGAGAAAGTCAAGCTCATACAAGATCGGTTGTTAGCGGCTCAAAGTCGCCAGAAGTCCTATGCGGATAATCGTCGAAGGGACTTAGAGTTCCAAGTTAAGGATTGGGTGTTTTTGAAAGTGTCGCCGATGAAAGGCGTTATGAGATTTGGCAAAAAGGGGAAGCTTAGTCCCCGGTATATAGGGCCTTACGAGATTGTGCGAAAGATAGGCAAGGTGGCCTATGAATTAGACTTACCTCCAGACTTGGAGTCAGTTCATCCAGTTTTCCATGTCTCGATGCTTCGTAAGTGTGTTGGAGATCCTACGAGGATTGTCCCAGTAAATGATGTTCAAGTGACAGAAAAATTAGCTTATGATAAAATACCCATTACCATATTAGATAGGCAAGTACGGAGGCTTAGAAACAAAGAAGTGGCCTCAATTAAAGTGCTGTGGAGAAATAACAATCGAGAGGAAATGACATGGGAAGCGGAAGAGAATATGCGATCCAAATACCCACATTTATTTCGGCCCTTGGAAGAGGTCCAAGATGAGACGTCAAAATCATAAGGTATGCATGTTTTCCCTTTTATACATTCAGGTCGTGTGTGGCCAAATTTCTAGTGATGTTGTATTATTGCACTGTGAGGCATTGTTATTGTGGGTTGTTGTGACAGGGTGGTAGTGCCACATTACAGAGGAAACTCTGGCGAAATTTTTATGGAATTGCCCAAGCCTTTAACATTCGAGGACGAATGTTCCTATGGGGGGTAGAATGTTACACCTCGGAAAATTTCTCGTTGGTACGCAAGTAAATGAACTAATGATGTGTGCGAGGAGTGCGAGTGTATAATGTTTCATGGGAAATGTATGTAAAGGGATGTGGATGATTAGAATGAAAAGTCGAGAAATGAGAAAAATTGAAAGTTGGCAAAACTGCCCAGTGGTCGTATAGTGCAAAATACGGACCGTAAAGTGCAATACGGTCCGTAAACTTGACGTCGTAAACTGGCATGTCCAACTTCAACTTTCTGCCAGCTGAGGAAATGGCTAAAATATGACCTGGTGGACGGACCGTAAAGTGATTTACGGCCCGTAAACCATGGTCGTAAATCACCATGCATGCAGGCCAAAGTTTCTGGTTCTGCTTAAACTTAAAAAACGACCACGAGGGACGGTCCGTAAACTGAAATACGGACCGTAAACCTCCATGGACGACCACTGTTCACCCAGCACAGATTTTTCAATTCATTAAATATGAGGATCAAGACTTGTCTTATTTCATTTACAACATTACACCATTTCTCTCTAGAACTTCTCTCTACATTTATTTTATGAGTTTTCAAGGATTATAAGTCATCCATAACATTAAGACAAGTAAATCAAGGATAAGGGAGTCATCAAGGATCATCCAAGTCAAGAAATCCAAATGGAGAAAAACTAGGGTTTTTCTCAAAGAGGAGTATTATCAACCAAAGCTTGTTCCTACAACTTCTAAGGTAAGATTCATGATTTTTACAAGATGTTTAAGGTATTGAAGAATTAAAATACATGGATTGTAGAAAATGTGGTCAACTAGGTCATGAATGATGAATAGTGACATTTTGAGAAATAGTTTGAATTGAGTTATGAATGTTGTTGTGTTGTGATATGAATGTGTTATAAATGGTATTAAGATCATGAACTAAACACTTTAGACGAATGGACGAAGATGGGTGTTATAATCATGAATGTGGGTGAATTAGAGGCAAATTGAGGAATCTAAATAATGTGGTTAATGTGAATGACTAATGGCCATTGTTATGACATTAATGAAGGTATAAACGCTAGCATTGGAAGGGAACGTGCAAGTGTAGAATAGTTCAACGGAAAGGTATGTAAGGCTAACCCTTCTTTCATAAGGCATGGTTCTTGGCCAAATTCCTAATTCCTCTATATGAGTATGTTGTCTTCACATGGTTGACATTCCGAGCTCATAAGCTCACGACCCTTGATATGTACTATGATTATACTATGTTCCTCGTAAGACGAGTAAGTCTATAATGTAGATGTAACGATAATGATGAGGATAGTAATGATGATGAGAGTAAAATGAGATTAGAGATGCTTACGAGCTATGATATATGTATATGTATGCCATGAAGGGCTATAATAAGACCCCGAGCTTATGATGCCGGGCAAGACTATATGTATATGACTATGTATAAAGTATGTATACGATTACGAAACGCGCGCCCACCTCTGCAGATGGTACGGATAACCCTGATGCCTTGGTAGGGCCAGGTATGTATGACCTTGAGCCTTGGTTGGCCAAGCATGTATAAGACACCGATCCTATGAGGTCGGGTATGCTATGTAAATGCTATGTATATGAAATGACTATGTATATGATATGAATATGAATGTGATAAGACTATGTATAAGAATACGAATAAGGACATGTATACGAATATGAGCACAAGTATGGTACGAGTATTATTATGGGATATGAACGACGATGTAAGCAAGTAAGCGACATGATAATGATGATATTACTGTCTCCCCTCCTATGCTATTTCATATGATATCTATTATGCTTCTATATTGATGTTGATCATGCTTTACATACTCAGTACATTCTTCGTACTGACGTCCTTTTGTTTGTGGACGATGCGTCATGCCCGCAGGTGCACAGGGAGACAGACTTGATCTATAGCGGTTTATTCAGAGATTGCATTGAATAGCAGAGCTCCATTTCTTTCAGAGTCGTAGCTTGTGGGTACTTATTCTTTTGTGTATATAATTATGGGCATAGCGGGGTCCTGTCCCGCTCATACGATATGTCATACTCTCAGAGGCTCGTAGTCATGTGTATGTGGGTAGAGATGTTCGGCCATGTCGGCCCATGTTTTGTATATCTTTTGTTGGCCTCGTCGGCCTTGTACATACGATGTGGCACAGATGCCTATGATATGTTAAATGACGATGGTCGTCTAATGGGATCAATATGATTAACGATAAGGAAAGCACGAATTGACTTATGGTTCACCTAGATGTTATGTTATGTACGATAAGGGGGTGCTCGGGTGGGGTAGCACCGGGTGCTCGTCGCGGCCCCCTAGCCGGGTCGTGACAAAAGTGGTATCAGAGCAGTTCAGTCCTAGGATGTGTCTACGAGCCGTGTCTAGTAGAGTCTTGGTTATGGGCGTGTTGCACGCCACACTTATAAACAGGAAGCTGCGGACATTTTAGGAATAAATGACCTTCTTTCTTCATAAGAATCGTGCGATAGAGCTATGATGTAAGAAATTCTTGTTCCTTAATCTTGTGTTGTGTATTTCAGAGATGCCTAAAAAGAAAAAGGCTACAGCAGCCCAAAAGGGCAAGACGGTGGCAGAAAAGCGGGCTAAAAGAGCACCGCCACCGGTAGTAGAGGAAAGTGAGTCCCAGAGTGCGGCTCAATCTCAATCTTCCCAGACAGTGCCTATTACCGAGGAGCACGTGGGAGCCTCAGCCCCAGCTCCTCCGCTGAATGCTTCGGGTCAAGATGTCAAAGAGGCCATTAATTTGTTAACTCAGTTGGTTGCGGCCCAAACTCAGAGGCAAAGCTCGGGGCAAGGTGACAGGGCTATTAGTGCAAGGGCCCGTGACTTCATTGCTTTGAAACCCCCGGAATTCTTTGGGTCGAAATCGGAGGAGGATCCTCAGGACTTCATTGACGGTATGTTGCGGACGCTCCGATTGATACACGCTTCAGACAACGGGTCGGTGGAGCTAGCGTCCTATAGATTGAGGGATGTCTCAATCCAGTGGTATACGGTTTGGATGGCTTCGCGGGGAGCAAATGCACCTCCACCGGTATGGCAAGAGTTCGTTGATGCTTTTCTCCGTCATTATATGCCTTCGGAAGTTCGGCGAGCTAGGGCCGATAAATTCTTGAATTTTAGGCAAGGTAGCATGAGTGCTACAGAGTATAGTCTCCGCTTCAATTCCTTGGCTAGGTATGCTTCGGCCATGGTAGCGGATATGGGCGATCGGGTGCACCGGTTTGTGAAAGGCCTAGGGCCACACTTGATGGATAACTGCTTGACTGTGTCCCTTCAGGGTGGCATGGATATTGCACGCATTCAGGCACATGCTCAGGAATTAGAGGAACATCTACAGCAGCGGAGAAGTGAACGTGAGCAAGACAGGGGACATAGCAAGAGGGCTAGACCTTCGGGTTCGAGGAGCGAGTCCAGAGGCGGACACAGACAGCAGTTTCCCAGCCATTCAGGCTATTCTATGACCAGTCCACCTACACGGTTTTCAGGCTAGGGCCTTGATAGATCTGCTCGTTTAGGGCCGAGTCCGAGTTATTCAGGGCCTCAGTTCAGAGATGACTTAGGCCAGTCAAGGCCACCCGTGCCACAGTGTTCCTAGTGTGGGAAGATGCATTGGGGTCGATGTCGACTTGGTTCAGATGATTGCTATTCATGTGGTCGGCTAGGCCATATTATGCGTGATTGCCCCTCAGTTCATGGTAGAGGTAGGGCCCAGCCTTCAGGGTCGATAGCCGGATCTTCGGCATCTGTACGCCATACGGGGCCAGGTTCACATGCGCCAGCTGGCCATGGTAGAGGCAGAGGGAGAGTTCCCACTTCTAGCGATCCTCAGCACCGTATTTATGCTTTGGCTGGACGCCAAGATCTTGAGTTTTCTCCTGACGTAGTCACAGGTATATTATCGGTATTCTCTCATGATGTATATGCTTTGATTGATCCGGGCTCCACATTTTCTTTTGTTACTCCATATATTGCGGGTCGGTTTATAGTTGAGCCGGAGTCGATCAAACCCTTTAAGGTGTCTACGCCCGTTGGCGAATCGGTGATAGCTAGCCGAGTGTATAGAGATTGTGTAGTCTTGATATGTGACTGCCGAACTATAGCTGACTTGCATGAACTAAAGATGGTAGATTTTGATGTCATTATGGGCATGGATTGGTTGTCTTCTTGTTACGCCAATGTTGATTGCCGAATGAAGATGGTTCGTTTCCAGTTTCCGGAAGAACCAGTCTTATAATGGAAAGGGAATGCGGCATCACCGAAAGGTAGGTTTATTTCCTATCTAAAGGCTAGGAAGATGATCACGAAAGGGTGTATTTATCACCTAGTGCGAGTTCAAGATGTAGAAGCTGAGTCGCCGACTCTTCAGTCAGTTTCGGTAGTGAACGAATTTCCGGATGTGTTCCCGGAAGAGCTTCCAGGCCTTCCTCCTGAGCGAGAGATAGATTTTGCGATTGATGTGTTGCCAGACACTAAACCTATATCTATTCCTCCCTATAGGATGGCACCCGCAGAGTTGAAAGAGTTGAAGGAGCAATTAAAAGACCTGCTTGAAAAAGGCTTTATTTGGCCTAGTTCATCCCCATGGGGAGCACCCGTATTGTTCGTCCGGACGAAGGATGGCTCTTTGAGAATGTGCATTGATTATCGGCAATTGAATAAAGTGACAATTAAGAACAAATATCCCCTCCCGAGGATTGATGATTTATTTGATCAATTGCAAGGTGCCAAATGGTTTTCAAAGACTGATTTGAGGTCCGGGTATCACCAAGTAAGAGTTAGGGAGAAGGATATCCCTAAGACAGCTTTCAGAACAAGATATGGCCATTTCGAGTTCCGAGTAATGTCGTTTGGGCTAACTAATGCACCGGCAGTGTTTATGGACTTAATGAACAATGTATTCAGGCCTTTTCTGGATCTATTCGTGATTGTATTCATCGATGATATCCTAGTGTATTCTAGATCCGAGGCAGAACATGCGGATCACTTGCGTATTGTCCTTGGAGTTCTTCGAACCCGAGAGTTATTCGCGAAGTTTTCCAAATGCGAGTTTTGGTTGAACTCAGTGGAATTTCTGGGCCACATTGTTGCAGCTGACGGTATTCGAGTGGATAGCCAAAAGATTGAGGCAGTGAAGACTTGGCCAAGGCCCACGACCCCTACGGAGGTTCGTAGCTTTTTGGGCTTAGCAGGTTATTACAGAAGGTTTGTTGAGGGTTTCTCTTCTATTTCTGCACCGCTCACCAAGGTGACTCAGAAGTCAGCTAAGTTTCAATGGACAGATGCTTGTGAGCGTAGTTTCCAAGAGTTGAAAGACCGACTGACTTCAGCCCAGTCTTGACACTTCCAGAGGGATTGGAAGGATATGTTATTTATTGTGATGCTTCAGGCGTCGGGCTAGGCTGTGTATTGATGCAAAATGGTAAGGTGATTGCGTATGCTTCTAGACAATTACGGAAATATGAGCAGAATTATCCTACCCATGACTTAGAATTGGCCGCGGTGGTCCATGCTTTAAAGATATGAAGACACTACTTATATGGTGTCCACATGGATATTTATACAGATCATAAGAGTCTCCAGTACATCTTCAAGCAGAAAGAGTTGAATTTGCGGCAACGACGATGGCTAGAGTTGCTAAAAGACTATGATGTTGAAATCCTGTACCAACCCGGAAAGGCAAATGTTGTGGCTGATGATCTTAGCCGTAGGTCGATGGGAAGTCTAAGTGATGTACGACCAGAAAAGAAAGAGATGGCCCGTGATCTTCAGCAGTTTCATCGTTAGTAGCGGAAGTAAAAGAGCGACAATATGAGGATCCCATGCTAATGCAGTACAGAGATACACTCCCTCAGAAGGAGGGGTCATCATTTGACATTTCAGAAGACGGAGTTCTCCGATGTCGAGGCAGGTTATGTGTTCCCGATGTGGCAGGTCTACGCCATCAGATTTTGAGAGAATCTCATTGTTCCCGTTACTCCGTTCACCCCAGAGCGACGAAAATGTATCATGATCTTAAGACTATATATTGGTGGAATGGGATGAAGAAAGACGTAGCGGAATTCGTGGCTCAGTGTCCTAATTGCCAACAAGTGAAGATAGAACACCAAAAGCCGGGTGGCTTATTGCAAGCTATAGAAATCCCAACTTGGAAGTGGGAAGTGATTAATATGGATTTCATTACAGGGTTACCCCGTTCTCGACGTAAATATGATTCCATATGGGTGATCGTGGATAGACTCACTAAATCAGCTCATTTCTTACCGGTCAGGATGACCTATGTGGCTGAAGATTACGCAAAGCTTTATCTTAAAGAGATAGTGAGACTCCACGGTGTTCCAGTATCTATTATCTCTGATAGAGGGGCTCAGTTTACAGCCAAGTTTTGGGGGTCTTTCCAAGAAGGTTTAGGGACCCAAGTGCGCCTAAGCACGGCGTTTCACCCACAGATCGATGGGCAAGCTGAACGTACTATTCAGACTCTTGAAGATATGTTACGGGCATGTATGATAGATTTTGGAGGAAATTGGGATGACCATTTGCCACTCATTGAGTTTTCTTACAATAATAGTTATCACTCCAGCATTCAAATGGCACCGTATGAGGTTTTATATGGGCGAAAGTGTAGATCCCCGATTGGGTGGTTTGAAACTGGAGAGGTCAAGCTGATAGGGCCAGAATTGGTCCAGCAAGCTATAGAGAAAGTCAAGCTCATACAAGATCGGTTGTTAGCGGCTCAAAGTCGCCAGAAGTCCTATGCGGATAATCGTCGAAGGGACTTAGAGTTCCAAGTTAAGGATTGGGTGTTTTTGAAAGTGTCGCCGATGAAAGGCGTTATGAGATTTGGCAAAAAGGGGAAGCTTAGTCCCCGGTATATAGGGCCTTACGAGATTGTGCGAAAGATAGGCAAGGTGGCCTATGAATTAGACTTACCTCCAGACTTGGAGTCAGTTCATCCAGTTTTCCATGTCTCGATGCTTCGTAAGTGTGTTGGAGATCCTACGAGGATTGTCCCAGTAAATGATGTTCAAGTGACAGAAAAATTAGCTTATGATAAAATACCCATTACCATATTAGATAGGCAAGTACGGAGGCTTAGAAACAAAGAAGTGGCCTCAATTAAAGTGCTGTGGAGAAATAACAATCGAGAGGAAATGACATGGGAAGCGGAAGAGAATATGCGATCCAAATACCCACATTTATTTCGGCCCTTGGAAGAGGTCCAAGATGAGACGTCAAAATCATAAGGTATGCATGTTTTCCCTTTTATACATTCAGGTCGTGTGTGGCCAAATTTCTAGTGATGTTGTATTATTGCACTGTGAGGCATTGTTATTGTGGGTTGTTGTGACAGGGTGGTAGTGCCACATTACAGAGGAAACTCTGGCGAAATTTTTATGGAATTGCCCAAGCCTTTAACATTCGAGGACGAATGTTCCTATGGGGGGTAGAATGTTACACCTCGGAAAATTTCTCGTTGGTACGCAAGTAAATGAACTAATGATGTGTGCGAGGAGTGCGAGTGTATAATGTTTCATGGGAAATGTATGTAAAGGGATGTGGATGATTAGAATGAAAAGTCGAGAAATGAGAAAAATTGAAAGTTGGCAAAACTGCCCAGTGGTCGTATAGTGCAAAATACGGACCGTAAAGTGCAATACGGTCCGTAAACTTGACGTCGTAAACTGGCATGTCCAACTTCAACTTTCTGCCAGCTGAGGAAATGGCTAAAATATGACCTGGTGGACGGACCGTAAAGTGATTTACGGCCCGTAAACCATGGTCGTAAATCACCATGCATGCAGGCCAAAGTTTCTGGTTCTGCTTAAACTTAAAAAACGACCACGAGGGACGGTCCGTAAACTGAAATACGGACCGTAAACCTCCATGGACGACCACTGTTCACCCAGCACAGATTTTTCAATTCATTAAATATGAGGATCAAGACTTGTCTTATTTCATTTACAACATTACACCATTTCTCTCTAGAACTTCTCTCTACATTTATTTTATGAGTTTTCAAGGATTATAAGTCATCCATAACATTAAGACAAGTAAATCAAGGATAAGGGAGTCATCAAGGATCATCCAAGTCAAGAAATCCAAATGGAGAAAAACTAGGGTTTTTCTCAAAGAGGAGTATTATCAACCAAAGCTTGTTCCTACAACTTCTAAGGTAAGATTCATGATTTTTACAAGATGTTTAAGGTATTGAAGAATTAAAATACATGGATTGTAGAAAATGTGGTCAACTAGGTCATGAATGATGAATAGTGACATTTTGAGAAATAGTTTGAATTGAGTTATGAATGTTGTTGTGTTGTGATATGAATGTGTTATAAATGGTATTAAGATCATGAACTAAACACTTTAGACGAATGGACGAAGATGGGTGTTATAATCATGAATGTGGGTGAATTAGAGGCAAATTGAGGAATCTAAATAATGTGGTTAATGTGAATGACTAATGGCCATTGTTATGACATTAATGAAGGTATAAACGCTAGCATTGGAAGGGAACGTGCAAGTGTAGAATAGTTCAACGGAAAGGTATGTAAGGCTAACCCTTCTTTCATAAGGCATGGTTCTTGGCCAAATTCCTAATTCCTCTATATGAGTATGTTGTCTTCACATGGTTGACATTCCGAGCTCATAAGCTCACGACCCTTGATATGTACTATGATTATACTATGTTCCTCGTAAGACGAGTAAGTCTATAATGTAGATGTAACGATAATGATGAGGATAGTAATGATGATGAGAGTAAAATGAGATTAGAGATGCTTACGAGCTATGATATATGTATATGTATGCCATGAAGGGCTATAATAAGACCCCGAGCTTATGATGCCGGGCAAGACTATATGTATATGACTATGTATAAAGTATGTATACGATTACGAAACGCGCGCCCACCTCTGCAGATGGTACGGATAACCCTGATGCCTTGGTAGGGCCAGGTATGTATGACCTTGAGCCTTGGTTGGCCAAGCATGTATAAGACACCGATCCTATGAGGTCGGGTATGCTATGTAAATGCTATGTATATGAAATGACTATGTATATGATATGAATATGAATGTGATAAGACTATGTATAAGAATACGAATAAGGACATGTATACGAATATGAGCACAAGTATGGTACGAGTATTATTATGGGATATGAACGACGATGTAAGCAAGTAAGCGACATGATAATGATGATATTACTGTCTCCCCTCCTATGCTATTTCATATGATATCTATTATGCTTCTATATTGATGTTGATCATGCTTTACATACTCAGTACATTCTTCGTACTGACGTCCTTTTGTTTGTGGACGCTGCGTCATGCCCGCAGGTGCACAGGGAGACAGACTTGATCCATAGCGGTTTATTCAGAGATTGCATAGCATAGCTCCATTTCTTTCGGAGCCGTAGCTTGTGGGTACTTATTCTTTTGTGTATATAATTATGGGCATAGCGGGGTCCTGTCCCGCTCATACGATATGTCCTGCTCTTAGAGGCTCGTAGTCATGTGTATGTGGGTAGAGATGTTCGGCCATGTCAGCCCATGTTTTGTATATCTTTTGTTGGCCTCGTCGGCCTTGTACTTACGATATGGCACAGATGCCTATGATATGTTAAATGACGATGGTCGTCTAATGGGATCAATATGATTAACGATAAGGAAAGCACGAATTGACTTATGGTTCACCTGGATGTTATGTTATGTACGATAAGGGGGTGCTCGGGTGGGGTAGCACCGGGTGCTCGTCGCAGCCCCCTAGCCGGGTCGTGACAGTTACACCCTGTAGTTTCGTACGTGGAAATTTATAAGGGTTGGACGTTCTAAGTATGGATACTGGAGTAACCTTCAAGGATATATGATATTATACGAACTAATCCTATGGTCGTGACGGTTTACGTTCATATAATAAGCTATGGTAAACTCCGGGACCAAGCAAATCGAAGAAAATAAATTTGTCGAATATTTGGAAAAAGTTGACAGAATTTTCGATCAACTTTGGAGGGGTATATCTCCTAGTATATTATGAGTTTTAAGGTATTTCAACCTAAAATGAAGTTCGTCGAGTCTAGTTTCGAACGCAACAAACCGCTCGTCGATACGATATCGGAGCAGAGAATTATGGACGTTACAAGTTCAGCTGATAGAGCAAAAACGCGTGATACAGTAACTGCTATAGTAATTAGACTTGCTACAGTACTGCTACAGTGATCCAACCCGAATTTGAACCAATATAAAAGGGGCTTTCCCCCTCTTTTTTCAGCTAAAATTTCTTCCAAACAATTCCAAAATGCTCTAGAAATTTCCCCAACTCTCAAACCCAAATTTCAAGCCTAAATCAACGATAATTCCCGAATTCCAGTTCAGGCAACGTATAGTTGCGAGTATAGAATCATATAGCGACGCGTGTGGTTCAAGTTTAAGGTGAAAAAAGGTGAAGATATAGCGATATTATCAGCAGTAAGGTATGAATCTCCTATTATTAGTGTTTATTTTGGTTTATTTACGGGGATAAAACTGTCAAATAGCCGTATAATAGTTTTGTTGGTGGAAATATGGGATAAACCCCATATGGGATGTTTATGGAGTATTTTGGTGTTGAGAATATTATGATTAATGCTGGTATTGATGTTGTTGTTGTTGGTTGCTGAATTACTATTTTGGGCTAGGCATATAAACAGGGGAGGTGGTGCTGAAATTTCGGTAGATTCTAGAAAGATTTATTTGAAGGACTAAGACAAGCATTGAGTAGTTAAAGGTAAGGCGACCAAAAAGGTATGTTAAGGTTAGTCCCTTTCTTTTTAAAGGCATAATTCTTTCATTATAAACCTTTGTGCCATATCCATAATATCCTTGCCTCCAGAAATGCTAGAAGCCTATGAATCTCATGATCCTTATGATATTATTGAGCTTACTCATGATCTTAAGACTATTCTTTGTGATTGATCTCGCCTCATAATACTTGTTCTTTCGAGGTGAGATATAGAGATGACGGTTCTACTTTCAACGCTATCTAAGTTCATGATTCTTGAGACTCCCGTGACATTATCGATTTCATCATACGATGGTTAATTCTTCAAGGAATGATATAGTGACGATGGTAATGCTAATGATGACGTTGATTTCATTTATGTATTTTTATGTGTATGTATGTATTTATGTATGCATTGCATCCCATTGATCAGCTGGGGATAACACCGCGCCAACATGGCCGGGCAAGATGATACCGTGCCGGTCGGGCAAGATAACACCGCGCCTACATATCCGGGGAAGATAACACCGTGCCTATATGGTCGGGCAAGATAACACCGCGCCTATATGGCCGGGCAAGATAACACCGCGCCTATATGGCCGGGCAAGATAACACCGCGCCTATATGGCTAGGCAAGATAACATCGAGTCCCGCAAGGGCCGAGTACGGATATGACAGATATATGTATAGTAAGTGAATGTGAATGCATATGTATGTATGTTGTGTATGGATGTGTACGAAATGTTTTTCCTGTAGCTGAGTAGTTTATATGATAGAGATCTTAAGAAGAGTACGAGGTATAATTACTTACTTTATCTTATGTTATCTTCATTCTGATATCATACTACTACTCTTGCTTTACATACTCAGTACATTGCTCATACTGACGTCCCTTCTTGTGGACGCTGCGTTCATGCCCGCAGGTGTAGATAGACGAGACGAGGATCTTTTATCGTAGGCTGCCTTCAAGTACTGGTGTGGAGTGGTGGCTCCACTTCTTCCTGGAGCATTGCCGAGTCGGAGTCTATATATATATATATATATGAATTGTGTTAAGGGTACGTCGGGGGATCTGTCCCGACTTTTATACTTCAGTCATGTTCATAGAGGCTTTGTAGACAGTTCCTGTGTACAACTTAGGCATAGTGTGACAGTAGTAATGTCGGCATCATGGGTCTATTGTGCATTTACTTATGCATGATATTATGTTCATATTTAGCCTCTTGATCTTATTATTTCCATTTGAGACACGAAGGATGTAAGTTATAAGTTGGTTCGCTTGGTTCCTGTAAGGTGCAGGGTGCCAATCACACCTTACCAACGGTGGGATGCCCGTTTTCATTCGGCCTACTTCAGCAGGTCCGCTACAGCGACCTATTAGCCTCCGCAGAGACCAACGGGGGCAGAAAAGCCCTATTTTAATAGTCCAACTCCTAACCATTACCCTCAAGACCCGAAAGTCAGTTTTCAAGAGAGAAAGAGGCAAAATTCAGTTCATTCTTTGGTGAAAGCATCTTGGAGGGTAAGTCCCCATCCTTATTTGTTCCTTTTTCCTTTCGTCTTCAAGTTCCATGACTATTTTAAGGTCCATCAGTGGTGGGTGAAAATCCTAGAACCCTAGAATTATTAAACCCTTAAATAATTGGTGGGTTGTTGATTTTGTTGTTGATTAATCATCTAGGAGTATAGATTATCACTTTATAGGAAGGGAATTGGATTTCTTATGGTTGAAACTGCATGTAGAGATTTAGGGTTCTAATAAACATGGAAACTTTGTCCTAAAATCTATTTTAAAGGGTAAAATTGATTAGAAACCCATGAATTGAAGGTTAATGATTGTCGATACAGAAGTTATGATAAATTCACTAATAAAGGATAGTTTCATTCATTGAAAAGGGTAGAAGTAAATGGGTCTTCTTCCTCAAATTGTTGATCTTTTATAAATACATGGATATTGTTAAACTTTGACCGTTATGAGGTGCTTCAGAAATAGAAGGCTCGTGTAGAGTAGTTTGTGGCTCCTGTTCTGCATTCGAGGTAGGTTGTGGCTAACATTAGTTAGACTTTGATTAGCGAAACATATGTATTGTGTAGAATTGACGGGAGAAAGCATGATTAGGTCTTCGGACATGGTGTTTTGGTTGGATATTAGCGAGGTTGGTGTGGCTTCTGATTTTGTGGGCTCGTCGCCATTGCATTATGTACTGAAATATGAGGTGTAGTTGTATTCATACTGTGGTGATTTCGGATGGATTTCTATTAGGTTGATTGTTGTTGATGGTGGCTTGTTGCCCTGTTATTGTGATTAGACTTATTACCTAAATTGTCGTGTTGTACTCAATTCTCTCTTATTGTGACATATATTATCGGAGAAAGAAAGGATAATGAGTTTAGGCTTGAATTCTAATATAAACTTATGGCAGTACGTGGATGAAAACTTGATATATGATTTACTGTTGATGATAATATATAGAAAAGAGGAGCTTCTTGGTGATACAAGACTAAGTTGTGCGGCGTACTTACTATATGTGAAAGTAAAGAGGGACATAGACTATTATGTTGGTTGAGACAGTCTGTATGATTCATTTCATGGCTGAGTTGATCCAAGTCTTGATACAACTTGTGGCTTTGTGACTTGTACCTTCACTGTTGCTTTATTGGTTTGCATTGATTTACCACGTTTACACTCATTTATGCATTCATACACTCATACATAATGGAAATGGTTCGGAAACGATTCATGAAAGACTTGTGGCATAATGCCTTGTGTTTGAGATTGATATTGCTAATTGTTCATAGACCATACATACTAATGAACTGGAATACGTTGAGACATACATTGTGATGTGAAATTAGTGAAGAAGTTAATATAATCTTCTTGCTGAACTTATGATACTATTTGATACATGGTACTTGATGAATTGATCATTGAGAGTGATATGACAATATTACTATACATATGAAAAAGCACATTTGATCGGGGGTGAGGATGCGACCTAGTTATGATCTCGTGGCCCGAGGTTCGTTCCGAAAATGAGTGGTGTAAGATGTGGATCATCATCCGAGGTTCTTTCCATTGCGGAGGATTTATATCTTGGGTCCGATGAGTATCTGGAACAAGTGGTACATGGACACCATGGGTCCCCTACAGGTCATGGTTACTGAGCAATGATATCAGTTAGCATATGTATACAGTTTGAGTGATTGGCTAGTGCATGGCATTGCATTGTATTGCACGTGTATATTTTGCATTGCACATCATTACATTTTATTTTGCATTATTATATGCTCATTTGTTTCTCATTTTTTTATGGATGTGGAATGCCTATTGTGATATAAATATGACCATTGACTGAGTTAAATTGTAGACTAGTGACTTTACCTAGGGAAGGAACTTCGACTTGTGATTATCAGGTGAGATTATTGAAATTTGACAGACTTGTGGTTTAGAAGCTTCCTCTTAAGCTGTGACTCCGTTGTGGGATGTTCTGTGACTTGGATTTAGGTGTTGAGTACCTATCTATTTATCATTTTGATTTTATTCTTATATGTGTGAACTAATCTTAATCGGCCTATGATGCTTACCGGTACATAGTTTTTGTACTGATACTACCTTGCTGCACCCTTTTTGAGTGAAGATTGTGTTCCAGAGGTTTCATCCAGACTACATCTCTAGCTTGAAGTTAGTTGCTCGATCAGATCCGAGAGTGAGCTTCTAGCCATGCCATGCCACCTGAAGATCTCCCTTTTCAGATGTCTACTTTCATTCCAGACATTTATTGTTATTATATTTGAGATATGCTTCATTCTGTAGACATTGTTAGTTAGAGCCCTTGTACAATAACTTTCAGATTTTGGGGGTGTAATAGTTAGATCTCCGCACTTATTATATCTATTCACTATGACTTGTTTTATTTATTTATTCATTCACATTGACTGTTAATAAATGGTTAATGGAGTTGAAATTGGCTAATGATTAATAGGTTAACGGGTAAGGGTCTGCCTACTAGTGATAATAAGGTAGGTACCCGCACGATCGGTAATTAGGGTTGTGATGCTCACCTTGAAGGAACAATAATTATAAGATGAAATCAACATCAATAATAAGATCAATAACCATAATATGAGATCAATAACCAATAATCATGAGATAAGGATCAACAATATCATAAGAACATATGCTTTTAATATTTCTGAAAGAGCAATCATTATGGACATACTTTGTGTAAGCTCGAAGCAATGGACCATGCCTTGGGAAAGAAAGGGACAGCCTTAACATACCTCAAGTCGTCCAAGCAATCCAACAATCGGGCTACTTACAACTAGCACGCCAATCCTATAAAAAGATATATATATATATATATATATATATATATATATATATATATATAACTTAGATGGCGCTAGTATGTCACACATAAACGATAACTTGATTCTAAAGTAAAACGGGCAGAATTTCCCTTCACTCTCCAATCACCTTAACATATACAACAACTCACAATAACAACAACAAACTTACAAAAGTCCTAAAATACTCCTTCTACTGTTCATACAAAGAATATGAACCAAACAACCCAAAGTATACCAATATACAATAACAATATACACTTCCTTTCTTCCCAATCAAGGAGCATAATCTCATCAACAAACCAACAACATTAGATACCATCTATATACATGGAAATTAGCTAAACTACGCAGCCACAACATGCTCAAAACAGTCCATAAACTCAACAACTATAACACAACACTTTATGACCTTTCCTCCATAATTATTTTCACTTTTAAGACTTGCTAAACCTTCAATTCAACTCAACATAAAAAATAAGATGAAGAACATAGATTATACTTGAAGAACTTTAGCTACACCAACTTACTACAAAGCTTATTCACCACAACGTCATCTAGAAGCAAGAACCAACATTTTCTATGAACTAGTTTAGTGTAAATCTTGTTGAATTCTTGATCTAAGGGACTATAAGTGTTTAGGAGATGTATATGGAAGTTTCTAGATGTCAAGAGAAGTGTAAATGATGATAAAATAGGGAGAATGGGGCATTTATACCCTTGAAAGTCGGTGAAACCGCCTCACCAATTGTCCTTTGCAATCATGAGGCCTTTGGCTCATGATCGCGAAGGTTTGCAAGCCTCTGGCAGGTTGTCTTGAAACTCTCATAACTTCTTACTCCGATTTCGTATCGACAAACGGTTTGTTGCGTTGGAAGCTAGACTCAATGACCTTCAATTTACATAGGTTATGTGTTCCATAACTCCTATATTTTTGGAGATACACCTCCCTCAAGTTGGACAGAAAATTCCTATCTAAAATTCTGTCAAGTTTTTTCCAAAATTTCGGCAAACATAATTTTTTCGATTCGCTTGATCCCGAAACCTTTAGACATTTTCTTAGCACTTATTCAAAATCTTCCTTAACCTTATAAGGGTTATATGACCAACAAGAAGGCCATGCTCAACTTATCTCTGATTAAGTCAATAAGAAAAAAAGGGGTAACTTATCTGATAACCAGGATCATCGATTGAAGAGTATCCTTAGCACATAGACATGGGGAACATGCAATGCAAACCCTGCTGAACCTGTTTGATCCAAGAAATTTTAAAGTTAGACTCTGAACACACTAAGGATTTAGCACCAGAGGGATATGAATATCAGGGATATCATTCCATCAAAATTATTGTCTCAAACCTAAACGTTGGAATAATATCCAGTTCTGGTTTAAAAGAGTCTTCGTGACTTTGATGTCTCCTTATTCATCTTAGAGCCAAAGGAAGTTAACAAAGTTATGCATAATGCGGAATGGACAGGTACTATAAAAAAGGAGCTTAATAAAATTGTTAAGCAACAATTCACGCCTGGTGATCCAAGATCCTAGTAGCATACATGGAACTCACATTCCATCAAATGGATGCTGAAAATACCAAACTTCCTGATCAAGTGTACAAGGTCGATAAGGTTTCTACAGGCTCAGACAAGTCTCAAAAGTATGGTTTATGTGAAAGACATCATCCGAGCAAGAACTAAGTCCTTCTTCAAAGAAATTACTGCACTAATGTAAGTGAAGTTGAGATAAGAAAAATAGGAGAACTCAATTTCCTCGTGGGACTGCAAATTGAGCAACCCTCAATAGAATGATGACATATTAGCAAAGTATGTTAAGCAACTAATCAAGGAGGTTCAACAAAGGCAATGAAAAAGGAAATAAGAGTAGTACAGGATCTTGAACCCTCAGTTGTTTCCCAGAAAGGACCACTTGACTATCACAGAAATTTGCTTGAAATTAAAAATTGCATATGGATATTCATTCTGTCACGACCCATTTTAGGATCACGCAAGCAACTACCATACCCACCTCGGTAGGCGAACCCTCAACCCAACATAAAACATTTAGAAGTAAAGGAAGAGTCTTAATAATCTTTCGAGAGATATAATAATCGAAAACAGAAGTCAACCAATACATTTAAACGAAATAGCGAAAGTGTTTACAATGATTAAATAAATACAATGACTCATTCCCATGACCTGACCTAGACTAATACGAGAGCGACTAATGTTTAATCGGAATACAATAACAAATCTAAGAACCAACCTCCATCTCGAAATAAAAATGATGGAGGCCTTCAAGATAGGTACCATACATCTTCCGAAAAACTTAGACAATCAATTTTTTGGAAAAATTCTACACCCCAAAAGGGATGTAGCAAGAGTAGTATCAGTACAATAGTAGTACAGGAAAGCAACATAGGCCGACAATGGTTAGAAGAACATATCAGTAATAAAATTCACAAATAAACATGGCAGGTTAACTAGGTCAATAATGCACATTATCTACCGCTCGTCGCAACAATAAAGACTTATTTTCATCAACTCTCCCCTAGTGATCCGTTTACCAAACTTACACTATACTCCATTCTAACTCACCTAACATACAATAGACAATTTGTCTCAAATATCACAAGCCAACTACCCTTACCCAATCCACCCTTAGTATCGGAAAGTCATCCCGTCATTCTAATATTCATTATTCGCCTAAATTTTAGGAAGCCAAATATACAACTAAGCCAACCAGTACCAACAACAGTAATTCAAGATCATGGCCTATGGTTATAGCAACTAAGCCCAACTGTGTCAAGTCTCAATATATCCAGTCTGAGTTCATATATCACAACTAGATCACAAAATTAGCACAATAATATCACAAGAAAAACATGAGAAGTCAAAAGGTACAATACAATAATGTATGAAATATGGACGCAATGCATATGCACCGTACACATGTACTCCGGTGATGGAACATCACATCTCGATAGCGCAACCCATGGGGGACCCACTAAGTCTATGTATTCACGGTTTTGGCAACAACCTCGGCAACCGCTACCTCACGATTCTGACAACAACCTTAGCAATCACTACACTCATCCTCGATTTTGGGATAAACATCAGACATCGGTCCTCACATCACTCTCATCTAACTGAGCCTAGCTCATAACAGTGTTTCCTTGAGTATCATAAATGTATCAACAGTGTATCATGAAGGATAAGAATGCGTGCAATGTGTGAGTTTAATGTCAATCATCAAATCAACATCAAAAGTACCACGCATGGGCACACCAATAATATCATGAAAATACTACAAAATAAGCCATTGTAAAATCATTATCCTCGTATCAAGCGACCACAAGTAAGGTGCTACATTTTCATGAACGAGATTAACACTAGTCACCAATGCCCAGCATGCACAAAATCATAATAACAATATCACCTCATTCCTTTACTTCCTAATGACCTCAATACATGATAAGTGTGCTTTCTACTTAAAAGGTCACCACTAAACATCAAGTCCAGAATCAATTCATGCACTTTTGGCACGTTTTATCAATTTCAAAATCAGATATTAGTTCAATGTTAAATAGCACATAACATGATTAAGCTCATCATGCGGGAATTATTCATCAATGTATCATGGTAAGCCAAGTACCGGACAGCTAGTCTTCCAAGTCACATAAAGTCCACCAATACGTAAGGATAACCAACACAAGAACCTAAGGAATCTACAGGCCACAAGCCCGAACACATAAATCGCACAATAGTACAATCCTAAAAATTCCATCCCAATCTATAAAATACTATACATGCATTCTTAGTTTCATCTAATACATGAATATGTAAGTCTAACCGGAGTCTACCAGAGAAAGGAAGTCGTAACCTACCTCAGGCCGAACAGGTGAGAGAACCTCTGTTATGACCCAGCTAGCCACCGAGCACCACTCGTTCTGCTACTCATCTTACTCATTTAATGCTTAGGACATAAGAAAATCATCTTTTCATTTGAGAACATAAAAATACTTTTTATGCATAAGCATCTCGGCCATCAAAATAATATATATACATATACATAAAAGCATCTCGTGAGACCATCTAACCCACACTGCGCATCTACGAGCCTCTACTGGAGTACTGAACACACGGACTAGACAAGACCCCGTCATGCCCAAAAATACATATACATGGCTATATACACAAAAGAGAAATCAAGCACCTCCGGGACAAATGAGTGATTTCAATCAGCTGACAGCTACTACGGATTTGGATCAAACTCTCCTCCCTGTCTACCTGTGGGCATGAACACAACGTCCAAAGAAACAGACGTCAGTACGAACATTGTACTGAGTATGAGAGGCATAAACAATGATAAATATAATGATACAGGAGAGATGTCAAAATAAAGCAACTATATCTGATTGTCAAGTATGAAGAAAATAAGTCATGCTGTCTTACTCGTACTCATCATCATATCATATATACATAGTGTATAAGCTGCCCGCCCATATAGGTACGGTGTAATAATGTATAAACTGCCCGTCCATATCGGATCGGTGTGATGATCATAGCACTAGCCTGCGTCCAGGCCTCCCGCGTCTGGGGTACCATCTCATGCCGCCCACTAGTGGTGTCTGCCCATGCCATCTAGCCATGGTGTATAGCTTCCCGCCTTAGCGTTGACTGCCCGACCAACTAGGCGCGGTGTTAATATCATCATCATCATAACATGTTTATCATAGTATGCTTATCTTATCATAGTACATGCATAAGGCTCAAGATCGACTATACATTATCGAGGTGACGTAAGGTCGTGATCCCCCGATTTCATTATGGATCAATCATTGACATCTTGCCTCACCTTGAAGGAATTAGCACATAAGGTGAGTGTAAGCGATAAATAACATCAATATCATTATGGTATCATCATATCATATCTCTTATCTTATATAGCCATTTATGGGTATAAGCTTTTAGCTTTCCGGAATATAGGAACTTACGAGAGGAAAGGAAATCAAGCTAGAACATTCATGCCACTAGAAATAAAGGACTAGCCTCGCATACCTTTGACGTTTAACTAAGCTAGTGCTTGCTTGTTCTCCTTCGATATCACGTTTCTACCTTCAAGAGAGAATTCGCACTATCGTTAGTTAATCGACTATAAGAACGCGTTACTAATTCTAGGGAAAATTGTGCAGCGCTTCCTTTATTTATACTACTCTTCCCATATTTTATATCAACTCCCAAACGCTCACAATAAAATTCACAATACTGCAATCGACAATCATCATTTATATACATTGACCACAATCCACCATTTCTCTTCTATTTTTCCACATTTAAGGTTATAGCTTACTATCGCGCTTTCTCGTATATAATACTTGTTTCATGTTCTAGATGTCATTCATAACATTTTTATAATCACAACTTGTCAATGATCATGGCTCAATTCAACCCTTTACTCAACAATGCTACTATTCACACTCTCATGACCCATTTCTTACATCCTTCTATAATTCAAGTGTTTCAACTCTTCCATACTCTAAATAACATGTAAATACTATATTACTTACCCTAGATGTTGTAGGAACAAGCCTTGAATGGAATTACTCCTCTAGCACCAAAACTGTAGTTTACTTCTCTTGAAATTCCTTAACTTGGATGAGCTTTGATGAGTTTCATACACTTGATTCACTTGGGTTCTTGATATTGATCCTTGATTTCCTTTGTTTTCTTGTAGATGAAGAGTGAAGAGTATTCTAGAGGTTTCTAGAGAGAAATATCGTAGAGATGAAATGAATTTAATGAGCTTGGGTCTCCTTTTAATGACTTAAAATATAATCCGGAATGAACAGTAGCTGAAGTGCACAGTGGTCGTAAACCCAGTTTACGGTCTATATTCCAGTTTACGGGCCGTATTTTGTGGTCGTGTTTAAGCATATCAAAACCAGAAAGGTATGCCGAAGTCATGGTGATTTACGATCACGGTTTACGGGCCGTTTTTCGATTTACGATCCGTATTCCAAGTCGTGTTTAACCATTTGAACATTTGATAGAAAGTTGAAATTTTGTAGGTTGAAATACGACATGGAAGTTTACGGGCCGTATACCACTTTACGGTCCATATTTCATTTTACGACCGACTAGGCCGAAATGCAAATCTGCAACTTTTCACATTTTCAAAACCTATGATTAATCATTGTGGGGCATAGCCTATCTCTTATTGCAATTGCCCTTGAAATCTTACTTAGGGATGTAAGACGTCATCCCCTTCTTATTAAAGCATCGTATACCCGTATTCTTCGTTATTCTATTCGTTGTACGTTCACGCGGAATTTCCGAGGTGTAACATTCTTCCCCTCCTTTTGGAACATTCGTCCTCAAATGTTAAGTCATCGGGGATTCTAGAAAAATTTCGCCAGAGTTTCCCCTGTAATATGGCACTGCCAACCTGTCACAACAACCCATAATATCATCGTCTCACAGGGATACATCACAGTGTCAACATATCTATGGCCACACACGACCAAAAGCATAAAAGTAATCGTACATACTTTATATCATTGGCGTTTCATCTTGGATCTCTCCTGGGGGTTGGAATAAACGCGGGTACTTGAACTTCATACTCTCTTCCGCTTCCCAAGTCATTTCTTCTCGGTTATTATTTCGCCACAAGACCTTGACTGAGGCTACTTCCTTATTTCGATGTCTTCGCACTTTCCTGTCTAGAATAGCAATGGGCACTTCTTCATAGGTTAACTTTTCTGTCACTTGCACATCACCTATCGGGACAATCTTTGTGGGATCTCCAACACACTTGCGGAGCATCAAAACGTGGAAGACTGGATGAACTGATTCAAGCTCCGAAGGCAAGTCCAATTCATAGGCTACATGACCCACTTTGCGAGTAATTTTATAGGGCCCAATGTACCTAGGACTTAACTTCCCTTTCTTGCCAAATCTCATCACCCCTTTCATGGGCGATACTTTCAAGAATACCCAATCACCAACTTTAAATTCCAAGTCTCGTCGGCGATTGTCTGCATAATACTTTTGGTGACTTTGGGCTGTTAGCAATCGATCTCGGATCACCTTAACTCTTTCTACCGCCTGCTGAATCAATTCGGGGCCTACTAGCTGTACTTCTCCTATTTCAAACCATCCAATTAGGGACCTGCACTTTCTCCCATACAAAGCTTCATACGGAGCCATTTGAATACTGGTATGGTAGCTATTGTTATACGCAAATTCGATTAGCGGCAAATGATCGTCCCAACTTCCACTGAAATCCAGCACACATGTTTGTAGCATATCTTCCAAGGTCTAAATAGTACACTCGGCTTGTCCATCGGTCTGCGGATAAAATGCCGTGCTAAGCTTCACTTGAGTGCCTAGACCTTCTTGAAAGGACTTCCATAACTTGGCTGTAAACTGTGCTCCTCTATCTGTGATAATGGATAACGGAATACCATGAAGTCGCACAATTTCCTTGAGATACAACCTTGCATAATCTTCGGCTGAGTATGTAGTCCTAACTGGGAGAAAATGGGCTGCTTTCGTCAATCTATCCACAATCACCCATATAGAATCATACCTGCCTCGAGAACGAGGTAACCCCACAATAAAATCTATGTTGATCACTTCCCATTTCCAAGTAGGTATTTCTATTGCTTGTAATAACCCTCCTCGCTTTTGGTGCTCAACTTTTACTTGTTGGCAATTTGGACACCGTACTACGAATTCGGCTATGTCTCTCTTCATGCCATCCCACCAATACATCATTTTGAGATCATGATACATTTTTGTTGCACCTGGGTGAATAGAATACCGAGAACAATGTGCTTCTTCTAGAATTCGTCGGCGCAATTCTTCTACATTTGGCACACATAGCCTACCTCGGTATCTAAGAATTCCATCCATAGAAACTTCAAATGAAGACTTATCTTTTCCATGAGACGTGTCTCTGTAATGACACAATTGAGGATCTCCATATTGTCGTTCTTTCACTTCTATATCCAAGGGCGAAATTGTGGGATCATTAATACTAATCCTGGCATTACCCGAATCATTTACACGTACTCCCAGGTTAGCTAATTGGTGGAGCTCCTGAACCATCTCTTTCCTTTCCGGGGGAACTTCACATAAACTGCCCATTGATCGGCGGCTAAGCGCGTCGGCTACTATATTTTCTTTTACGGGGTGGTACAAAATGTTCACATCATAATCCTTTAACAATTCTAACCAGCGCCTCTGCCACAAATTTAGCTCCTTCTGCTTGAAAATATATTGGAGACTCTTGTGATCTGTATAGATATCAACATGCACACCATACAGGTAATGTCTCCACATTTTCAATGCATGAATAACTGTAGCTAATTCCAGGTCATGGGTGGGATAGTTCTTTTCATGTTTCCGTAGTTGTCTCGAAGCATATGAAATAACTTTACCCTGCTCCATCAATACGCATCCCAATCCGACACCAGAAGCGTCACAATATACCACATAGCCATCCGACCCTTCTGGAAGTGTTAAGACCGGAGCTGAGGTCAATCTGTCTTTCAACTCCTGGAAGCTGCGCTCACAAGAATCATTCCACTGAAATTTGGGTGACTTCTGGGTTAGCTTCGTCAATGGGGCTGAAATAGATGAAAATCCCTCTACGAATCTTCTATAATAACTCGCCAACCCCAGAAAACTACGAACTTCTGTAGGCGTTGTAGGCCTTGGCCAAGTCTTCACAGCTTCAATTTTCTGAATGTCAACTCCAATGCCATCATCTGAAATAACATGGCCCAGAAATGTCAAAGAATTTAACCAGAACTCGCACTTTGAAAATTTTGCATACATTATTCGGGCTCGAAGAATGCCAAGAATAATTCGCAAATGGTCTGCATGTTCTGATTCTATACGAGAATACACCAGAATATCATCAATAAATACTATCACAAATAAATCCAAGAGAGGCCTGAAAACATTGTTTATCAAATTCATAAACACAGCTGGGGTATTAGTCAACCCAAACGACATCACTCAGAATTCATAGTGGCCATATCTCGTTCTGAAGGCCATTTTGGGAATATCCGCTTCTCTAACTCTCACTTGATGATAGCCTGACCTCAAATCTATTTTAGAAAACCACTTGGCACCTTGTAGTTGATCGAATAGATCATCAATCCTTGGAAGGGGATATCTATTCTTTATCGTCACCTTGTTCAACTGCCTATAATCAATACACATTCATAGGGAACCGTCTTTCTTTCTCACGAACAAGACCAGTGCTCCCCATGGTGATGAACTGGGCCTAATAAACCCTTTCTCGAGCAAGTCCTTCAACTGCGCCTTTAGCTCTTGTAATTCCGCCGGAGCCATTCGGCAAGGAGGAATAGAAATAGGCTTGGTATCCGGCAACACATCAATGGCAAAGTCAATCTCTCTTTCTGGAGGAAGACCTGGAAGTTCGTCTGGAAACACATCTGGGAATTCATTCACTACCGAAACTGATTGGAAAGTTGACGAATTTTCTTCGATGTCATGAACCCGAACTAGATGATAAATATAGCCCTTGGCTATCATCTTTCTTGCCTTAAGGTAGGAAATAAACCTGCCTTTTGGAGATGCTGCATTGCCCTTCTATTCAAGCACGGGCTCTCCCGAGAATTGGAATCGAACCATTTTCAATCGGCAATCAACATTAGCATAGCATGAGGCCAACCAATCCATACCCATAATTACATCGAAATCTAACATTTCCAACTCAATCAAATCAGCTTCGGTCTGGCGATCACATATCACAACTACACAATTTTTATACACACCACTCTTGCTATCACGGGAACACCAACCGGAGTAGACACCTCAAAAGGTTTGATTGGCTCAGGTTTCACCCCTATACAACCAGCAACATATGGAGTAATATAAGAGAATGTAGAACCCGGATCTATCAATGCATATGCATCACGGGAGAATATAGACAATGTACCTGTAACCACATTCGGAGAGGACTCAAGATCCTGCCGTCCGGCTACAGCATACACACGGGGCTGAGTGGCACCTGAAGTAGATGCTGCCCCTCTGGCTCTACCTCAGCCTGCTGACATCTGGGGAATCTGCTCTGCCGGGCGTGCTGAGGAAGAACCAGCTGCTGAACCTATGCTGAACTCCAACTCTGCCACTCATCGACGGGAAATCTCTCATCATGTGCCCCACCTGGCCACAGGTATAACAAGCATCCGAACCCTGGCGACATTGTCCGGAATGTAATCTACCGCACTGGCTGCATCGCGGTACTGGGGTTCTCCTCTGGCTATAATATTCCCTGAACTGGGAATCTGGGGCCCTCGAACTGTGGCCCTGTCCTGGACGGCAGGAGCGATCGAATCTCCTACCTGCGAATCGAGGAGGTGCACTGGTCACCGACTGGCCTGAATTCCTGGAATATGTCTGCCTTGATCCCCCTCTATAATCACTGCCTGCTCCCATAGATCTGGTCCTCTTGCCTTGCCTCCTGTCGATATCACGGTCACCTCTTTGTTATTGTTGTCGCCCCTCCAAATTCTGAGCGTGGGCCTGTATGCGGGAAATATCCATCCCGTCTTGCAAGGAAGCCGTCAAACAATCTCTGAATAAATGTGGCCCTAGGCCACTCACAAATCTATGCACCTGATCTCCCATGTCGGCCACCATAGCCGGGGCATATCTAGCCAAAGAATTAAATTGCATGCTATACTCCCGGGCACTCATATTTCCTTGCCTCAAATTTAGAAATCTATCCGCTCTAGCTCGGCGGACCTCTGGTGGCAAGTAATGACGAATAAAAGCATCTACGAACTCTTGCAAAACCGGAGGAGGCGCATTCTCTCCTCTTGATAATACCAGTTATTATACCATAAGACTGCCACATCCCGGAGTCTATAGGATGCCAACTCCACGGATTCAGTTTCGGAGGCATAGACAATCCTCAATGTCCTCATCATCTCATCTATGAAACCTTGCGGGTCCTCATCCGGCTTTGACCCGAAAAACTCCGGAGGATTTAGACTCATAAAATCACGGGCTTTGGTACTTGCGGCCCGATCACTCGAACCACATTTTGTCGTTGTGCCTGGGCGGCAACCAACTGCGTCTGACCCGAAGCACCCGGTGGAGGAATTGGAGCTGGAGCTCCCCCTTGTTCTTCCACATTAGGCGGGGTAGAAGAAGTATTAGACAAGGCCTCATTAGGTGATTCGCCTTCTTCTATATTCATCAGAAGCTCTCTTCCTACCCGCCTCTTTGTCGTAGTGTTGCCCTTCTGGGCAGCCGTGGCCTTTCCCTTTGGCGGCATTCTGAAATCATAACACACTCTTAGGGAGGACAAAATCTTATGCATGGCTCTATCGCACGATCTCATAGAAGAAAGATGGCCATTTTTCCTAAATGCCCTATAGCCTCTTGTTTATTAGCGTGGTGCGCAACACACCATAAACAAGACTCTACTAGACACGGCTCGTAGACACTTCCTAGGACTGAACGGCTCTGATACAACTTTTGTCACGACCCAGCTAGGGACCGTGACGGGTACCCGGGGCTAGCCACCGAGCACCACTCGTTCTGCTACTCATCTTACTCATTTAATGCTCTTTTATCGATTTATACTTAGGACATAAGAAAATCATCTTTTCATTTGAGAACATAAAAATACTTTTATATGCATAAGCCTCTCGGCCATCAAAATAATATATATACATATACATAAAAGCATCTCGTGAGACCATCTAACCCACACTGCGCATCTACGAGCCTCTACTGGAGTACTGAACACACGGATGGGATAAGACCCCGTCATGCCCAAAAATACATATACATGGCTATATACACAAAAGAGCAATCAAGCACCTCCGGGACAAAGGAGTGCTTTCAATCAGCTGACAGCTACTACGGATCTGGATCAAGCTCTCCTCCCTGTCTACCTGTGGGCATGAACACAACGTCCAAAGAAACGGACGTCAGTACGAACATTGAACTGAGTATGAGAGGCATAAACAATGAAAAAAAAATGATACAGGGGAGATGTCAATATAAAGCAACTATATCTGACTGTCAAGTATGAAGAAACTAAGTCATGCTGTCTTACTCGTACTCATCATCATATCATATATGCATAGTGTATAAGTTGCCCGCCCATATAGGTGCGGTGTAATAATGTATATGTTGCCCGTCCATATCGAATCGGTGTGATGATCATAGCACTAGCCTGCGTCCAGGCCTCCCGCGTCCGGGGTACCATCTCATGGCGCCCACTAGTGGTGTCTGCCCATGCCATCTGGCCATGGTGTATAGCTGCCCGCCTTAGCGGTGACTGCCCGGCCAACTAGGCGCGGTGTTAATATCATCATCATCATCATAACATGCTTATCATAGTATGCTTATCTTATCATAGTACATGCATAAGGCTCAAGATCAACTATACTTTATTGGGGTGACGTAAGGTCGTGATCCCCCGATTTCATTATAGAGCAATCATTGACATCCTGCCTCACCTTGAAGGAATTAGCACATAAGGTGAGTGTAAGTGATAAATAGCATCATTATCATTATGGTATCATCATATCATATCCCTTATCTTATATAGCCATTTATGGGTATAAGCTTTTAGCTTTCCGGAATATAGGAACTTACGAGAGGAAAGGAAATCATGCTAGAAGATTCATGCCATTAGAAATAAAGGACTAGCCCGCATACCTTTGACGTTTAACTAAGCTAGCGCTTGCTTGTTCTCCTTCGATATCACGTTTCTACCTTCAAGAGAGAATTCGCACTATCGTTAGTTAATCGACTATAAGAACGCGTTACTAATTCTAGGGAAAATTGTGCAGCGCTTCCTTTATTTATACTACTCTTCCCATATTCTATATCAACTCCCAAACGCTCACAATAACATTCACAATACTGCAATCGACAATCATCATTTATATACATTGACCACAATCCACCATTTCTCTTCTATTTTTCCACATTTAAGGTTATAGCTTACTATCGCGCTTTCTCGTATATAATACTTGTTTCATGTTCTAGATGTCATTCATAACATTTTTATAATCACAACTTGTCAATGATCATGGCTCAATTCAACCCTTTACTCAACAATGCTACTATTCACACTTTCATGACCCATTTCTTACATCCTTCTATAATTCAAGTGTTTCAACTCTTCCATACTCTAAATAACATGTAAATACTATATTACTTACCCTAGATGTTGTAGGAACAAGCCTTGAATGGAATTACTCCTCTAGCACCAAAACTATAGTTTACTTCTCTTGAAATTCCTTAACTTGGATGGGCTTTGATGAGTTTCATACACTTGATTCACTTGGGTTCTTGATATTGATCCTTGATTTCCTTTGTTTTCTTGTAGATGAAGAGTGAAGAGTATTCTAGAGGTTTCTAGAGAGAAATATCGTAGAGATGAAATGAATTTAATGAGCTTGGGACTCCTTTTAATGACTTAAAATATAATCCGGAATGAACAGTAGCTGAAGTGCACAATGGTCGTAAATCCAGTTTACGGTTCGTATTCCAGTTTACGGGCCGTATTTAGTGGTTGTGTTTAAGCATATCAAAACCAGAAAGGTATGCTGAAGTCATGGTGATTTACGATCACGGTTTACGGGCCGTATTTCGATTTACGATCCGTATTCCAAGTCGTATTTAACCATTTGAACATTTGGCAAAAAGTCGAAGTTTTGTAGGTTGAAATACGACATGGCAGTTTACGGGACGTACACCACTTTACGGTCCGTATTTCATTTTAAGACCGACTGGGCCGAAATGCAAATCTGCAACTTTTCACATTTTCAAAACCTATGATTAATCATTGTGGGGCATAGCCTATCTCTTATTGCAATTGCCCTAGAAATCTTACTTAGGATCGTCAAACGTCATCCCCTTCTTATTAAAGCATCATATACCCGTATTCTTCGTTATTCTATTCGTTGTACGTTCACGGGGAATTTCCGAGGTGTAACAACCTCCACTTGGATTCCATCTTCCATCTTCGTAGGGAATTTGTAGGTCCAAGAGGTCTAAGAACGATGGATACATTCGAGTACGCAACAATAGAAAGAATCGGGTCATAGGGATAAGTTCGTCATTTCTAAAATAATCATTGTAGATTCTTGATTTAGCTATTTTACCGCTTTTATGGAAAAATAAGGTTTAACTAAGTCAAACTTACCTCAATCATTCACATGAGACATTATTGGCAACTAAGCAACTTAACCCATTTGAGATATAACAAGGATTTGGGTTTAGAATTAGTTATTAAACTAATTCTTGCAATAAGGAAGCCTTCTTAGATTTACTAATTATTCTAGAACAAACATTATTCCTACCTACGCTTCAGCAGGGTTGTGGTCGCTGGGGAGTGACCGCTATGGCGATCAACCCAGCACTGGGGCGGCCTGACTGGGTCCAAGTCCTGAATTTTGATATTTTAATTCCTACATGTACAACGGGTCCAGTTAGGCTGGATGTTCATCGGGAATACTTAACAAACCGAACAAGTCTAGGATGTCAAAGTTGCGAATCTTTCGGGATTTACGGTAACGACTAAACGGATCGTTACACATTCACACTTCAGGTATGTATCCTATCCCTTAAAGTCAACTATACATTCAGACCATGAAACAACCTATACAACATGTTCCCTCTACCCCGGTCAAAGCCGACTGTCATTAAGAGTGTGTTGAGAAAAAGAAGGTCTTTTGTAATAAGGAATCTTCTTAAAAATCTACAACTATCAAATCAATCCTTTCCCAAAAAGACTCTTCCAATGCCTTGCTCACATTACTTTCCACTCATCCTCTCATCTACTTAAACCAAACATACTCCTCTCGTTTCTATTCACATCACATTTCTCTTCCACACCAAAACCTAACCCAAATGTATGATTCATCCTTCTCCCCGTCCCCTGATAACCCATATCTCTATACACTCTCATGACATAACCGACTATGACTACGTACTCCACTTCACTATCATCAACCCTCAATTTTCTCCCGTACTGATCTGCATACCATTTGAGAAAGCAAAAGATGAAGGAAAAATGAATAAGGCCCATAGATAGGGGGAAATTCTAAAAACCTCAAAACCTCTAGTGATGAACTACTCTAGATAGTAAGTTGTTGGAATCCACAAACTCAGCCAAGTATAAAGCCCTATGCCATGTGGAAACACTATCCGATGAAGACATGAGCTCATAGGGGAAATGATAGAAAATGCCAGGAATTATTCACCATCTAAGAAAAAAGAGCTGTCTTAAAAAGGATGGTGGGTCCTCATGAAAAAAATCGGTGGGAAAAAGATGGTGGGTCTTCTTGGGGGGAAAAGATGGATGAATATAGTGGTTATTCCGAGGGGCAAAGGTTGATAAATATGGAGGTTCGTGGAGGAACAAACTGAAGAAGAATTGATGAACAAACGACTGTCAACATCTCACTAGTTTTAGGTTCCTTAGTCACTAGCCTTACATTGTAAAACCCACCATAGTCACAGTCCCTAGAAAAGTGACCAGACTCAACACTGTAATTTCTTTAAAGTAATCACCCTAGTATCCAAGTCCCTTGTCTTTGAATGTAAAAGGTCTATTTTGTATTCTTGTAAGCAAGGGTCTAGAATTGTACTTTATGAAGTTAATGAAAAACATTTTCTTATCTTACAATTTTGTGCCATAATTGTGTGATTAGAATGTTTCTAATAGATATAATTTGAGCCACTAATTCTGTTATGATTGTATATGTGATAGCCCCAGTGGCCGTGAGTTCAATATTAATAAACACTCAATTGACACTTAACTAAATTAAAGCAACTGTTTAATGATGCCAAAAGGGGCAAGATTTAGTGTGTAGTTCTTATAACCCAACTATGCTAACCTGGTTCAATCTTAGCATTGGTGTTCAATTTTCCAGGCTTGGAGATGTCTGTAATAGGTTACACAGAGGGTTAAAAGAACATGTGATTTTTAGTATAAAAAAAGGTGAATTTATTGGTACCATTATGTGCATGTTTTGATGATTGACAAAGTGAATGAGCAAGGCGATGAACCAAGTCAGTGAACATGTTCTATCTTAATAACAGATGCAAGACAATGTGAATGAACCAGACATAGAGGCAAGATAAGGATGAATGAACATGTTCTTTGGACATATGTCATAGAGGAAAGATAAGGATGAATGAACGTGTTCATTAGACATGTTTTATCTCAGATACTGAGACAAGTTAGAGTTAAATGAACCAGGTCCAAGAACATGTTATAACTCAAGTCCTGCTGCGAGTAGGATTTGTGATTTATGGTAAGGACTTGGTAGACAAGTTATATGATTTCTTGCCATAATTTTCAAGATACACTTCAGACTCCTAAAAGGGCACGGAAGTCGCGTGAATGTAAGAAACCTAAGTCAACTCAAACCCTAACTCTCATAATGGGGATCATCGCATAGGGTTTGTGTATACTGACCTGATTTACTATTACACACACACACACACACACACACACACACACACACACACACATATATATATATATATATATATATATATATACAAGTTTTACCATGAAGAACTTTATGCACTCATATAGATAGAAAATCAAAATTGAGCAAACACTGTCAGTGAAAAGAATTGAGAGTTCTGATTACTGAAGTGCGGCCTGATACAAAGAAGAAGATTGGAGAACCTGTTTCATAGAGTTATGTTTACAGTCTTTAAGTCTAGAATCGTGTATTAGGACTGTTTATCGAGTTGTACCTTTATCAGCTATCATAGAAACAATAGTCATAGGTATAAACAATTAACAAATCCAGCTTCAAGTTGAGGGAAACTTGAAGTGGGCTCATTAGTCTAGGGATATTAGTAAGATTGGAATTAGAGTTTAGTTCCTAGGTTACATAGTTTGTAACTTGAATTTTCAAAGGCTCACAGTTGTAGTGGAGGTCGAAAAAAATCCTACAGAGGTGTAGGTCATGATTTTTCACCCTTTGTGAACCGAGTGGTTTCCATGTAAAAATCATTGTGTCCTTAATTTTCGGTTCTTTATTAGTCTGAAAACGCTAGCTTGAAGCATGTAGAATAACTTGGTCTATCCTACCAGCGAAAATAAGGTGTCACTTAGGATACATATTTGGTCATGCCAATGGTGGAAACCAAGAATGGGATCAGTTCAATTTTGGTATGATAACTGAACATGATTAGGTGCACTGTAGGATATTTGTTATACCCCGTATATTTATACGTCGAATTATTCGCAAGCAAATCGACTTAAGTTAAAGGCGGAGTTATTTTCGGCCACGAAATAGAAATCTTTAATTTTCAATTTTAAATAAAACATAAATTGTTTATAAATTTTATTTAGAGTAAAAATATTATTGGAGATTAGGGATTAATTAATTGTGATTAGATTACTAAGTAAGAATTAGTGATTAATTAATTTAATTATTGAGAGTGGGCCCCACCCGAAAAAAAAAACAAGTCAAGAAAATAATTTAATGAGTCACAAGGAGGGGGCACGTGTCTACACATGGGAAACCATATATAGGTTGTTGGCAAGTGAAGAAATCAACACTTGATTTCATTTTTGCAAAACATTTTGCTTAAGTAAAAAAAAAAAAAGAGCAGCCATGGCTGCTACTGTTCACGGCCAGCCCTGGCTGTTTTTTTTTTAAAAAAAAAAAAAACTTTGATTTAATTCCAAGGTGATTTACAAGTTCAAGGAGGTAATAGCAACATTGGATATTGAATCGAGGAAGAAGAAATTGCAAAATTGGAGCAATTAAGAGTAGAAATTCCTCCGAGAAAATTAAGGTAAGATTTTCTTGTTTTATGGTGTAATTGTGTTAATAGTGTTGTGATGGAGTTATTAAAATTGGATTGGACGATATTGGAATTAAGAAAATGCATGAAATCGATGTTATAGGGAATTGTGGGTTGAAATGGATTTAGAAAGGTTGTTAGAATTGTTATGGGCTGAATTGTGAGAATTTTATATATATATTTCTGTTGTTGGTATTTCTGTGTTAACAGGAGAATAATTGGAAATTCGGGTTAGGCGAATATAGAGGGGAAATGCTGTCCAATTTTCATTAAATCCTTAATAATGAAAAACCCTAAACGAGAATGTATAGGTTAAAGAACAAGTTCTACAAATCGATGGGCTACGGATTTACGAGCTAAAAAGTATAGCTACTGACGATAACATTACTTTTATGTTAAATAGGCTAAAAGAGCGACAAAGCGAGCGGTTTTGCGATTAGTCGTCAACAGGTATGTAAAGTTGTCCCTTCTTTCTTTTGGCATATCTTAGATTTAAGTGATGAATGATATGAGCTTTGGGGTAATCCTATTCATAAGTCTTGAGTGTAATTCATGATTCTTATTCACTTCTTAATATTAGGGCTCTTAAGTGATTGAGCTATTGCCCCTCGAGTCCGCTATACGTTGGATAGTAGTTGGGATGTAAAAGTTCCTATTCCTAAAGACTCTATGATGATTAATGTCCCTGACTTTCAATAGCTGGTTTGCATTATCTTGATACATGACATGTGATTCCTGAGGCTCTGTTTGATATAGTTCATATTGACATTCAAAGAGTACTTAACATGACTATTGCCTTGATATTCGAGTGTTAGTCAGTCTACTTATTCTGTTGAGTCTCAGATGATGATGTAGTTGGATATAGTTGCTCATGATATTCTACTCGTGCTTACTGTTATTGTATCATTCACCGAGTCCCGGGCCGGGTATGTATTCGTGCACAGTTTCACTGCATTGTTCACTGAGTCCCTCACTAGAGGGTCGGGTACGTTATATGATGATATGATGATATGATGATGTGATGATACGATGATATGATTATGGCACCGAGTCCCATGATGGGCCGGGTACGGTATATGTGTACATGAATTTATTCACCGAGTCCCTCACTAGAGGGCCGGGTACGGTATATGTATATGAGGATATGATGATATTATTTTATTCACCGAGTCCCATAATGGGCCGGGTACGGTATATGATAATGATATGCATGACTTTGTTTCGTAAGGCACATGTACAGTGATTTCTTGATTATCATACTTGTTTCCTGGAATCTCTACTTCAGTTATGATCTTCCTTATTGTATTTCATGCTTTATATACTCAGTACATATTCCGTACTGACCCCCTTTCTTCGGGGGGCTGCATTTCATGCCCGCAGGTACAGATAGTCGATTTGGTGACCCTTCAGCATAGGACTTGTACTCAGCTGTTTTGGAGAGCTCCGTTTTTCCGGAGTCTAGACCTTTGGTTCAGATCTTATGACGTATATGTATATGTTTATCCAGGGGTACGGCGGGGCCCTGTCCCGTCATATTTCATTATCGATACTCTTAGAGGTCTATAGACATATGTGTGGGTTGTGTATGAGTTCTGTTCTGCTGTGTCTATACGATGTGCTGTGGTATGATGTTCCTCTATAGTGGTAGCCTTGTCGGCTTGCATATGATATTGATATGTGATGGCAGCCTTGTCAGCTTGCGTATTTTTTCATGATATGATTAGTTGTGACTCCTCAGGAGACAGTTGATCTGGAAATATATATATATGACGATGTTACGAACTTTGGAGTTCCTTTATAAGTTTTTGTATTGTCGTAGTTTCAGTTTGATTATTTTTAACAGGTTCATGTACGGGTGTCCAGTTCGGGCACTAGTCACGGCCTACGGGGTTGGGTCGTGACAAAAGTGGTATCAGAGCAGTTCATCCTCGGAGTGTCTACAGACCGTGTCTAGTAGAGTCCTGTTTATCGGTGTGTTGTGCACCACATCTATAAACATGAAGCTATAGGGCATTTAGGATGTTATCTTTCCTTCTTATCCTAGATCGTGCGATAGAGCCCAGCCATAGGAAATGAAATTCCTTATACTAACCTTTAATTTCAGCTGAAGAACGACATCGACAGAAGGAAGCGACTGATGATATTAGGAGCTACACAGTACACGGGTAAGTAACGGTGCGAAAGATTCATGTCAGGTAAGGTAAGAATATTGAAGTATGATTGAAATGTGAAAGTTGAAGAATGAAAGGGAAGGTAGATAAGAAGGTATAACAGGATAGATCGTTAAAGGATCAGGTACGTCTCGAGGTGCGATATGTAAGGTAAGCTCCGACACCTTTATACTGTTACTGGAAAATGGGAGCCCTGTGTGGCTATGATACGATATGATATATGCGTATATATGTTGGCCTTGTGAGGCATTGTTGGTATTTCCTGCGTGCAGGTTTTGAGATGGTAAGAAATACAGAGGAAACTCTGCCAAAATTTTCCTAGAAATAAAAAGGAAGAGAATGAGATGTAAGTTCATAATATGTTTGGAAGGTTGATACCGACAAGGTAAATTTATTATGTTGGACTAAAGCTTTAAGAAATACCCCCACGTCATCTATAAGAGGTATCATTCTTATTTAGGAGACCTTGTTTTGAAGAAGCATATATGAGCAGCGAATTCGCAATTCATTTGAACGCACCAGAATACGTTCCAACCACATTTTGCCTTAGAAAAAGCTCATGTTGTAGGAAAAAAAACGTCCAGCAATTAAGTTTCACTTTATTAGAAGAGTACAAAGCATACAACAAGTAGTTTGTGAACTAAATGGTTCGCTCACGACCCAAGAACAAATATGGAGGTAAACTATGTGAATCAAACACTAGAAATCCTGTGGTGCTCATCGGATTCTAGTTTTCTTCTGGTGGTGGTTGGAGAATGCTTCATAGTAACATTTTATTAGTGGAGGGAAAACTCAAACTCGTGGGCTGTCTAGGATCATGTATTTCATATGTTGTTGGCGAAATGCTAGGATGATTCGGAAGGGCTTGTGATACTAAGGGATGATTTAGAAAAAGGTGGCAACTCGTAACAGAATATTTTACTGAGGTATCGAGTGGACCGATAAGTAGGGATAAATTACGACGAATCTACAATTAAAAGGAGTAATAGTATGAGTGAGATAAAAGTACGAAGAAGGAAGAGTTATGACAAGTCATGAAGGTATTGATAAGACAGCTTATGAGATACTAAGGGTAGGATCGATCAGAAAGGGTGAAGGGTTAAGTACGCCTAGTCCGCAGAATGTAATTAAAACATAGTATGAATCGCGAATAAGATTAAGAAGTGTTACGTTATAGGATGGATTACGAACAGGATGTGATGTGAATACCATAAGGATTGCTCTAGAAATGAGTAAAGCCTAGCAAGGAAGTAACTAAAGAATACGGTGTGATTAGTGTGAAACGGAAAAAGCAAATGTAGAACGAATAAGAAAGACTTACAAAGTTCTACAGGGAAAGTTCAGAATAGAGATCAAGTGGTAACGAAAGTGGAAGCGAGCAGAGGAAGAGAAGGAGTTAATTGAAAGAAGAAGATAAGAAGAAAGCGAGTGGGATTACAGTATAGCGATGCGTTATGACGTATAGCTAAGAAAACGAGTAATATAAGCGACAAAATTGTGAAAGCCCAAACTAAAGGAAGATGAGCAACGGGACAGAATGAATGCCAGAAATGACTGGTATGATAAGAACAAATAGGGATGAATAGAATATACTATGAAAATGAGAAAGGGGTTATGTAGAAGTAGTGTTTTCTGAAGTATACAGGAGTAGCGTAAGAATCCTCATGTACAGAATAAAAGATGGACATAGACTGGAGAAATGAAAGGAATACTAAAGGAAGCACTCAAGACGGACATAATTAATTAAGTATGAGTATAGGATAAAAGGGAAATATATAGCTATGAACTTAAGGTGTAGTGTGACGAGAAGGTGATAAGACAAGACCACTATTAAGACGAATTTGATATGATTTTGAGTAAGTTAGAAGTTAGCGTTGGGTATACAACAAGGATGAAAAAGCAGGAGGCATAAAGGAGTACTGCATATGTATGACTGCACCTTGGAAATGGTGAAATCCTTAAAGGACAAGGATTGCGGATTTGCGAAACAACTGATGTATTGTAAATTTATTAGAAGAAACAGACGATATCCGTTGGGATAAAGATAGTGTTATGAGAAAGCTTGAGACACTTGTCATCAGAATATAAGTGCTACCTAATTGAGAATTTGAAACGACTATAAGCACTAGCTAATTACTGATCGGAATAAATGGAATGTGGCTTTGGATAAATTGCTACATTAATTACAATACTCGAGTACCAACCATCAGATTATATTTTGTACTATATATCGAGAGTTCTCATCGCCTCGTGATTGTGTTGGGGTTTCATACGTGGGTAATCTAAGTTATAGATGATATAAAAGAAGACATGGATATGGGGCAGTATACCGAATGTATTGGAAAAGAATCAAATGAATTTGAAAATTGGAAATGGGGACATAGACTGGAATATAAATAGATAATGATGTGAGTACATCCAAAAGGGGGGAAGCAGATGAGAGAAATGCAAGTGTAAGATGAAATCAACTGACACTGCAACACGTTTGATGTGAATACATAAACTTCAAGTGAGATCCCATGCTGAAACAAGTTAGTGAGATCTGAAAGCCAGCGACAAACGGATAGAAGCCAAGATGGTATTTGAGACAGTGCTGAGAATTATTGGTAAAGACTTTGGATAATATGACATCAGAAGGTGGATGCTTATAAAAAGGATGAATACGACAAGAGAATGGTAACAAGTAACTTAAAAGGATATTATAAGGATAGCAAGACTATACTGGATTAGAGGTTAAGATGTTGACAACGGAGTTATTGGATAATGATATTGTGACACATAAGTAGCAAGGGAGAAAGAATAGGAAATCTCTCCTATAGTAGGATAAGAAAAAAAAAACAAATGGCAAATAGAGGAAGGGGAAGGAGTATGGAGAAATAGATAGCAAGTGAGTTTAGTACAATAAGATATGTAGAGCAGAATAAACCAGGAGAAGGAAAGACTATGACTAAGATTGGATGCACATTATACGAATTGTACAAGAATAGTTATGCAACCTATGAATATTGGTATACTAAGAATAAGACCAAGTGAGTACTTGATAAGAAGAGTAAGGATTCAATAATAACAATGTGGTTACGATATTTTGGATACATTAGGGAAAGGTGTAAGATGGTTTGAAGAAAAACTACAAAGATATAATTAGTACTGAGGGCAAAATCCATAGTTGAGCCTTGGTATCAATTGAAAAATATAAGGGAAGAATATAGGGTCTACATGAAGACTGGCGAGGCGCTAAGGTATTTTCTGGGCTGATTTGAGCACCTACACATACTCGTGTAAAGATTGCAATAGGATATGTGATAGGAGAACTAAGAGCAAATTTGAGTAAAGAGGCAATGGCAGAGTTTGAATCAAAAATAGAGAAACGACACGAGATAATATGCCTAATGCATTGCCAGTTAAGGGTAAGGAAAATTACCAAATGATCTAACCGAGACAATCAGGACAAGCGGGTTACTAGTTACTGGATGACAGTAAGTTGTAATATGAGGGAACCCTAGAGCTATTTGATAGCCAACCCTAAAGATCGAGATCAAGAAGTAAAAGCAAGTAATAGTTAAAGACCTTTAAAAGAAAGTCAGAAAGTGACACATGATGCTGAGGATTCCAGAATACAAACTGTAACAGCGGAGTAAAGCAGGGATATTGGAGTACAAAAATATTATCCACTGGGAAATTTCATTTTACTCTTAAAACCTGTGAAGGGTCAACAAGTTACCAGAGGCATGCGATACTCCAGGGATATTAAAGTTTAATGAACCGACGAGGGACGACTTCACGTTATAAAAATCACATTTAAAGAGTCGAGCCATGACTACGTGTACCATGAATACAAGTCCGAATCAATCGATGACAGTACCACTGAACAGTGTGCAGATAAGAGACATAGTAACACTTCAGCAGAACGACTCGAAATACAGCTGATAACCAACTGTGAAACAAAGAGAAGAGTAAAGGCAATGACGTGGAATAATTACCTCGAGAAGCAACAGAAGGAGGAAATATTACAGGAATGACTGTGTAGAGGCCTGGAATGCGTTATAACGAATTATAGCGAATCGACCGGTGGAAGAGGTATGTGAAGGGCATAATTAAATAAGAGGACACTTGAGAAAGTATTGGGAATTCAGGATCAGTTTAACATTTGAGGACGAATGTTCTAAAGGGGGGAAGGATGTTATACCCCGTATATTTATACGTCAAATTATTCGCAAGCAAATCGACTCAAGTTAAAGGCAGAGTTATTTTCGGACACGAAATAGAAATCTTTAATTTTCAATTTTAATTAAAACATAAATTGTTTATAAATTTTATTTAGTGTAAAAATATTATTGGAGATTAGGGATTAATTAATTTTGATTAGATTACTAAGTAAGAATTAGTAATTAATTAATTAATTATTGAGAGTGGGCCCCACCCGAAAAAAAAAAAACAAGTCAACAAAATAATTTAATGAGTCACAAGGAGGGGGGGGGGGGGGGGGGGCACGTGTCTACACATGGGAAACCATATATAGGTTGTTGGCAAGTGAAGAAATCAACACTTGATTTCATTTTTGCAAAACATTTTGCTTAAGTAAAAAAAAAAAAGAGCAGCCATGGCTGCTACTGTTCACGGCCAGCCCTGGCTGTTTTTTTAAAAAAAAAAAAAAAAAAACTTTGATTTAATTCCAAGGTGATTTACAAGTTCAAGGAGGTAATAGCAACATTGGATATTGAATCGAGGAAGAAGAAATTGCAAAATTGGAGCAATTAAGAGTAGAAATTCATCCGAGAATATTAAGGTAAGATTTTCTTGTTTTATGGTGTAATTGTGTTAATAGTGTTGTGATGGAGTTATTAAAATTGGATTGGACGATATTGGAATTAAGAAAATGCATGAAATCGATGTTATAGGGAATTGTGGGTTGAAATGGATTTAGAAAGGTTGTTAGAATTGTTATGGGCTGAATTGTGAGAATTTTATATATATATTTCTGTTGTTGGTATTTCTGTGTTAACAGGAGAATAATTGGAAATTCGGGTTAGGCGAATATAGAGGGGAAATGCTGTCCAATTTTCGTTAAATCCTTAATAATGAAAAACCCTAAACGAGAATGTATAGGTTAAAGAACAAGTTCTACAAATCGATGGGCTACGGATTTACGAGCTAAAAAGTATAGCTACTGACGATAACATTACTTTTATGTTAAATAGGCTAAAAGAGCGACAAAGCGAGCGGTTTTGCGATTAGTCGTCAACAGGTATGTAAAGTTGTCCCTTTTTTTTTGGCATATCATAGATTTAAGTGATGAATGATATGAGCTTTGGGGTAATCCTATTCATAAGTCTTGAGTGTAATTCATGATTCTTATTCACTTCTTAATATTAGGGCTCTTAAGTGATTGAGCTATTGCCGCTCGAGTCCGCTATACGTTGGATAGTAGTTGGGATGTAAAATTTCCTATTCCTAAAGACTCTATGATGATTAATGTCCCTGACTTTCAATAGCTAGTTCGCATTATCTTGATACATGACATGTGATTCCTGAGGCTCTATTTGATATAGTTCATATTGGCATTCAAAGAGTACTTAACATGACTATTGCCTTGATATTCGAGTGTTAGTCAGTCTACTTATTCTGTTGAGTCTCAGATGATGGATGTAGTTGCATATAGTTGCTTATGATATTCTACTCGTGCTTACTCTTATTATATCATTCACCGAGTCCCGGGCCGGGTATGTATTCGTGCACAGTTTCACTGCATTGTTCACCGAGTCCCTCACTAGAGGGCCGGGTACGTTATATGATGATATGATGATGTGATGATACAATGATATGATTATGGCACCGAGTCCCATGATGGGCCGGGTACGGTATATGTGTACACGACTTTATTCACCGAGTCCCTATCTAGAGGGTCGGGTACGGTATATGTATATGAGGATATGATGATATGATTTTATTCACCGAGTCCCATAATGGGCCGGGTACGGTATATGATAATGATATGCATGATTTTGTTTCGTAAGGCACAGGTACAGTGATTTCTTGATTATCATACTTGTCTCCTGGAATCTCTACTTCAGCTATGATCTTCCTTATTGTATTTCATGCTTTATATACTCAGTACATATTCCGTACTGACCCCCTTTCTTCAGGGGGCTGCGTTTCATGCCCGCAGGTACAGATAGTCGATTTGGCGACCCTTCAGCATAGGACTTCTACTCAGCTTTTTTGGAGAGGTTCGTTGTTCCGGAGTCTAGACCTTTGGTTCAGATCTTATGACGTATATGTATATGTTTATCCAGGGGTACGGCGGGGCCCTGTCCCATCATATTTCGCTATCGATACTCTTAGAGGTCTGTAGACATATGTGTGGGTTGTGTGTGAGTTCTGTTCAGCTGTATTTATACGATGTGTTATGGTATGATGTTCGTCTATAGTGGTAACCTTGTCGGCTTGCATATGATACTGATATGTGATGGCAGCCTTGTCAGCTTGCGTATTATTTCATGATATGATTAGTTGTGACTCCTCAGGAGACAGTTGATTTGGATATATATATATATATATATATATATATATATGACGATGTTACGAACTTTGGAGTTCCTTTATAAGTTTTTGTATTGTCGTAGTTTCAGTTTGATTATTTTTAACAGGTCCATGTACGGGTGTCCAGTTCGGGCACTAGTCACGGCCTACGGGGTTGGGTCGTGACAATATTATCCCTACAGATTTTAAGTTTAATGAGGAGATTCATAATGTAACTGATGTCGTGAAAATGACCAGTGGAATAGCACAGTGTTAGAGGTAATCTTCCTTCAAATATAGCACAACACATTGTGGACAAGATTTCTGCTCCAGGAACTAGTACATAATTGGATAACCATGGTGGATGCTTGAAAGAGGAGGAAAATTTACTGCCAAATCAACATGGACTACATAAGGCACAAGGAACAGCAGAATGGTACATAAGAAATATCTGGATAAAAGGGTTACCATTCAAGATATCACAAGTTCAAGATCCCTATTGATGATAAGATGAGAAGATGGGGATTTGCCTCACTATCAAAGTGTTGGTGTTACACCGAAGCTGTCCAGGAGACTATGTCTCATCTCTCTGTGAACTCGCTAACTGCTAACAGGACTTAGTCCTATTTCTCTTCTTTTGCAGGTATAAATACTGAAAGAATTCATCAAAGAAATATTGTTCTCACCTGGTGGTAACTACCTGCAAGGAGTAACATGAAATCTTATTTTCAAGATATTACTTGAATGATCCCATGGGAATTATGGAAGACAAGGAATCAATGAAAGCATAAGGGAATTGTTTGATCAACAAAAAGGATAATTTTTCTGGTTACTTGTTCTATTCAGATGTTGATAAAGGAAAAGATACCTTCTTTAAAGAACATTCCAACTAAGTGACTAGATAAATTACAAGTGCTGCAAGACTTTTCTCCTAGACTCACAGTGACAAAGATTCTACTGAAACCACCACCTAGAGAATACATGAAGATAAATATCAATGGTGTCTATAAAGGAAATTCAGGAAGTAGTTCTTATGCTTATTGTATTAGAGACACATAAGGAGACTTGATTTATGCTTCAACAAAAAATATACGACACATATCAAATACTGAAGGGAATTATGTAGATACAGTGGTAAGCATCTCAAACATATAATCATTTAAGCAAATTCTCTGTTCTTGAAGAATGTCATAGAAAGTACCTGGAAACCTCCATAACGCATTATCAGTTGGATTGAAGAGAGTCAAAAGTTCATTATGAAGCATGACTACCAGATAACTCAAATCCTGGGTGAAGAAAACAAGCAGATCATTTAGCTCTGGGTGCCCATCATGGCCCTCCGGTTGGGTCGTGACAAAATTGGTATCAGAGCTGTCCTGTCCTAGGTATTTTCTATGAGCCGTGTCTAGTAGAGTTTTGTTTATTGGTGTGAAGCATGCCAAATTTATAAACAGGAGGCTACAGGGCATTTTGGATGGTTATCCTTCTTTGTATTCTAGATCGTGCTATAGAGCTGAGTCATATGGTGTAAATATTCAACCCTGACCTCTGTTGTTTTACTATTTGACGACGACTTCTTCCAAAAGGACTGCGGGTGATTTGAGGATTGGAATAATGATAGGGGGAGAATAATTTACTCTTTAGAGGAGGACCCAAGTTAGGATGTATCCTCCATTGGGACAGACCCATCTGAGATCATGTCTTTTATGGAAACAGATCCATCGGAGGTTCAAGATGAATCAGTGTTACAAATATCATCGACTTTGATAAGAATAGAAGAGCCAGGAAAAGCTCTGATGTTTCCAGTTTCACCTTTGGCCGTAGCGGGACAAGAAAGGGAAAGGCCAATGCTGGGCGTTAATCCCCAAGCTTTGTATCATGGTAGACCTGTAGAGAGTGCAAGGACTTTCTAGAAATCGAAGAGTTTGCAGCCTGAGAACCTTATTAACCAAGACTTGATGACATCTTCGGGGAAAGGTTCAAATGAAGGTGGTGGTATAGTTGGTACATTTGTAAAAGTTCTGGGTGGCGGTGAAAGACTAATAGATAGACAACAGGAAGAACAATTTTCCCAGCCCATATTAGAGCGATTCGTGCCAGATTAGGGTTCTAGAGTAGGGCTATGGGAAGTCCCACATCCGTCGGAGTTTCAGGACCAGAGCAACTAATAATGGAAGGTATATTTGTCGCTTTGATAAAGTGTTAAAATTAATAAAGTATAATTTTGAAATGTTTTATGTTATGAAACAACGGTAAGTCATAATGCCCTAATGATTATATTAAGGAAAGGAGAAAGAGTAACACTAAAAAGGAACCTTAAGTGAAATCTGTGGTTAGACGATGGATTAAAATTGTGAATGTGCTTATAGAACGGTGGAAGAAGATATGTTGTTGTAATAAGGCAATGGTATAGTAAAACAGGAAAGGTATGTGTGGGGAACATAGTTCGATAAAGAGATTATTTCTACAGAATTCCGAATAATGAGGATTAATAGGAATCAGTAAGATACGAATGACTTGTAAGTAAGAGGAAATAGTACAATTTGAGGGGAGGTATAATTAGTGTTGTAATAATGTTTATACATCCTTGAGGATGGTATTGAGATATTACATCTAATTCCGTTAACATAACTTTTGGAGTATTACGGATGGGACTTAAAAAGAAGAGAAGTTTGATGGGATTTTCAGTTGGGCGATAGCAAACAACTGTGGTTATACTGTAAGTAGTTAGCAACCTTAGAAGTGTTTTATTAATGAGACATCTTTATGATTAGATGGGATACTGTAAGTGGTTAGCAACCTTATACTGTAAGTTGTAACTTTCCCTCGAGGTACGGCATAGAAAGGATATGCATGTGTTTAAATACGACCTTTGAGTGTAAATATGCCAATGATTCATGAGTAGAAAGAGGTAAAGCAAGAATTATGGAAACAGAAAAGAGTATCAGTTATAAGGATGATAATGCTTAATGTCTAAAGGGGATAGGATACATAATGCAAGATTCGCCAAGGATAGTTATTGTTTGTATGTTAAAGAAAAGATATGATTGGTTAGAAGAGGTAAAAGAACAATGTACATTACTTAATGAGCTAGATATTGACGAGGGCCTTATTATTGTATAAAGTATATTGGAAAGGATGTTGTACAGAGGTGCGAGTATAAGGATATATGAATCGTGAATTGATTCGCAGGAATGTACAAGACAAAGGTAGGACCAAGGTACAGAAATTTTTCCTCTAGAATTTCTCTTACCACAGGAATTATTAAGTTAGTAGTACAAGGCTAAATAGCTGATGAAGGGAGTGAGTGATAATTTTGAAAGAATTAATTGTATGATGGGAGATGAATGAGTTTGAAGTCGCCAATTGATATAAGATGTGCCCTTCATTAATTAGATGAAGTAGTCTAAAATAGGCTTGTCTATTTATGTAGCAAAGAAAAGGAGGAATATTAACAATCAGGGAAAATTTTGAGAATAGAATTTGTGCTAGATACCATTACGTTGATGAAATGGGAAAGCGAGAAATAGGAGAAAGGTGATTTTAGAAGAACGGTAAGGAAATCATGAAAATCTTTTCGATAAAAGATTAGGCCAATCCAGGGCCAGTACGTCTATGAGAATATGTGACCCGTTACAAGTATGTGCAACTGACTAGATAGACTCAGACAATGGACAATTACAGCTAAGATTAGTCATAAAAATTACTGGGAGTAAGTACTTGCAAGAGCAAGGAGAGCTAAACGGGATGTTAATTATAGAATAATGGGCTAACACCTGAAGGGGGGAAGATGAGACAACAAGTATTGGATCCGGAGTATGCTTTGTTAGAAGAAGGAAGGATAGCAACAAAAAAGAATTGGCAACCACCTCCAGAGGATAAGGTTGGGAGATAGGACTCCAAGGAATATTTTACTTGAAGTTACTAGACAAAGATGTTATGAAAGGTCCAGTAATGAAGAAACAAAGAAGGATTGGGTATGATAACATGGAAGCAAAAGCTTATAGATGATACGAGAATTTTAGGTACAGAAGATTCAGGACGTAAAGGAGTTAAAGTCCCGTTGCAATTAAAATGGAACAATATAGACCTAAATGAAGAACTAGATGTTAGTATTGGAAATGAAGAAGGATAATGCCGAATAAGTTCGCATAAAATGGCTTGATTGTATTAAAAAGAACAACGATTGATCTAGCACCAAAATGGATACGTTTATTCTGGGAGGTAGAAAAACGCTATAGAATTATGTATCACAGAGATGATATGAGTATATGAGAAGCTTGCCAAGATCACTATCGAGCTTCAACTGGTGAAGCATAGCGTAGTTGAGAATAGTAATACCAAAGTATGGTATATGTCAGAAACCTCAGTAAAGACATAGTATCCTAGATATGGTACATCTCCTAACCCAAGCTTGAAAGAGGATTCAGGGAAAGAGTATCTCAGCAAGATGGATTCCTAAGATATTAAATTGACTTTATGTTAGATAAAGCAAAGGTAGATTTTCTATTCAGAGGCAACAAAGGTGTATCATTACCTTAGTGGACCGATATAAAGGAAATACTATAGAGTTTGTGGTTCGTTAATAAGTAGCCAGAAGCCTGAAAGATTGAGCTAATATATGGATAGGCCGTTATGAAATGAAAGAATAATCAGTATGGATTTTATAATTGTAAGAAATTGCATAAGCTATATGTGGAATTGTCCGGTTTCCTAGCATTCCTATTCATTCGATTAAGGTGCCTAGTTCTCTACTAACGCTTGAAGATCTGCATATTTAGAGAAACTTAGAAAACATAGATTACCCCAGTATTGCCCTCCACCTTGGGATAGATGAGTAGATAGAGCGCACTTTTCGGATGTTGAGCATATGTTATGAACAAATATGTTGGACCTGTAAGAAAGTTGGGGTGATCAATTAATGTGGCTTGAATCCGCATATGGTTTTAGTCATCATACCAACGTTCAAATAGCCTGTATGAAGCCATATAAGAGTAGAAATGTATCAGACGGTTTGATATTGGAATTTCAATTCGATGAGATTTCATAAGGAGGACAAGTTTACCCCTGGATATTTTAGCTTTCGCAGGACTACAAGCAAAGTGAGAAAAATGGCCTATGAGTTAGATTTACCCTCAGATTAGGGATTTGTACATCCAGTCTATCATATGTCCATGCTTCGTAAGTGTGTTGGGAATCCTCCCAGAGTCGTGCCAGTTGATAAATTCTGGATTGCAGAACAGTCATCAGACGAGAAAGTTCCTATTACCCTTTCAGACCGCCAAGTTCTAGATTCATGGATTGAGAACCAGAGATGTAGCCTCAGTAAAAGTATTATGAATATAGGGGAAATGACTGGAGAAGCTGAGGAAGATAGGAGACTCTGATATCCTTGCTCGTTTTGCCAAGAGGGGACCCAGACTAAAACATCACAGCCTTCAGGTGCGTATTGTTCCATTTCTTATGATTACTAGTCGTGTGAGGCTATTTTTGTTATTGATTGTTGTGGCCCTGTGTGATAGTGTATGGTTTGGGTTACTGTGTGGCAGATTGGTAGTGGTGTAGTTATGGGGGAAACTCTGCCAAATTTTTTATAAAATTCTTGGAAGTTAACATTCGAGAACGAATGTTTCTAAAGGGAGAAGAATGTTACACATTGTAGTTTTATGCATTAAGATTCGTCGTATGTTAGCTGTCATAATTTTGGACATCGGGATTTGCCTTCGAGGTTATACGAGATTGGACATGCCTAATTTATGCTTAAAAGTGTTTAAGTTCATGTTTGGTAAGTTACAGAAGGATTAGAGAATAAGTGAATCGAAGTGGAAGGGTCCGTTAAAAGTTGCTCTGGAAAATATAGAATATGGACCTTATAATTGAGATATGGTCCGTATTTTGAGAGATGGACCATATTTAACGATTTTAAAAATTTCCAGCGAAGATGGTTTTGGAGGTGGTATTATATGTACCGTATAATTTTATACGGCCAGGATGTTGGACGTATAACGTTATACGGTTAAGGATACGAATATATATATATATATATGATGTTACACCTCGCAAATTTTCGCGATGGTCGTGTCAGAGGTAAACTAGCGTAAGCCGGAGAGGCCATGAAACCCTTATAAGGTTAAGGATGGAACCTTTATAGGGTTAAGGAAGACTTTTGACAAGTGTTAAGCAAGTATCTAAAGGTTTCGGGATCAAGCGAATCGAAGAAATTAAGTTTGTCAAAACTTTGGGAAAACTTGGCAGAATTTGGATAGGATTTTTGCTCCAACTTGAGGGAGTTATATCTCTTAGCATATAAGGAGTTACGGAATGCATAACCTATGTAAATTCAAGTTCAGAAAGACTTCTTTCCAATGCAACTGACATATTGCAAATCTAAGAAATACAGCCAACGTTATGGCCAGTATAAAATTAACGACTAGAGATACGAACCATATAATTTAAACAACCAAGAAATACGGCCAGTATAATATAATGTCAGTGAAAATTTCCAGATTTTAAATATGATGACCCCTCTTCATTTTAATCATTTTAGATATAACCCCAAGTCCTAGAAAACTCTAGAGACCTCTCCAAACACATTTAAAACTTCTCCAAGCATGAATCGAAGATTAAAGTGAAGATCAAAGTGCTAGGGTTTGAAAGTGTGGTTGGAACTCGTCTCTTTTTCTTGTAAAAGCTTTGGAGGATATTCAAAGTGAAGTGATCTTGGAATTGGAGGTTTGAGGTAAGATTTCATTCTATCTCATGTTTATGAATTCATGGGGTAAATATGTCAAGATATGAGGGGAAGAAATTGAAGGAAAAGTTCAAATATGAATTTGATGATATTTTGAGTTGCAAATTAACTTGAGCTATAATTGTTAGCATGTTATGAGTATAATCTTGTTATTAGGGATAACAATGATGTTGAGGAAGTGTAGTATACAAGTGTATAAGGGATTGTGTTGAAGTTGTTGTTATGGATTGATTATGAAAATAAGTTTTGGGATTGAATTGAGTATAATTTGAATGTAATCTTTTAATTATGGAATTGTTGATTCCCTATTGTGATTTTGGGAGTCGTTTTGAAGTTGAAGGAAGTAGAATATATAATGGAAATGCATTTTGATTTTCATTAGCTTACCAATTAATTTAATTTGACCTTATAAGTGTTTCAGTGACTTACCCTTAGTGCGAATCATCTTGAATGTAGACTTACAATCTCGGGAGGATAGGCGTCGAGTAGTTAAGGAGACGACAAGGTATGTTAAGGTTGTCCCTTTCTTTCTTAAGGCATGATTTCATTGCTTCGAGCTTTCACAAAGTATGTCCATAAGGATTCCTTCCTTAGAAATATTAGAAGCATATGTTCTTGGTGTTCTTATGATATTCTTGATCCTTATTTCATGATTATTGGTTATTGATCTCATGTTATAGTGTCACGACCCAACTAGGAGCCATGGCGGGCACCCGGAGCTAACCTACTGAGTACCTCTAAACATACATCTCATGATCATTTCTAGGTGGGCCATAAGCTAGCTCATGTGCGTCATATTCTCTAAGGACATGTAGCACAAGATAATGGCACACCTTTGTATAATCATCAGTAACCGTGCCCATAAACATAAGCCAACAAGGTTGTCTAAACACAATACAACAATATGCTTTATTAAGGCTAGGGAATATCTAGGTACATCCATATGTCTACGAGCCTCTATGTATAGGACACATGAATCCATAAGACGGGGCAGGACTCTGCCATACCCAAATATGCATATACAAAAGAGTAGTACCAATAACTGCGGCTCCGAAACAACTGGAGCGCTTTTGAGATTCCGCTGATGGAGCTCCTAAGGATCCAGTCCGTCTACCTGTGTGCATGAACGCAGCGTCCACAAGAAAAGACGTCAGTACGAATAATATACTGAGTATGTAAGGCATGAATAACAACATAGCAAGAGATATGGGACATAACATGAAATAAAGACATAACCTGTGCATCTGATTGCCTTGTTAGGCGGATACCATGCATGCTTAGCATTTCGTAAAAACTTTCTCATACATATATACCATAATAGTGCTGCGGAATGTGCAGCCCAATCCATGAGTATATTATATTGCTGCAGAACGTGCAGTCCGATCCATATATATATATATATATGCTATATTGCTGCGGAACGTGCAGCCCGATCCATTTATCCATATATCTCCCGTCCGGGAATCCCGTGTCCGGGATGACATCCAGCTGATCAGGTGGTTATGCGTATATAACGCCTCTTCTTTCCCCATACCCCATATATACATATATATGTATATGATATATATACATATATAATATAAGTAGCATACATGAGAGCCCAAATAAAAGTCACGACTCTATCGGAGTGACGTAAGGTCGGTAACCTCCGATTTATATTATGGAACAATCATCATCGCTATATCTCACCTTGAAGGAACAATTATTATAAGGTGAGATCAACAACAATGAATAAAATCGAGAAAAATCATGAAATAAGCTGAATAATCTCATAATAGAATTAAAATCATAAGCTTTGGAATTTCTAGAATTAAAATCATCATCATCATGTTCATCATAGAAAACATCTCATCTTTAGTATCATAAGAAGCTTTTAAGAATCATGAACTTCTAACTTTTGGAAGTAAGGGGGGGTTATGGAAACATATATGGAATCATAACATATGAATCATGCCTTTTGAAAGAAAGGGACTAGCCTTAACATACCTTTTCGGTTGCCTTAACTTTAACTACTTAACGCTTGTCCTCCCAAGCTCGTAAATCTACATTCAAGAGAGTTCATGTTATTGTTAGGCTTATCGTCATATTCTTATCTTAAGGCTTCAAATTAAACCCTTTTAGAATTTGCCGAAATTTGAGCAGCATCTCCCCTATTTATACTACATCCCAAAGATTACTAAGGGTCATCAAACAGCCCAACAATAACAACAACAACAATCAACAATGGCAACAACTACAATATAATCCAATATAATCCTCTTCGATTACTTTAAGAATTATATCGAGCGGCAAGCTCGTTTAACGAATAACAAACGTCATTCAACCCTAACTCTCCTTTCATAATTCAGCCTACACCCTTCATAACAATATATATATATATATATATATATAGACAACATATCATATTTAGCTCAATATATCCTTAAATGTATTCCAAAACAATCCATACTCCTACGCCTCATCCTTTACTTTCTAATCGTAGATTTCATATATTTTCTTCTCCATTTTTTCCCACTAACACATGAATAATCCTAATAATCGTAGTGATCATATATTCAGGTTATAATTCACAATTTACAACCATTAGAAGTCATATTTAAACATTCAAAATAGCCCCTACAAAACAGTGGCTTAACTTAACTTATTTCGATGTAGTCTTGCGGTGTTTAGCCTCAAACAACTTTATCAACATCAATAAGCTAAAACGCGACCAAAGGGGTGTTATACATGCCTTAAGCAGTGCATACAACCCAAGAATCACGGCTGGATCAATTCAACTTCAGCCTCAATCACTAAACAACACCATAGGTTTGCTACTCTTGTAGTTTCTAACTTTCTTGATGGAAGATTTGGTTGTTTCCACATGGTTTGGGCTGAAATTTCGTGGGTGGAAGTTGGGAAAATATTCTATAGGGTTGGGGAATGTTTTAGAGGTGTTGGATGAAAAAAATAAGGGTAAAACCCCTTTTCTAGAGCTCTAGATTCGGTTTGGACCGACATAGAGTCTTCGGTTACTGTAGCAGGGCGCACTGTAGTGCGCGTTTTTGCTATGTTAGCCTAACTTGTAACATTCATAATTCTCTACTACGATGTTGTATCGACAAGTGGTTTGTTGCGTTGGAAACTAAACTCGCCAAACTTCATTTTAGGCTTTTGAAACACCTTAAAACTCTTAATATAATAGGAGATATACCCCTCCAAAGTTGACAAAAAATCTGCCCAAAATTCTGCCAACTTTTTCCAAATTTTCGACAAATTTATTTTCTTCGATTTGCTTAGTCCCAGAATCTTCCGAAACTCTCCATACATGATATTTATCATTAATCATACTTGATAATGGTCATGTCCTTTGGTTTCAAGGTTGTCCTTTCCGGTTATGACTTACGAGATCGTAATTCGTCCTTTACTTCATTGTTATGTACTTCCCATGGCTTGTACCTTCCAAAACTTCATGGGACGTCTCTAATACTCCATTAATACGGTGAAGTACGTGGCATGCTCATGCTCTGAAAGTGCGAGGTGTAACATATAGTTATTGATGTTATTATTGATGTTGATCTCATCTTATGATTATTGTTCCTTCAAGGTGAGATATGATGATGATGACAGATCGATAATGATAATCGGATGTTACCGACCTTACATCACTCCGATAGAGTCATAGCTTTTTTTTGGGGCTCTCAGCATGCTTTATATATATGTATGTATTTTCTCACACCGAACTGCACTATAGTCGGTCAGGCAAGCACGTAGATGTGCACACCACAGAGTGGACAGGTTATGATGTTACCTCGGATGCGGGATGCCCTGGATGCCGGATGATCATAACACCGAGCATATATTGCCAGGTACGGTATTATGTTGTGTGTTTGTGTGTGTGTCTATATATATATATATATATATATATATATATTTTAAAACTATATATGTGTGAAAATGTTTTTTTTTTAAAACTAAGTTGCATGACATCCGCCTTAAGAGGCATTCGGAGGTACAGGTTGATCTCTTTTATCTTATGTTATGTTCATACTTTCACTATATTGTTACTCATGCCTTACATACTTGGTACATTATTCGTACTGACTCTTTTTGCTTGTAGATGTTGCGTTCGTGCCCGCAGGTAGACAGGGAGATAGTTCAGACTCATAGGTTGTTTTCTCAGCAGTTGTACAAGAGCACTCCACTTGTTCTGGAGCTGTAGTTTAGTTGGTATGATCCTTTTTGTGTACATATGGGTACAGTAGGGTCCTTTTCAGCCTCTTTCTTGATGTTGCGCACTCCAGTAGAGGCTTGTAGACAGATATGCATAGTTACATATTCCGTGACATTCTCGGTCTATGTTTTATTGTATCCTCGTTCTGATATCCTTGTCGACATGTATACTTAGGATCAGCTTGATGATGTATATATGATATCTTTTGGGCTTGTGTCCTATACAGTTAACGATATTTATGAGTTAGCATGATGGGCCACTCAGGTATGGATACAAGATGCATGTACGTGTTGTGGTGCTCGGTAGGTTAGCTCCGGGTGCCCGTCATGGCCCTCCTGTTGGGTCGTGACAGTCTTCCCCCAAATGAGCCCTACGTGGCGCTAATCTGAATTTAATCGGGCTCTAATGCGGGTATCAAACATCGGGTGGAAAACCAAAAAACAAAAGTCGCAGGCATCTTCTGTATTTATCTAAAAAAAGTTATATGCATTGATAATGTAATATTTTTTTATGTTATTAGTGTAATATATTATAATTGTTTAGTTATATTTTAAACTCCACTCGTGGGATTATACTAGGTATGTTGTTGTTGTTGTTGTAGTTATAGATTATATTAATTAATATTATTAAAAAGAATTACATGCATTTACATTTTAAACGACTTGCTTGTGTGTACGAGATATGTCAAATATAGTCCATCATCAGTGTAATTCAATTTATTATAATCGATAGTTACTTCCTCCGGATAAAAAAGAGTGTCCACTTAGCCTCTTTTTCTTGGGTCAAAAACAGTGTCCATTTATCAAATCAAGAAAGAATTAACCTTATTTTTCAGATTTTTCCCTTTTAAGTGCTATGTGATCAAATCTCAATACCTATATAAGTAGGGCAGTTTAGTCAAATTACTTATTTTTGTCTAGGAGTCAGTATTTTCTTAAGGAGTGTGCAAATGTCTAAGTGAACACTCTTTGATCCGGAGGGAGTATCATTTATCAAAAATTATATTAATTAATACTATTAAGTTGGAATACCTGCAATTACTTTAATATGACTTGCTTGTGCACGAGATACATCAAATATAGTACATCATCAGTGTAATTTTATTTATATCTATTAGTTATCATTTATTATAGATTAAATTACTTGCAATTACTTTAATGTGTTCTGCTTGTGTCCGTGATACGTCAAATATAGTACATCATCAGTGTAATTTAATTTGTTATACCAATTAGTTCTCATTTATTATAGGTTGTATTAATCAATACTATTTAGTAAAATAATTTGCAATTATATTTTGAGTGAACTACTTATGTACGAGATACGTAAAATATATTTAATCATCTTTGTAATTAAATTTATTATAATCAATTAATTATTATTTGTTTTTAAATTATTAATCAACCCTATTATATAAAATTACCTGTAATTACATTTTAAATAACCTGCTTGTACACAAGATACATCAAATCTAGTTGTAGTAGGAAACTGACGCGGAAATTTTAAAGTAGTTCAATCACATTTTGAGAAGACATTAAATTAGTTTCTAATAATGTTTTGTTTGGTGTACAAGTTCACACAAATAAAGAATCATAACCAACCGTAATTATGTGACTTCCCAAACTTTAACTAGGAAAGTAATCTATAGTATCATATTACTTCCAAAATTTAATACCAAAGCATTCCTATAAATTCTAAACTTTTTTCTCAACATTGTAAAATTCATCAAAGACATACTGCTAAATAATTACTAGTATTAGTGTGCTATGAAGAAGTTTTTCTTCTTCAATTTCATCCCATCAAAAGTGGAAGAAGAATCATGTAGAAATAGTAACATCCCATGGCTAGTGACTCGTCGTTTAGTAGAAATAAGGGACAAATACTCCGCCCCCGTCATAGATTTGGAGGACCCGTGGCAGATCAAGAAGTCCATCACATATTACGAGGCGATCGTCAGAAAGCTGGTGCTTCCATTTGTCGAGGTTTTCGAGCACATTTTTCGGTATTGGACATTAGACATGGCTGAATTTGTAACGTTAGGGCACAAGACGAACGTTGATTTATGGGACGTTACTGAAGAGAATAACCCTAAGAAATATCATAATGAAGGGACTTATTTTGAGATGATGCCTAATGAGGACTATTCTCTTGTGTGTGTAGACTTGTTTAAGGATCGTGGATTGGGTGTTGGTGATGAGATTGGATTGTATTGGGATCCTAGCTGGTCTTCGCATTTTAAATTCAAGTTAATTGGCAAGGGTCGTGCAGTTTTATGAAATCTTGTGATGATTTTACATTATTTTTTGAATTAAAAGGAGATTACAAATTGTTGTACTTTTACTTTATAAAAGGAAATTTATGTTTTTAGTCCTTCAAATATTGATAAATTTTAATATTCATTTTTATGATATATGACAAATTACTCCTCACAGATCATAAATTACTTACGATACACCTTCTACACTTAATTATCATGTCCAAGTTACATGGTACCAGTTCGTAACCTCCATTAACACACAAAACGTTATTTCCTATGGTCGTTTGCGCACTTTAAAGTTTTAAAACCTTACAAAATTGATCATATCCGTATTAGTACTTTCATTCATCATTGTCCCACTAAAATATTTTCGTACGTGGAAAAACAATGATGATAACGGGTAGTCTAGAGATTGTAATAACATAAAGCAAAATCAGTAAAATCAAGCTTGTGACGTGAAGTTATAAACCATTATTACGATTAAATACATTATTCTCTTACCTATCATAAGGTCTAAATTTTAAACATTCTATCCCACCTAGGTTACTTCACCCTAAAAAGAAAAAACATCCATAAAATAGAAGGGACCGAAAGAACACTTTGAGATTTTAGCCAGTTTGATTTGAGATTATTGTATTGCTTTTATTTATCCAAATGCAGAATCTTTAGGTTTGCATTTTTGTCAAGTTCATTAATCAAATAAAGCTGTGTTTCAAAACATAATCAAGTAAATAAAAAGTGTGCTCTCTTTAATAGCTTAAGCTTTTAGATGAGATGATGGTCACGTACACTTGAACAGATTAAACTATCTTTAGCATATGCATGCATGAACTCCTTATCTCATTCGATGTGTCACGACCCAATTCGTGAATCGCGATGGCACCAACACTGTCCCCCCAGGCCCCAGGTAGGTGAACTATTCCCAAATCATTTTAGTCGTTTATAATAATTATGCAGAAATAAACAATAATTAAGCTAACAGATTTAAATTATATGAATGATAAACGCCGAAGTGATAACAACCCCAAAATCTGGTCCGGACTAGTACAAGAGCCACTATTACATAGATACAAGTTTGATAGAAAGTAAATACAAATCTCAAATATCAATACTGTCTGAGGAATTCAAAGAAGACAGTTAATTATAAGGAAGAGTCTCCGAGTTACGGATCTAGTCCAAAAACTCACCCTGGAATCTCTGTCACGTAGACTCGAATCACTCTCGACGACAGGAACTTGAACTAGTAACAAATTCTGCACTCAAAAGAAGAGTACAACAAGAGTAGCATCAGTACAAACAACACGTACTGAGTAAGCATCATAGGCCAACTAAGATTAGTTCACGCATACAAGCATAAAATCAACAAGATAAGCAGATAGACACATAATACTCAATCCAAGGTCATAAAATATCCTATAACTGAATCACAACCTAAAAGGAAGCTTCTAAAACCACAAGTCTGTCGAGTCTACATAATCTCAATCAATGATCGCGAATCCAAGTCCTGAACTTGGGCAGAATCACTACTCTGCAATCTGACCCAATCCATAATCTGATCCATGCAACCACAATGATACTAACAGCCCATACCAAATTAGAAGTAAGAGCTATATGATGATGCAAAATAAAATGTAATGATGTGCAATGCAATGCACTAGCCAAATACCTCAAACATGTACACACATGCTAATGGTATAGTTTGCCTAATAGTCATGACCCATGGGGACCCGCAAAGTTCATGTACCCCTCGCTCCAGAACAGACCTTGGACCACAAGTTCACAAACAGGCCACATCCTCACCCCCTATCAAATGTGCCTTATGTACATATATTAGGATAGGCCACATCCTCACCCCCTGTTAGATGTGCCTTTATACAGATGTTGTAGGCAAAATGAGTATTCAAAATATAGTTCAAGCCTAGAACCTCAAGATGAAACATCAACTCATAGTAAGCATGATCAATCAATGAAATTACATACCAATGAACATGCAAGTCAAAACCATATCAGGACATAGAATAATCAGCTCGGCCTTGGAATGAATCATACAAATCCTCTCTATCAACATAAGAGTCTATGATACCATTACTTTCACATATAACAAGTACCTCTCACAACTAAGTCTTGCATCACCAAAGTGTTCCATTTTCTTTCATAGTTGCCATAAGTCTTTCATCAATCATTTTCAGATCATTTCCATCATGTATGAATGTTCAATGTAGGAGTGAGGAATCAGTGCAATGAATATAAATGAATATGCTATGAAGATCACAAACACCATAAGTTGTATCGAATCTTACATAACTTCGTTATTATCAGCAAATCATAATCAAGATCTCATTCGTTCCTTATCACAAGTACATATCCAATTCAAGCCTAATCTCATTATCTGATCACAATATGAATCTTAACATATTTCCAATTCAACTGTTAATATGGAACAGGATCAGCCGATAATATCAAGGTCAATGAATACAAGGCACCATTGCCATAAGTCATAACAAGACTCAGATAAATCACTCAACAACAGCAAGGATATGTAACCATCTCAAACAACAAGAAGAGTATAAATTGACTTCTTTCTCATATCACAACAAATACACATCAGGTTTCAGTACATAAAGTAATTGTGCCAAGCCTACACAATCAGAAATCATACCAACCTAGATAATACCTATACAATATATACGTTTTACTAATCAAAGTCATAATCTACCTCGAATCCAGAACAAGAGCCACGAACTACTCCACACGAGCCTTCTGTTTCCAAAGCATCTGAGAACGGTCAAAGTCTATCAATATAATGCTAAGTAAGTAATAGAGCTTCTAATAAATATAGGGAAACAATTGGGGAAGAGGAACTTCTACCCTTTTCGAATGGTGAAACCATCATTAAATGGTAAATTTATCATAATCTCAATCCCAACAATCATAATCTTTTAATTTATAGGTTTCTAATCACCCTTAACCTTTCAAAATAGATTTTAATCCAAAGTTCCCCTTCTTATTACAATCCTTAGTCTCAATACACAATTAACCAATTTCCCATCCTAGAAGCTGATTACCGACCCTCGTAGATGATTAAACAACAATAAAATTGACAACTCGTTAATTATTCAAGGGTTTAACACTTCTAGGGTTCTAGGATTCTCATTCACCATTAAAGAACCTTACCTAACATAAGTGCTTAAAGTTGATAAGGGAATGAACAATGAAATGAGTTAAGACTTACCTTTAAAGGAGAACTTTCACCCTAGCCTTAGAAAATTGCTTCTCACTTTCTTGGGAACTGTTTTTGGTGTTTTATGGTGAATGACTCAGAATTCAGTAATATAAAAGTGAGTTTCTATCTCCCATCGACGACCGCTACAGCGGTCTGACCCACCACTGCTGTGGACCTCATTAACTCCTCCAACCCCACGGCGGCGATTGTCGCCCCACTGTGGTGGACTTGCTGCAGCGGCTTCCCACCCGCTGCAGCGGTCGTATCTGACCAGTAACCTCTAGTTCTTCACCAGATTTTCACCTAAAATCCCAACATCAATCTGAAGCCTTCCAGACACAACCAAACATGCACACATAAGTAAAAACGCGGTACAGCCTCACCCGTGGCCTCGAAATTCCTAGCGGATGTCTAATTTACCGTTACACTTTGTAAATATTTGCGGCGTCGTAAGCAAACTAAAATGAGTCCAGAGAGGCCATGATACCTCTATAAGGTTAAGAAAGACTTTTAATAAGTGTTACACAAGTATTTAAAGGCCATATCAAGCGAATCGAAGAAATTAGGTTATTTGAAAAGTTGAAAAAACTTGGCAGAATTTTGGACAGAATTTTTTGTCCAGCTTCAAAGAGGCATATTGCATAGAATATGAGGAATTACGTAATCGATAACTTATGTAAATTGAAGTTCGGCGAGTCTTCTTTCCAATGCAACTGACATATCATATTTCTGTGAAATAAGGGATGAAGTACGGCCAGTACAAAAATGTACGTCCCTTACATTTTGGACGTACTTTACCTGAACTTTCCAAAAAGTTGAAAAATTTGAAAAACATTTACCTCCAATGTACGGGATGAACAGTAACCCGAACTTTGAAGTACGAGATGAACAGTAACCCGTACTTTGAAGTACGAGATGAACAGTAACCCGTACTTGGCTCGAAATTTCCAGAATTCAAAGTCGGTGGTATTTTTTTCTAAGCCTATAAATAGAGGTTCCACAAACTAGGCTTCATTTTTTTCACCCAAATTAAATCCCTAAAGTCTCTCTAAGCTCCCTCTAAAATCCACAAACACCCCAAATCAAATCCAGAAAGGATCAAACTCCTAAATCCTTAACTAGTTCATAAAAAGGTGCTTGTTCTTGTTTCTATATGGATTTGTGGTGAACTTGGCCTTGAAACAAGTTGTGAGAGTTGAAGTTCTTCGAATACAAGGTATGTTCTTCATCTTATTGGTTATGTTGAGTTGAATTGGAGGCTTAGTAAGTCTTAAAGTCAAGAGAATGGTGATAGAGAAGTCATGAGGTATTAAGTTGAAGTTGATGACTATGGGTCAATTTTTAAAGAGAATTATGGATTGATTAAAGTTTAATTTGTATATAATCTCATGGCTATGGTATTGTTGATGTTGTTGTTTTGTTTGGGCATTGTTTTGAGATTTGGAGCAAGTAAGTGGTATAGGGGAAATGCTGCTAGAATTTCGCTAGCTCATTTATTAGTCTAGTTTGACCTTATAAGTGTTCCAAATGCTTAACCCTAGTGTGAATCATCTAGAATGTTGATTTACGAGCTCGGGAGGATAGGCGTTGAGTAGTTAAGGAAACGACAAGGTATGTTAAGACTAATCCTTTCTTTCTAAAGGCATGATTCTCTTATTATGAACCCATACATGATATCCATAATGTCCTATTTCCTAGAATAGCTAGAAACTCATAATTCTCAAAGTTCATGTGGTATTGTTGATAAAAGTTTCCTATGATGATGATGATGATGATGATGATGATGATTCCATTTCTAAAGATACCAAAGCTTATAGTTCTTGATGCTCTCGTGATATTATTGAGCTTGTTACATGATTATTGGTTTTATTCATTGTTGTTGATCTCATCTTATAATAGTTGTTCTTTCAAAGTGAGATATAGCATGCTGATTCCATAATAGAAATCGGAGGTTTACCGACCTTACGTCACTCCGATAGAGCAGTAATGTTTCATTTGGGCTCGCATGCATGCTTTATATATGTATGTATTTTGTCACACCACGCCGCGCTATAGTCGGCTGGGCAGGCACGTAGATGTGCACACCACTACAGTGAACATATTATGATGTTACCCTTGACGCGGGATGATATGATATATGGATCGGGCAGCACGTTCCGCGGTAATATATATATATATATATATATATATATATATATATATATATATATATATATATATATATAGAAAAAAAATCTAAGCATGCACGAAATCTGCCTCAAGAGGCAATCAGATGTACATGTCATCTATCTTACCTTATGTTTCTACATATTTTTCTTATATTGTTATTTGTGCCATACATACTCGGTACATTATTCGTACTGACGTCCTTTTGCTTAGGGACGCTGCGTTCATGCACGCAGATAGGCAGGGAGACGGATCAGATCCATTGATGCTTCATCGACGATTTCTCAGGAGCGCTCCATTTGCTTCGAAGCTGCAGCCTAATGGTATTATTCTTTTGTGTACACATTTGGGCACAGCGGGGTCCTGTCCCATCTTTACGATTTCATGCACTCTATAGAGGTTCGTAGACAGATGTATATAGTTAGATGTTCTATAACCTCATCGATTTATATTTTTGTGTATCATTTTGGCAGCCTTGTCGGCTTGTGCATATGGGCTTAGTTGAGAATGATTATATAGTTGTGCATTTATATTTTAGACTCATGCCTTTACAAATTATGATAGTTATGAGTTATCTTTATGGTCCACCTAGATTTAATTATGAGATGTATGAGAAGGGGTGCTCAGGAGGTTAGCTCTGAGTGCCCGTCATGGCCCTCTAGTTGGGTCATGACAGAAGTTATATCAGAGCAGTTCGGCATAGGGTGTGTTTACGAGCAGTGTCCAGTAGAGTCTTGTTTATGGGTGTGAAACGTGGCACACTTATAAACAGGAGGCTGCAGGGCATTTAGGAACTATTGACCTTTTTTCTCATCTTAAATCATGCGGTAGAGTCAAGTTAAGAATGCAATTATCTAATTTTCTATTTAATTTTCAGCAATGCCTTCGAGAAAGAAGAAAGTCAACGCAATACTTGGTACTGCTGGAGAAGGTACTAACCGAGAACCCCAGGCTGATTTAGGACATAGTGAGGCTCAGAGGCCACTCCCTCACATGCAACCTCTATCCCTCCATTGGAAGAAGAGCATGGAAGGGCTCCAGTCGCTCCGGCTCCTCAGCCTTCAGCTCCAAATAAGGACTTGCGAGCCGCAATTCATTTAGCGACCTAGTTAGTAGCCACTCAAGCTCAGCGACAAGGTACGGGCCATGGAGATAGAACTCTCAGTGCTAGATTCCGTAATTTCATTAGTTTGGACCCTCCAGAATTCTTTGGGTCAAAACCAGAAGAGGACGCGCAGAACTTCATAGATGAGATATTAAGGATATTGCGGGTAATGCATGCTTCGGATGTTGAGTCAGTAGAGTTGGCCTCTTATAGATTTCGAGATATGATTGTTCATTGGTACAACACCTGGATATCTTCTAGAGGGCTAAATGCACTTCCACTGGTATGGCAAGAGTTTGTAGATGTTTTTCTCCGACACTATTTGCCGCCAGAGGTTCGGTGGGCTAGAGCTAATAGGTTCCTGAACCTTAGAAATGGAAACATGAGTGTTCGGGAATATAGCCTTCATTTTAATTCCTCGGCTCGGTATGCTCCAGCTATGGTTATTGATATGGGAGATAGAGTTCAACAGTTTGTAAATGGATTAGGACCCCATTTGATTGATGATTTCTTGACGGATTCACTTCAGAAGGGTATGGATATTTCTCGTATCCAGGCCCATGCCCAGAATCTAGAAGAACGACAGCAGCAGCGAAAGAGTGAGCGTGATTATGATAGGGGTTATAGTAAGAGGGCCAGATTCTCAGGTGCTATTAGTGACTTCAGAGAAGGTCAAAGGCAGCAGTATTTTAGGCATTCGGTCCAGTCAGTAGCTAGTGAACCTTCTCGATTTGCAGGCAAGAGACTCGATTTCCGTATTTATTCCGGACCAGGCCAGAGTTCCAGAGCTTCGGGTTCTCAGTATAGGGGTGATTCTGGCCAGGTGAGACCACCTTTACCACGATGTACTCAGTGTGGTAAGCTACATTCAGGGCAGTGTAATTTGGGATCAGATGCTTGCTATGCTTGCGGCCAGACAGGCCATATGATGCGCAACTGCCCATCGAGAGGTGGTAGAGGTATGAGTCAGCCCATGGGATCAGCAGTTGGTTCTTCATCATCGGTGCGCTCTATGAAGCAAGGTTTATAGACACCGGTAGGCCATAGTAGAGGCAGAGGGGGAGCATCTAGTTCGAGTGGTCCTCAGAACCACGTCTATGCATTAGCTAGGCAACAGGATCTCAAGTTTTCACCTGATGTAGTTACAGATATATTATTAGTATCCTCTTGTGATGTATATGCATTGATTGATCTAGGTTCTACATTGTAATATGTTACTCCGTATGTTGTCGGTCGGTTTGGGGTGAAACATGAGTCGATTAAACATTTTGAGATATCTACACCAGTTAGCGACCCAGTGATAGCTAGACGGATACATAGAAATTGTGTGGTTGTAGTCTGTGATCGTCATACTATGGATGATTTGATTGAACTAAATATGGTAGATTTTGATGTTATTATGGGTATGGATTGGTTGGCTTTTTCTTATGTCAATGTTGATTGTAGGACAAAAATAGTTCGTTTCCAGTTTTCAGGAGAGCTAGTTCTAGAGTGGAAGGGTAATACAGCATCACCGAGAGGTAGTTTTATTTCCTATCTCAAGGCAAGGAAGATGATTGCCAAGGTTTGTATATATCATTTAGTTCGAGTCCAGGACACAAAACCAAAGCCCCCGACTGTTCAATCTATTCCAGTAGTGAATGAGTTTCCAGATGTATTTCTGGACAAGCTTCCAGGCCTTCTACCAGAATGGAAAATTGATTTTTCCATTGATGTGTTATCGGATATCAAGCCAATATCTATTCCTTCTTATGGAAGGGCACCTGCAGAATTAAGAGAGTTGAAGGAACAATTAAAGGATTTGCTTGAAAAGGGCTTTATCAGACCTAGTTCATCACCGTGGGGAGCACCTGTGTTATTTGTAAGAAAGAAAGATGGATGCTTACGAATGTGCATTGATTATAGGCAACTGAATAAGGTGAAAATAAAGAACAATTATCCACTTCTAAGAATTGATGATTTATTTGATCAGTTACAGGGTGCCAAACAGTTTCTCAAAGATAGACTTAAGATCCGAGTATCACCAAGTGAGAGTCAGAGAGAAAGACATTTCGAAGATGGCCTTCAAAACTAGATATGGTCATGTCAAGTTTCGGGTAATGTCATTCGGATTGACTAATGCACCGGCAGTATTCATGGACTTAATGAACAGTGTATTCAGGCCTTTCCTAGATTCGTTCGTGATTGTACTTATCGATGATATTCTGGTATACTCACGATCAGAGGCAGAGCATGCAGATCATTTACGTGTTGTCCTTAGAGTTCTTCAGGATCAGAAGTTATATGCAAAGTTCTCAAAATGTGAGTTTTGATTGAATTCTGTGACATTTCTGGGGCACATTATTTCAGCTGATGGTATTCGGGTAGATACTTAGAATATTAAAGCGGTGAAGACTTGGCCAAGGCCTACAACACCTACTGAAGTTCGTAACTTTCTGGGTTTGGCAGGTTATTATAGAATATTTGTAGAAGGGCTTTCTTCTATTTCTGCACCACTAACAAAGTTGACTCAGAATTCAGCTAAATTTCAATGGACGGATGCTTGTGAGCGCAGTTTTCAGGAGCTGAAGAATAGATTGACTTCTGCCCCAGTTCTGACACATCCAGAAGGATCAGAGGGCTATGTTGTTTATTGTGATGCCTCAGGCGTTGGACTAGGTTATGTATTGATGCAGCACGGTAAAGTCATTGCCTATGCTTCAAGACAATTGCGAAAACATGAGAAAAATTATCCAACCCATGATCTAGAATTAGCTGCGGTGATTCATGTTGAAGATGTGGAGGCATAATTTTTATCGCATTCATGTTGATATCTATACAGACCATAAAAGCCTCCAATATATTTTCAAGCAGAAGGAGTTGAATTTGCGGCAAAGGCAATGGTTGGAGCTATTGAAAGATTATGATATTAGTATCTTATATCATCCTGGAAAGAAAAATGTAGTAGCTGATGCTCTTAGCCACAAATCCATGGGTAGTTTATGTGATGTTCAGCCAGAGAAAAGGGAGTTAGCTTGTGAGCTTCAGCAGTTAGCTAGCCTAAGAGTTTGATTATTTGACTTGGGCGATACAGGAGTCACTATCCAGGATACAACTATCTCGTCTTTAGTAGTTGAGGTGAAAGAGCGTCAGTATGAGGATCCCATGTTAGTTTATAATAGAGATACATCTCCTTAGAAAAGAAATTCACCATTTGATATCTCTACAGATGGGGTTATCATATATCGAGGCAGATTATATATTCTTGATGTTGCAGGGTTACATCGCTAGATCTTGGGAGAAGCCCATTGTTCTGTTATTCTGTTCATCCAGGAGTGAAAAAGATGTATCATGATATTAAGTATATTTGTTAGTGGGATGGAATGAAGAAAGACGTAGCAGAGTTCGTAGCTCAATGTCCCAACTGTTAGCAGGTAAAGATCGAGCATCAGAAGCCCGAGGGATTGATGCAAGATATTAAGATTCCAACTTGGAAATGGAAAGTAATTAATATGGATTTCATTACAGGCTTGCCTCGTTCTCAGCATAAGTATGATTCGATATGGGTAATTGTGGATAGACTCAAAAAGTCAGCTCATTTCCTGCCTGTCAGAACTACATACTCAGCTGAAGATTATGCAAAGCTTTATATCAAAGAAATAGTACGACTCCATGGTATTCCAGTGTCCATTATCTCTGACAGAGGTGCACAGTTTACAGCTAACTTCTGGAAGTCCTTCCAAGAGGGTTTGGGGACTCATATGAGCCTTAGCACAGCATTTCACCCCCAAAATAATGGACAAGTTGAGCGTACTATTCAGACTCTCGAGGATATGCTATGGGCATGTGTGTTGGATTTTAGAGGTAGTTGGGATGATCACTTACCGCTTATTGAGTTCGCTTGTGACAGTAGTTATCATTCCAGGATCCAGATGGCCCCGTATGAGGCTTTATATGGGCGCAAGTGTAGATCACCAATTGGATGGTTTGAAGTAGGAGAGACTAAATTAATAGGGCCAGATTTAATCCAGCAAGCAGTGGAAAAGGTCAAGCTTATTCAGGATCGATTATTGACAGCCCAAAGTCGACAGAAGTCTTATGCGGACAATCGTCGTTGAAACTTGGAGTTCCAAGTTAATGACTGGGTATTCTTGAAGGTGTCGGCAATGACGGGCGTCATGAGATTTGGTAAAAAGGGTAAGCTTAGTGCTCGGTATATTGGGCCTTACAGAATTGTACGCAAAGTGGGTCAGGTAGCTTATGAACTGGACCTACCTTCAGATTTGGAGTCAGTCCATTAGGTCTTCCATGTGTTAATGCTTTGCAACTGCATTGGAGATCCTTCTAGAATTGTACCTGTCGATAATGTCCAGGTTACCGAGCAATTATCCTACGAAGAGGTTCCCATTGCAATCCTAGATAGACAATTTCAAAGACTAAGAACTAAAGATGTAGCTTCAATTAAGGTTATATAGAGAAACAATAATAGGGAAGAAATGACTTGGGAAGCTGAAGAAGATATGAAGTCCAGGTATCCACATTTGTTCCCACTCCCAGAGAAGGTTCCGACAGAGACATCACTATCTTCAAGTGCGCAATGCTTTCTTTTTATGATTTCTTGGTCGTGTGGGGCCATTACTGTTGTTGTTGTAGCCCTGTGAGGCATTGTATATTTTGGGATGTTGTGACAGGATGACAGTGGTATAGTTACAGGGGAAACTCTGGAAAAAGTTTTGTAGAATCCCTAAGAGTTTAACATTCGAGAACAAATGTTTTTAAGGGGGGAAGGATGTTACATCTCGTAAATTTTCGCGTCGTAAGCAAACTAACATGAGTATAGAGAGGCTATGATACCTCTATAAATGTTAAGGAAGACTTTTAATAAATGTTAGACAAGTATTTAAAGGTTTCAGAATCAAGCGAATCGAAGAAATTAGGTTTGTTGAAAATTTGAAAAAACTTGGTAGAATTTTGGACAGGATTTTTGGTCTAATTTCAAAGAGGTATATCTCATAGAATATAGGAGTTACGGAATCCATAACTTATGTAAAATAAAGTTCGGCGAGTCTTCTTTCTAATGCAACTGACAGATCGCATTTCTGTGAAGTACGGGATGAAGTACGGCAAGTACAAAAATGTACATCCCGTACATTTTGGACGTACTTTACCTGAAATTTCCCGAAAGTTGAAAATTTTGAATTTTTTGTACCTCCAATGTACGGGATGAATAGTAACCCGTACTTTGCCCGAAATTTCCAGAATTGGAAGTCGGTGGAATTTTTTTTTTGTAAGCCTATAAATAGAGGTTCCACGACCTAGGCTTCATTTTTTTCACCCAAATTAAATCCTTAAAGTCTCTCTAAGCTCCCTCTAACATCCACAAACACCCCAAATCAAATCAAGAAAGGATTAACCTCCTAAATCCTCAACTAGTTCATAAAAAGGTGCTTGTTCTTGTTTCTACATGGAGTTGTGGTGAATTTGGCCTTGAGACAAGTTGTGTGAGTTGATGTTATTTGAATACAAGGTATGTTCTTCATCTTATTGCATATGTTGAGTTGAATTGGAGGCTTAGTAAGTCTTAAAGTCAAGAGAATGGTGATAGAGAAGTCATGAGGTATTAAGTTGAAGTTGATGACTATGGTTTGATTTTTAAAGAGAATTGTGGATTGATTTAAGTTTAATTTGAACATAATCTCTTGGCTATGGTATTGTTTATGTTGTTATTGTGTTTGGGCATTGTTTTAAGATTTGGAGCGAGTAAGTGGTATAGGGGAAATGCTGCCCGAATTTCGCTAGCTCATTTATTAGTCTAGTTTGACCTTATAAGTGTTTCAAAGGCTTAACCCTAGTGCGAATCATGTTGAATGTAGATTTACAAGCTTGGAAGGATAGGCATTGAGTAGTTAAGGAGACGACGAGGTATATGTTAAGGCAAATCCTTTCTTTCTAAAGGCATGATTCCCTTATTATGAACCCATACATGATATCTATAATGTCCTATTTCCTAGAATTGCTAGAAACACATAATTCTCAAAGTTCCTATGGTATTGTTGATAAAAGTTCCATGATGATAATGATGATGATGATGATGATGATGATTCCATTTCTAAAGATACCAAAGCTTATAGTTCTTGATGTTCTCGTGATATTATTGAGCTTGTTCCATGATTATTGATTTTATTCATTGTTGTTGATCTCATCTTATAATAATTGTTCTTTCAAGGTGAGATATAGTGATGATGATGATTTCATAATAGAAATCGGGGGTTTACCGACCTTATGTCACTCCGATAGAGTAGTAACGTTTCATTTGGGCTCTCATGCATGCTTTATTTATATGTACGTATTTTCTCATACCGCGCCACGCTATATTCGACTGGGCAGGCACGTAGATGTGCACACCACAACAGTGGGCAGATTATGATGTTACCCCGGACGCGGGATGATATGATATATGGATCCCACATTCCGCAGATATATATATATATATATATATATATATATATATATATATATATATATATGTAAATGTTTTTTAAAAAAGATAAGCATGCATGACATCCGCCTCAAAAGGCAATCAGATGTGCAGGTTATCTCTCTTACCTTATGTTTCTACATATTTTTATTATGTTGTTATTCATGCCTTACATACTCGGTACATTATTCATACTAACGTCCTTTTGCTTGGGGACGCTGCGTTCATGCCCGCAGGTAGGCAGGGAGACGGATCAAATCCATAGGTGCTTCATCAGCGATTTCTCAGGAGCGCTGCATTTGCTTCGGAGCTGCAGCCTAGTGGTATTATTCTTTTGTGTACATATTTGGGCACAGTGGGGTCCTATCCCGTCTTTATGATTTCATGCACTCTATGTAGAGGCTCGTAGATAGAAGTATATAGTTAGATGTTCTATAACCTCATCGGTTCATATTTTTGTGTATCATTTTGGCAGCCTTGTCGGCTTGTGCATATGAGCTTAGTTGAGGATGATTATATAGTTGTGCATTTATCTTTTAGACTCATGCCCTTATAGATTATGATAGTTATGAGTTATCTTTGTGATCCACCTAGATACGATTATGGGATGTATGAGAAGGGGTGCTCAGGAGGTTAGCTCCGGGAGCCCGTCATGACCCTCTGGTTGGGTCGTGACATTTACTAAGTCACCTCCAATAGGAATAAACCGAGTTTACAGTCAATGCACAACATACAATCAAATGCCTTAGTTTTTAGAATTCTAACTCTTTAAGTTCTCACTAGACTCGCTCCTAGTCTCGGCAATGAACTGGTAGGGGTGAAATGGTCAAAATGCACATAACAATCTGGCAGGTCGTTAGCAGGTCGTTACACAATGATTCTATCCCAAGGGAATGTAGTTTAGAATTGTAATTAAAAAAATAACGTGTTGTTCCTCAATCGGAAAATATACAGTTTGTTTTACATTCGTTAACAATAAAAGTTTATTCCATGCATCTTTCACCTGTATAAGGTTTGAGAGATCTTCCAAATGTTAGTATTGTACAATATTTACGGCTTTCTTGTATTCGATCTTAGTTTAAAAGCATAAACATGTTGCTGGAATTTTCCCTGTTGATCTGATTTTATTTGCTTTCTCTTTCACCTTAAGCTCCTCATTTGCTTGATTTTTCTCTGCTTGTGATTTGGCTCCTCCAGCTATGTTTTCAATGCTTCCAATATCACTGTAAAAACTTTGCCTTGTTTTCGCCCTTCGCATATCTAATTTTGCCTGTAATTTCATTCAATGTGTAGTCAGCAAATGAACAAGATTCAACACGTTGTATATAGAATATATTAAGATAGAAACTATAATCAACCTCAATTTGCTCTAAATGACGCTTTGCCTTTTTCTTCTTCTTAGACTCCCAGTCAATTATCACTTTATTCAGCTTCTTATACCTGAAACTCTCTTTCTAATTAGAAGGTAACAATTTATTCTTGAACTTCTGAGGAAATTGGTCTGGGTCAAGGCTCAATTTCAATGTCAATCTTATAAAATTCAGTATAAATTCGTACCGTTCTTTGATCTTCTTCATCTCTTCTTTCTCCCAAATATCTGCTTTAGAATTTCCAGTTCCTGGATTTATCGTAACTGGTCCTTTCGTCATCTCCTTTTGAGACGTCGATTGTCTAGTTGGCATTTTGGGAGATGTGATGTCAATGTTCTTATCTGCAAATGTGGAGTTCTTTTTGGTATCTGCATAGGTTGCACTCTGCTTAAGGGATCGCGCGGAGTTAACTGCTTCTTGATCGAGTGCTGCTGTCTGTATTACGACATTTTTGTCTTGAACTTTTGAACTTGATTTTGAAGTTTTGACAGCTGATTATGAATATGGAAGAAATGAGCAAAACATGTTATTATATAGGCTGAATATATAGACGATCGCTTAAATTTGCCAGCAAATTTTTTTCCGATATTCGCACTCTAACTTCTTCTGGTTGAACACGTGGACACATGAAAAAGTTTTCCTACACTTTCGACTAAATTTTTGGAGAAACCTTTGTGCGTGTTCGCAAGCGGTCATTACGTAGATGAATTAACAACTAAAAATGTCACATCCCTTAATTACATGCACGAGCCTCAATAAGGACTAAAACCTCATGCCCATTCCAATTGAGGTTGATCTATGTAATTAAAAAAGGTGATATATCTATGTGGTTAACTTATCTACGTAATAGACGTTTAAGAACACGTGTAAAAGCTTTTCCAAAGTTTGAGTCTGAAGTGTCTAATAAGAACATTTTATTATGTGTTGAGGCGCTCAACTAGAAAAAGCCATAGTTCGAATGCCTAAATAAAATTTACTATTAAATTAAAGGGGCAGTACATGTTTTCCGCCTATTATATACGGAATAAGAAAATATGACTTCCTTAAGATTTGTTCTTACCTGTGGACTTGTCAGGTCTCCCAATTGTATCGTCTACTTTACTTTTTATCTTGCTCAAAGGTTTATTAGATCCAGTATTTGTCAGTGTTTGGTCTCTATTACTCTTGTCTTCAATTGATTTTACAACAAATGCAGCTACAGCTACTGCAGTTGCGTAATCAACGGGATTACTGGAATCATAATATCGAGTGGCCTTCGTTGTAAATTGTCTTTCTAACCAGCTAACGGTTCTTTTTGTATCTGTCAAAAGAAAAAAAGAAAAAAAAAATGAAATTATTCACTTTTTTTTTTTCAAGATTCAGACTCTGAAGAGCCCAAGCCTTCAATCTAATGGTAAGAACATAACACATGATGTGGGGTTGGGAACACGTCACGAAAATTTCTTGATTATTCATCGAGTTTTGAATCGTGCCCCACTAGCTCTAGGAAATTTCTCGGTTATAGAAAAAAAAATCAGATTTTGAAGAGTTTATTTACCATGTTTAGACATTTGTGTTTTCTGGGGTGGTATTCCTCTGTCTATATTGATATTGATCCTTTCTTTCTCTTCTTCTCCTGCACCAGAGAAACTGACCCTAATAGAAATTGTGAATTAACGGGAATTAAAAAAGAAATATTACAAGTATTTTAAAAGGAAAAATAATGGAGTAAAAAAGAAGAAAGAAAACACAGTTGTTTATATTTTCCTTACCTTAATATAAGTTTGAAACTCTTTGAACAGTGAATGTATCTGATTGATGCCTATTTGAAAAAGCATGATTTTGTTTGGGACAGGTGATTGAAAGAGCAAGGTTTAAGGTATCTTTGCATGCAAGGTAAGTATTCTTTTCTTCTTACTGGTGGTTGCTTTTTCCATGAATAGGCTGTGAACACTTTTTAGGTTTCCTTTTTTACTTTGTACAGATTTTTAGTGGATAGAACATTTCTGAAAAGAAGAATCTAAATATTCTGAGCGGTCCTTTTCTCATTAATTATGCAATCCTTGGACGGAAAGTTCCTTAACCATAATTCCATCGTAGCTAATTAGCAATATATCAAATAAATTTGAGAATGATAGATGACTAAAACATTGTAATATTGCAATCCATCTAAGTGAATTTCCCAAACTATAGTGAGGATTACAGTACGGATAATTTAAGAGGGTTGTGATAGGTTAATAATCACGAAAAAGTATAATTTAACTATGATGGATCCTCAAAATACTGAATTCATTTGGATATATCCACATAGACACCTGTTACACGGCCATCCAAAAAAGTAACTAGTATGTTAGTTATCAAGCAGCAAAACAGAGAGTATTAGAATAGCCATGTACAACAGGATATAGTCACTATGCGTAAATCTATAACAACAACAACAACAACAACCCAGTGAAATCCCACATCTTGGGGTCTGGGGAGGGTAGAATGTACGCAGACCTTACTCCTACCAAGGTAGGATGGCTGTTTCCGAGAGACCCTCGGCTCAATAGAAGCATAAAAAGGGAGTCAGATAAGGTTAAAAGATTCAAAACGATATTGCAATGAAATAATGCAAGCGACACAGTAAAACAGGATAATCAAGGAATTCAAAGCTATATGGAAATGCAAATAACGAAAGCGGCACAGATAAAATAGAGTAATCAAAGTACAGAAAGTAGCAAATAATAACATAAATCAGAGCACAAGAAATTATAATGCGCTAATGCGCCTACTAATAAGGAAAGATAACGAGGCTTATTTACTAGCCTTCTACCCTAATGTGGGTCCTCCACACCCTCCTATCTAAGGTCATGTCCTCGGTAAGCTGTAACTGCGTCATATCCTGTCTAATCACCTCTCCCCAATATTTCTTTGGCCTACCCCTACCTCTTCTGAAACCATCTATGGCTAACCTCTCACACCTCCGCACTGGGGCATCTATGTCTCTCCTCTTCACATAGCCGGTCTAACCACCACTCTGTAGAACTTGCCCTTCAGTTGTGGTGGCACCTTCTTGTCACATAGCACTCCTGAAGCTAGCCTCCATTTCATCCACCCTACCCCAATACGATGTGTGACATCATCGTCAATCTCCCCGCTGCCTTGCATGATAGACCCAAGGTACTTGAAACCACTTTTCTTTTGGATGGCCTGAGCACCAAGCCTAACTTCCACGCCAACCTCCTGGGGTGTCTCACTGAACTTACACTCTAAGTACTCTGTCTTAGTCCTACTCAGCTTAAATCCTTTAGACTCCAAGGTATGTCTCCAATCCTCCAGCTTAGCGTTAACTCCGCTACGAGTCTCATCGATCAGGACTATGTCGTCCGCGAAAAGCATACACCATGGCACCTCACCTTGAATTTGTCGCGTCAATCTATCCATCACCAAGGCAAATAAAAATGGACTAAGAGCTGATCCTTGATGCAACCCCATCACAACTGGAAAGTGCTCTGAGTCCCCTCCTACTGTCCTTACTCTAGTTTTGGCTTCCTCATACATGTCCTTGATCACCCTAATGTATGCTACAGGTACACCTTTAGCCTCCAAACATCTCCATAGGATTTCTCTTGGAACTTTATCGTAAGCCTTTTCTAGGTCGATGAATACCATATGCAAGTCCCTCTTCCTCTCCCTATACTGCTCCACCAGTCTCCTCACAAGATGAATGGCTTATGTAGTTGAGCGTCCCGGCATAAATCTGAACTGGTTCTCTGAAATAGACACGCCTCTCCTCACCCTCATCTCCACCACTCTTTCCCACACTTTCATAGTATGGCTTAGTAGCTTGATACCTCTATAGTTTTCGCAACTCTGGATATCCCCCTTGTTTTTGTATAGAGGGATCATTACGCTCGACCTCCATTCTTCGGGCATCGTTTCCGTCTTAAAGATGACATTAAACAACCTAGTCAGCCACTCCAAACCTGCCGAGCTCGCGCTCTTCCAAAATTCCCCAGGGATCTCGTCAGGTCCGGTCGCTCTTCCCCTGCGCATCCTACGGACAGCACCCTTAACCTCCTCGACCTTAATACTCCTGCAATACCCAAAATCGTGACGCCTCCCTGTATGCTCCAAATCTCCCAACACGATGTCTCTCTCCCCTTCTTCATTCAAGAGTTTGTGAAAATATGACTGCCATCTCTGTTTAATGAGAGTCTCCTCTACCAATACTTTTCCATGCTCATCTTTAATGCACTTCACTTGATCCACATCGCGCGCCCTTTTCTCCCGCACCATGGCTAGCCTGAACAATTTCCTATCCCCACTTTTCTCTTCTAGTTCAGTATAGAAGCGTTCAAAAGCTGCCGTTTTTGCCGTCGAAACCGCCGACTTCGCCTCCTTCCTCGCTATCTTATAAAGTTCCCTATTCGTCCACGTCTCCACCTCATCCTTGCTTTCTATGAGCTTCGCATACGCCATCTTCTTTGCTTCCACCTTCCCTTGCACTTCTCCATTCCACCACCAGTCCCCTCGATGCCGACCACGACTACCCGTCGAGACTCCCAACACTTCCCTTGCTACAACCCTAATACAACTAGCCGTCCTATCCCACATACTGGTCGCATCCCCACTACTATCAGAAACACATAGTAAAGGCTTTCAGAAACATTTTTTTTGTCATTCTCAAGTCAAGTAAATCTGTAATCATATGGAATCTGTAACATAATGCGTAAATGTATGTCGGCTTGCCAAGCCGCTTACAAGACTGACATCCTATACACATGACTCTGTCTGCAAAGTCTCTAACATCAATCAGAAATCGTAGCATATATACTCAAACTCGGCAACACTCCGGAAGGAAGTGGAGCTCGCCAATCCCGCTGGAACATCGTCTAGCAACGTCTTCTACTCATCTGGGTGTACCTGCGTGGCATGAAACGCAGCCCCTGAAGAAAGGGGGTCAGTACGGAATATGTACTGAGCATGTAAGGCATGAAATACAGTAAAGGGGATCATAACTAAAATGGAGATTTACCAGAAACAAGTATGACTTTTAAAAACATCAATACGCTTGCCTTTTTAAATGAAAATCATGCATATCCACATCATATATCATATATGCATATAACGTATCCCGACCCTCTAGTGAGGGACTCGGTGGATAAAATCATGCATGTCCATATCATATATATATATATATATATATATATAACGTATCCCGGCGCTCTAGTGAGGGACTCGGTGGATAGAGTCATCATGTGTCATCCTGGCCGCCACCCCCGTATCATCATATCATCATATACATATACATATAACGTATCCCGGCCCTCTAGTGAGGGACTCGGTGAACAATGCAGTGGAATACGCACGAGAACGTATCCTGGCCCCGAACTCAGTGAAGGATATATTGAGGCATGCACGAGCAGAGTAGTGAGAAACTATATGCACATAAAACAATTTTAAGACTCGATGGATAATACATAAATCGACACTTGAGGATCATAAACACGTTTCGAGGCAATCCGAGTTAGTATAAGAAAGTTATGGACGATATCCCATACAGAAACCTCTTTGAACGTTTCAAAAGCTATCTTTGGAAAAATCAAAGCAATAGTCATATCAAGTACCTTTCGAGTATTACTATGGATCAAATCAAAATAGAACTTTTGGAACCATACACACATATCAAGACATAGCAAAACAGTTTTCGGAAGTAAAAAACATTAGCCATCCTAGTGGCTCTAAGAATAGGAGTTCCTTTGAAATCATACATATACTTTGTCTGTTTGTTTCACAAGGATCATGCCAAAAGAAAGAAAGGGTAAGCCTTACATACCTTTTCCACGTCCTATTAGCTACGCTTATTTGTCCAAGCTTGCTAGTCTACATTCAAGAGAATTTACACAACCATTAGACTCGTCGTTACACACTGGTCTTAGTCCTTCAAATAAATTCACTTATAATCTGCTGAAATTTCGGCAGCATTTCCCCTGTAAATTCAACCAACCCCGAGAATTCAACTCGGCCAAATCATCAACAACAATACCAACAACCACATTGACAACTTCAACAATCAATTCAAAATGCATTCTAATGTTAGTAACTCCTTTTACATAATTCAACGACATTTCACTTATATTCAATTCAATCACAACAACCCAACTTACAATCTTCCAAACTCAATAAAATTAACACATTTCTCACCTCCAAATTCATGCATTATATCTACAACCACACGTTGACAACATTATCTTCAAAAATACAAGAACCATGCTAGTGTCATATTAACTTCTTCAACAATCCCACAATGATCACAACTTCATTTCAAGCCATCAAACCTTCCTTTTTATCATGGAATCCACAACAACAATCAAAATACTAAATAAAACCAATTCATCACATTCTACCAACATGGCCCTATTCGGCCACAACCAATACACACCTATTTCATGAATTTCATCCATTTCTACATACCACAACATGCACAAATCATCCATAACACATGAAATAAGAGGTTAAACCTTACCTTTTTCCACTTGTTCTCTTACTTGGCTAGGGTTGTATATTGCACAAATGAATGATTTGATTGCTCCAATAACTCCTCCATGTTAACAAGGACCTTCCAATTGGTTGGAATGATAGAAGAAAATTATTTTTCTTGATCAACTCCTATGGCACCATATTCGGCTAGCCATGGCCGAATCGTTCTCCAATTTTTTTCTTGAAGTTTCCTTGAGTTGGAATGAATAATTTGTCTTTCTATGTAAGCATGTCCATATATATATATATATACATAGCCTATAAAAGGGTGGACACATGCCCCACCTCATGGCTTGAGTTAATTGGCCAAGCCATGGGTGGGACCCCCACACACACACCACACGGCCAAGTTGGCTTGGTCTTGAACTTTCTTGAATTTTTGTGAATTTCCCTTTTTACCCTTAGCCTTTCTCAATATTTTCATACTAATAAACAACTTGTGTATTAAAATAATTCCGGAAAATAGTCTTGCCCTTAACTTACCACAACTATCTTGAAATATCCGAATGTACAAAATACGGGATATAACACCCGGTGTGGACCCATACCACACCAACCCCCAGAACCACCCACCCCCCACCCTCAATTTTTTTTTTTGAAGTTTTAAATTTTTTCTCTGGATTTTCCAAACCACTACATCCTCCCCCCAACCCCCTCGCGTGGAACCATACCACACCAACTCCCCCCCCCTCCCCCCCCCCCCCCCCCCCCCGCGCTCCCCCCCTACCCCAATTTTTTTTTTGAAGTTTTAAATTTTCTTTTCTTGGTTTTCTACACCACCACAACCACACCCCCCACCCACCCCCAAAAACAAATCTTAAAAGATGCTTTAAAATTAACTTTTTTCGGATTTTAACACCACCCACCCCTCCAATAACAACGCAAACTTTCAATTTTTATAATTTTTTAATAAAGCAAAATTAAATAAGAAGTAGAAAATTCGGGAGGGCGTAGGGGGTGCATGCAGGGGTGGGTGTAGAGCATCAAAAAAGAAAACTTTTAAAAACTTAAAAAAAAAAAAATTTAGAGGGGGTGGTGGGGTGTCGGGAAAGTGGGGGAGGGGGGGGGGGAGGGAACAAAAAAAAAATATTAATTTTTTTTTTCAAAACAAAATTAATTTTGGGGGTGGGGGGATGGGGTGAGGCAGGGGTGGGTGGGGTGGTGCAAAAAACAAAAACAAAATTCAAAACCTTTTTTTTTCAAAACAAAATTAATTTTTTTTTGGGAGGGGGGTTGGGGTGGGGGCGGGGCGGGGCAGGGGTTGGGTGGGGGAGGGGCAGGGGCAGGGGTGGGGTGGTGCAAAAAACCAAACATAAAAATTCAAAACTTTTTTTTTTCAAAAGAAAATTAATTTTTGGGGGGAGGGGGTGGGCGTGGCGCAGGGGTGGGGCAGAGGTGGGGTTGTGCAAAAAACAAAAAAAAATTCAAAACTTTTTTTTCAAAACAAAATTAATTTTTTTTTGGGAGGGGGTTGGGGGTGGGGCAGGGGTAGGTGGGGTGAGGATTGGGTGGGGGTGGCGCAGGGGTGGGGTTTGATTGCGGGTGAGGGTGGGGTGGGGTTTTGCAAAAAACCAAAAAAAATTCAAACTTTTTTTTCAAACAAAATTCATTTTTTTTTTGCCAGGGGGTGGGGCAGGGGTGGGTAGGGGGTAGGTGTGGGGGTGGGGTGGGCGAAGGGGTGGGGTGGTGGGAGTGGGTGCGGGGTGGGTTGGGTGGTTTGTGGAGTGCACTTATAGACTTGTTTTCCCTATTTTTATTAGGGAGTCATTTTTCCCATTTTTGAGGAACTTGATTTCCTAAAGAAAATATTTTCCAAAATTTTTTACCAAACGAACATTGGAAAATTGAAAAACATTTTTCGAAAAATATTTTCCTCCATACCGAGCACACCCTAAGAATCACATCGGTTAAGCTTCAAAAAGGGCAAATAAAATGTTCCTATCCTATCTCTGCCCAGGAGTTCAAAAAGGGTAATGAAAACCATCTACTTCTTTGTACAAATTTGATAAGAATACTAACATGACCATCATTATCTATCGTTAAAAGGACTGTATATAATGCGGCCATGAAGGTGGCAGAAGTAATGTCGGTGAAGGTAGAAACCATCTACTTCTTTGTACAAATTTGCTAAGAATATTAACATGACCATCATCATTTATTATTTTTTTAACGAGCGTGCTTCTTATTAAGTTGACACTTAGTTTGGAACGGAGGAACTACTCAGCAATAAGATTTGGAAATTGTAAAAAACGAAAAGTGAGTAATGAAATATGTGATACATTCATCATTTCAAGAGTATGACGGGCTCCGACCCGTAGACCGGGAACCACCTGACTTATCCGTTACTTTGAACATTATAAACCATAACTCGAAGAACACCTGCACGCAGAAAAGGCCCAACATAGAAATATCTGATCATTCAGCACATATGTTCATATGCGGACCGACAAGGTCGCCACAATATAACGTATATCATAAAGCCGGCAAGACTAACAGTATAGTATCAAGAGCTCAAAATAAGGCCGACAAGGCCACCAAAATATTATACAACAATAAGAACTGGTGGAGCTATAAAACATCTAACTGTACACACACGTCTACGAGCCTCTACATAGACTACAATGATCATAAGGACAATACCAAATAGACTGCAGCTCCGAAATAAGTGGAGTGCTCGTGAGAATTCGCTGATAGAACACCTACGGGTATGATCCATCTCCCTGCCTACCTGCGGGCATGAGCGCAACGTCCACAAGAAGGGACGTCAGTACGAATAATGTACTGAGTATGTAAGGCATGAATAACAACATAATATAGATATGGAAGGTAACATGGAATAAGAGAGATAACCTGTACATCTGGATGCCTCGTAAGGCGGATGTCATGCATGCTTAGCCTATAAAAAAACTTTTTCATACATACGTATATATATATATATATATATATATATATATATATATCATCATCATCATCATAACGTACCCGGCCGTTTCAGGACTCGGTGTGTAACGTACCCGGCCCTTTCGGGACTCGGTGTGTAACGTACCCGGCCCTTTCGGGACTCGGTGTGTAATACCAGTTGATCAGTGGTTGCACAATAGGTGTCGTACCCGACCGACTATAGCGCGGCTCGGTGTACGTGCCGTACCCGGCCCTTTTGGCTCTCATGCATGCTTTATACATACATACATATATATATATATATATATATGTATGTATGTATGTATGTATGTATGTATGTATAAAGCATGCATGAGAGCCAAATAAAAGCTATAAATACTTCGGAGTGACGTAAGGTCGGTAACCTCCGATTTTCATTATGGAATTATCATCATTGTTATATCTCACCTTGAAGGAACAATTATTATAAGGTGAGATCAACAACAATGAATAAAATCGAGAAAATCATGAAATAATCTCAATAATATCATAATAGTATTAACATCATAAGCTTTGAAATTTCTAGAATTAAAATCATCATCATCACAATCATCATAGAAACATTCTCATCTTTAGCATCGTCATTCATATTGTAAAAACATGTCCGTTGTTGTTGTTGTCATAAAAGCTTATAGAATCATAAATTTTTGACTCGGAAAATAAGGACATTTTGGAAAACATTTATGGATTATCAAGGAAGAAGTCATGCCTTTGAATCATGAACTCTAACTTTTGGAAGTAAGGAGGTTATGAAACATATGTAGGAAATTATAACATAGGAGTTTCTAGAAATAGGATCATCATCATCATAAAACATGTTTATCTTTAGCATCATAAGAACTCTATAAATAATGAATCTCTAGCTTTTGAGAATAAGAATATTCTTGGAAAACATTTATGGATTCACATAGAGGGATCATGGAACATTTGGAAAACACCTATTGGATTCATAAGTAAGGAATCATGCCTTTAGAAGAAAGGGATTAGCCTTAACATACCTGGAAGATAATTTCTCGACTTCCAACTTACTTCCTATCTTGCAATTCACTTAAGATCATTCGTAGCCTCATAATCTAAATAAACGACCATTCATACTATTGTTAGGCTCATCGTCATACGCTCGTCTTAAACCCTTAATTTAAATCCATTTAGAATCTGCCGAAATTCGGGCAGCATCTCCCCTGTTTATATGCTTCGCCCGAAATCACAATCCAATAACCAACAACAACAACAACAATACCAACATCACAACAACATTATCAACACCAATAGGCTCCATAAAACATCTCACACGATGTTTTTCAAGTTTCTCAACTATCCAACTTATTATATGACTATGTAATAACTTTATCTCCGTAAATAAACTGAAATTAATATTAATAAGGAGAGATTCATACCTTATTCTATCAGGAGCAGCAATATGTTCAATATTTACTTTGAATCCAAGCCAATTTCGCCGCAAGATAATACTATAATCACAACCGCACGTTACTCTGACCTCGATTAATACTCCGTCACTTGAAATTACTCAAAATCCTCACTTTTGTGAAGTATATTTGCTCTCTTATGCTTGCTGATTTTTCTGGAATATTTGAGAGATTTTCATGACCAAAAAGAGGGATTTTAACCCTTTTATAAGTGGGTAAGGTCGGTGGCACCGTAGCAGCACTGTAGCAGCGCTGTTTCTGCTCTGTCAGCTAAATTTGTAACGTGCATAATTCTCTACTCCGATGTCGTATCAACAAACGGTTTATTGCATTGGAAAATAGACTCGAAGAACTTCATTTTAGGATTTTGAAACACCTTAAATCTCCCCATAAACCTAGAGATATTCCCCTCCAAAGTTGACCCAAAATTCTGTCCTTAATTCTGCCAACTTCTTCCAAATTTTCGACAAACTTATTTTCGTTGATTTGCTTGGTCCTGCAATCTTTTACAACTTCCCCTACATGATACTTATCATTTATTATACTTGATAATGGCCACGTTCTTGTGTTTCAAGATAGTCTTTCCCGATTATGACTTACAAGATCGTAATTCATCCTTTACTTCATTGTTACGTACTTCCCATGGCTTGTACCTTCCAAAACATCATGGGACATCTCCGATAATCCATTACTACAGTGATGTACGTGGCATGCTCATGCTCTGAAAGTGCGGGGTGTAACATTCCCCCCCCCCCCCCCCCCCCCTTCAAAAACATTCGTCCTCGAATGTTGAGGTAGAGTTCACTCTGAGGTAGGTGTCAATGTTCTTACCTGTATTTATCAATATTTACTTTACTTACTTGCAGGCTTACTTGCTCATTTAAAATTGAACTTATCCGAATTACGCAGTTTATCCTTCTTCTTTTGTAGCCGAAATTTATGCTCGTACTCAAGGTCGTCCGTTTTCTTATTATCTGACTGTCTACTAACTCTTCATGCTTTATCGTTCTCATTGTCTCTTCAACCTCCATCGTTTACATTCTTATATGCTCTTTTATCCAGTACTTACCATATACTTTTATCCAATTTTGATCCCATCTTCTTTTTATTCATAAATTCTTGTTCTCTTCGATTTCCACGTACCTTTCTTACGTTTTACAGATGTCCCAGGCCTTTGTCTTATTGGAGTTTACTTATTCTTATTCTTCCTCCCTTAAAAATAAATTCAAGACTGGTCACATTTTTGCATCTTTTGCTTTCTATAGCAGTCGAATTAATCTTTGTGGTACTTTATCTTTCAACTAGTGTAACACAAAAATGTCTCGCTTAATTTCTCTTTCCTTCAATTGGACTTCTGGCACTTGGCTAACTAACGGTAATTCTTGTACTTATATCAAAAACATCTCAAACCTCTCCTTTAATGATTCCTTTCCTTCAATTTACTCTTAAAGTTTCTGATCCTTAGTTCGGCTAATAACTTAGGGGTGGATTCAGAAATTTGTCGAAGAATAACCAAGATTTCTAGTCATGCAGCGAATTCGAATCTTTTCATTCTTTCCTTTGTCTGTAACCTTCATTCATCCCCTTTTCCAATAAGATCCATCATGTTGCTTGTTCCACGAGGTCTCATTGTCAGCCGCTTGTTCCAATCAAACGTGATATCCTTTGATCATTTCCTTTGGGATTCTCCTTTTACTTTTAACCTTTGCCCAACTCTCACTTAATAAGTCTTTCCCATAGTTTGACGCACTTATCTATCATTTGGTTTATTAATCAAGCGGATCTCTTGATTCTTTAAATGTTCATCTCCTTTATTTATATCCTTGAATCCATTTCTTGGGATCTTATCTTCGTCTACTTCCATAACTTCACCTTCTGTTGACTTAGTCCCTCCTGTTTTGCAGCCTTTTATTTCTCTACTAGCGTACAACTTTCTTATTTGGCTGTGGCACTTTTCCTTGCTTGCTTCTCTAGTGCTACTTTAGACTATCCCTCTTAGTGCTAATCCATTTTATATACATATCATTCCATCTCCTTGTCAATTCTTTGGTCAGACTCCTTAATTCCTTGCATTGTCATCATAGTTCCACCTATGGTAGCGCCCCGATGGTTTGTCATAGCATTTCCTTGCTAATGGCTTATTATTCTCATTAATTACTCTGCTTCAGATTACTCATCCCATGCGTCAAAAATACCATAGCCAAGGAATTTATATTCAAATGGGACTCAATTCGACCCATACAACAATCCTCAGCACGATTCCTCATACACTTGTATACAATATTTTCTTATCATCGTTGTTATCCCCTATCACAAGATTATAATTACAACATACTAATGATCATATCTCAAGATAATCCACTATTCAAAATATTTTCAAATCCATATTTGAATCTTTCCTCCAATTTCCTCTCCTCTAGTCTTAACATCATTACAAAATAACTCATAAGCATGAAACTAAAATAAAATCTTACTTAATTACAACTTCCTTTCAATATGAGTCTGCTTCCCTCTTTAAGTCTTTGGCTCTCCTATACCAGCGGCTAATTGAGACTCAACTAACTTCCATCCTTCTTCAAATATTTATTGTCATCCCCACACTATTTTACTAGCCATTTCATCAGGACGGTTATTTATATGGTCCTATGACATATACTCTCACGATTTGATATAAACGGTGACTTATGATTTCACGACGCAGGAGATGTTTTCTAGTCTCAGGTAGTACTGCTGTCATGCTATCCAAATGCATATTGTCTTTCTTTCATTTGACGATCATTGAAATTCCTAAAAATATTCCTCTTTTAAAACTCTCACCTCTTCCGGTGCTACGATTTCTCTTCACTAATCCCGACTGCCCTTGATACTTAACCTTGGTCACTTGTATGCCTTCTCACTTCTTCTGTTACCTTTTTGGGGTACGTTGCTGCATATTTAATTGTAACAAAAAATTTCTCTGGTACGAGCGATTCGAATCATAGCCCGGAACACAATGTATTGCAGTGACAAAACTTAATTCCTTGATTTTCTAAACCTTTATTATCTTATCATGCCTCTGTTCCATGTCTGTCTCATAATATACATGCATTTAGTCCATTTTCACTTTTTTTAAGCACATCCTTGCTATATTAGTTCATCTCAAATTTCGACTCCTTCAAGCCAGTACGTTTCCTTCTTCTGTACTTGGGAATATTCTAATTCGTCTAAGAATGTTCTCATATACCAGTAACATTCGAGTATTGACCGTCTTTGTTATTCATTTGGCCGACCCTAGCAATCCTTTAACTTCTCTAGTCCATATAATGCTGGAGTTACTTCTATCGCATGGGTTGACTTATTTCTCTTTTGCTAACTGGATTCTTGTATCAAGCCATCCATACATATTGGACACAACTCAAACCACTTCCTTCCTTCATGCCTAATAGTCCCCAGGTTAATGAATCAATGGTGACATCGGAATTCGTTAGGCTCCTTATAGTATGCCCGACTATACCATGCTCCTTCAGTTGCAATTTTCCTTCACAGCTATCCTTTCCCCAGTACCCTTGAGATTCCTCTTACTCTTGGTTCCTGATTCCGAGTTGGGTTTATACCATACTAGTAAAAGTCGATACTCTCTCTCATTCATTCTCACGATTCGTCCTTTCTTTAATTTAGCTCATAGTGTCCCATAGTTTTTCATAACTAATTGTTTGTATCATAATCATACATCATAATCCTTCTAATGTCCCGCCGATTCTCGTTCTCATCACGAAATTTTAGTAAAATACGCCTTTTTCATTCTTCCTTCGTTTATTTCTTATTTCCCTTTACGATACCATAGCTTGCTCGTATGTATGTCTATTCCTCGTATATTTGTCCTGTTTCCTTTATAATCGCATCTCTATTCCAAGTCCATTGTCGTATGCCATCACTGTCTACCTTTGGCCAACCTTACTAATTTATTAAGCTTCCTCTTACCATCGCCGATCACATAACTTCCTTTAATCAATTTATAACCGCACTTTCTCGTACTTCTGTCCTCAAGGTCCTCCTTGATTTCCTTTGCTCTTAGAGTGCTCTTTCCCATTTGCCACTTAATAATATCTACCTGGAAATTTTCAGAACATTCCACTATGAATACAACCCCATCTTGATCTCGTATATATATATACACACACACACACTTCTAGGGTGAAACTTTCCCGTACTCGTTAACAACTTCCTCTTCCATAGCAATATCTCTTTGTTATCTCTTACTAACCAATCTAATCTATAAATCGTAATACCGTATTTGGGTTCCTAATGTCAATTCTCTTTATGTTTCCAATAGGTCTCAATCCTATGAAACCTCGGATGCAACTCATTCCACTTTCTTTATTTACTAATCATTTTTTCCCTCCAGGGTTTCTCCTTTAAATTAAATTAAGATCATTCTAAAACTTCTCTTTGAAAGCGTCTCGTAGTTATCCCTTCAATCATGACTTACCAAACGGCTGATGGTCACATTTTCCCTTTACTCTTTCTCTATAGACATGCAAACAATTTAATTTGTAAAAATTTTGGCAGAGTTTCCTCTATAATTCATACTACCTCATTCCTGCACACAGCTCAGAAAACACATCCAATGCCCCATAGAGCAATCACCAATACCCATAATATCTTGCTCAAGTTCTTATATCAACGTCTATCCATATTAATAAAATAGGAAACTTACCTTTTGAATGAACAACTTCAATTCTCAGCAATTTCCTCATAGCGGCATAATCAACTACTTATCCATGATCAAAACATTTGGATTAGGATTAGGGACATCACATCCTATGACTTAGCTCTATGACACGATCTAAGATAAGAAAGAAAGGTCAATGGTTCCTAAATGCCCTGCAGCCTCTTGTTTATAAGTGTGGCGCGCTTCACACCCATAAACAAGACTCTACTGGACATGGCTCGTAGACATTCCCTAGGACGAACTGCTCTGATACCAATTTATCACACCCCAATCAGGAGTATGACGGACTCCGACTCGTAGACCGGGAACCACCTGACTTATCCATTACTTTGAACATTATAAACCATAACTCAAAGAACACCTGCACGCAGAAAAGGCCCAACATAGAAATATCCGATCATTCAGCACATATGTTCATATGCGGACCGACAAGGTCGCCACAACATAACGTATATCATAAAGCCGGCAAGGCTAACAGTATAGTATCAAGAGGTCAAAATAAGGCCGACAAGGCCACCAAAATATTATATAACAATATGAACTGGTGGAGCTATAAAACATCTAACTGTAAACACACACGTCTACGAGCCTCTACATAGACTACAATGATCATAAGGACAATACCAAATAGACAGCAGCTCCGAAGTAAGTGGAGTGCTCGTGAGAATCCGCTGATAGAACACCTACGGGTCTGATCCATCTCTCTGCCTACTTGCGGGCATGAGTGTAACGTCCATAAGAAGGGACGTCAGTACGAATAATGTACTGAGTATGTAAGGCACGAATAACAACATTATATAAATATGGAAGGTAACATGGAATAAGAGAGATAACCTATACATCTGGATGCCTCATAAGGCGGATGTCAAGCATTCTTGGCCTTAAAAAAAACTTTTTCATATATACGTATATATATATATATATATATATATATATATATATATATATAATATCATCATCATAACGTACCCGGCCTTTTCAGGACTTGGTGTGTAACGCACCCGGCCCTTTCGGGACTCGGTGTGTAACGTACCGGGCCCTTTCGGGACTCGGTGTGTAATACTAACTGATCAGTGGTTGCACAATAGGTGTCGTACCCGGCCGACTATAGCGCGGATCGGTGTAGTAAAATACATAAATACATACATATTTATATATATATATAAAGCATGCATGAGAGCCAAATAAAAGCTATAAATACTTCGGAGTGACGTAAGGTCGGTAACCTCCGATTTTCATTATGGAATTATCATCATCGCTATATCTCACCTTGAAGGAACAATTATGATAAGGTGAGATCAACAACAATGAATAAAATCGAGAAAATCATGAAATAATCTCAATAATGTCATAATAGTATTAACATCATAAGCTTTGGAATTTCTAGAATTAAAATCATCATCAGCACAATCATCATAGAAACATTCTCATCTTTAACATCGTCATTCATATTGTAAAAACATGTCCGTTGTTGTTGTTGTCATAAAAGCTTATAGAATCATAAATTTTTGACTCGGAAAATAGGGACATTTTGGAAAACATTTATGGATTATCAAGGAAGAAGTCATGCCTTTGAATCATGAACTCTAACTTTTGGAAGTAAGGAGGTTATGAAACATATGTAGGAAATTATAACATAGGAGTTTCTAGAAATAGTATCATCATCATCATAAAACATGTTTATCTTTAGCATCATAAGAACTCTATAAATCATGAATCTCTAGCTTTTGAGAATAAGAATATTCTTGGAAAACATTTATGGATTCACATAGAGGGATCATGGGACATTTGAAAAACATCTATTGGATTCATAAGTAAGGAATCATGCCTTTAGAAGAAAGGGACTAGCCTTAACATACCTGGAAGATAATTTCTCGATTTCCAACTTACTTCCTGTCTTGCAATTCACTTAGGATCATTCATAGCCTCATAATCTAAATATACGACCATTCATACTATTGTTAGGCTCATCATCATACGCTCGTCTTAAACCCTTAATTTAAATCCATTTAGAATCTACCGAAATTCGGGCAGCATCTCCCCTGTTTATATGCCTAGCCCGAAATCACAATCCAATAACCAACAACAAAAACAATACCAATATCACAACAACATTATCAACACCAATAGGCTCCATAAAATATCTCACACGATGTTTTTCAAGTTTCTCAACTATCCAACTTATTATACGACTATGTAATAACTTTATCTCCGTAAATAAACTGAAATTAATATTAATAAGGAGAGATTCATACCTTATTCTTTCAAGAGCAGCAATATGTTCAATATTTACTTTGAATCCAAGCCAATTCCGCCGCAAGACAATACTATAATCACAACCGCGCATTACTTGAACCTCGATTAATACTCCGTCACTTGAAATTACTCAAAATCCTCACTTTTGTGAAATATATTTGCTCTCTTATTCTTGCTGATTTTTCTGGAATATTTGAGAGATTTTCATGAACAAAAAGAGGGATTTTAACCCTTTCATAAGTGGGTAAGGTTGGTGGCACTGTAGCAGCACTGTAGCAGCACTGTAGCAGCGCTGTTTCTGCTCTGTCAGCTGAATTTGTAATGTCCATAATTCTCTACTTGGATGTCGTATCGACGAGCGGTTTATTGCGTTGGAAACTAGACTCGAAGAAATTCATTTTAGGATTTTGAAACACCTTAAATCTCCCCATACCCCTAGAGATATTCCCTCCAAAGTTGACCCAAAATTCTGTCCTTAATTCTGCCAACTTCTTCCAAATTTTCGACAAACTTATTTTCGTTGATTTGCTTGGTCCTGGAATCTTCCATAACTCTCCTGCATGATACTTATCATTTATTATACATGATAATGGACATTTTCTTGTGTTTCAAGATAGTCTTTCCCGATTACGACTTACGAGATCGTAATTCATCCTTTACTTCATTGTTACGTATTTCGCATGGCTTGTACCTTCCAAAACATCATGGGACATCTCGGATACTCCATTACTACGGTGATGTACGTGGCTTGTTCATGCTCTGAAAGTGTGGGGTGTAACATATATATTGAAAAGAATGGACACTTTTTGTATTTAGAAATAATTTATTTTTAAATTTTTTATTTTAATCTTTATAGCATGTGTTTGTAGCTACAAAAATCTCAAAAATATGACATCAGTGAAAAGGATGTGAGATCCTATTTCTTTCTTTATAATTAGGGAAAAGGGTCAAAAATACCCCTTTACTTTGGAAAAAAGGCTAAAAATATCCTCCGATCTTATTTTGGGTCAAAAATACCCATCCCATTCTTAAAAATTTCAAATATACCCCTATCTTGACGGAAATTATCCCCAAAATAAACCGAAATTATTTTTTAAACTCGCTCCGTCATTTAAACCCGACCCAACTAAAAAAAGCCCCATAAGATTCCCTTATTCCCTCAATACGTAGGTTTGAAGTTTGAGGGAATTGGGGGAATAATGGGATCTTATAGGTTATTATTTAGTTGGGTCGGGTTTAAATAACGGAGCGGGTTTAAAAAATGATTTCGGGTTATTTTGGGGGATAGTTTCTGTCAAGATCGGGATATATTTGAAAAGTTAAAGGATGGGAGGGGTATTTTTTATCCAAAATAAATTCGGAGGATATTTTTAGCCTTTTTTTTAAAGTAGAGAGGTATTTTTAACCATTTTCCCTTAAAATTAAGCTATCACCGCTATATTGGCCTGTGGGCTGTGGTATTATTGGAGAATTTGGAATTGATTTTGTACATTGTATATTATCATCCCAAGTATATTTAGGCCCCGTTTGGACATGGTTTGAAACCATGTTTGGACATACAATTTGAATATTTTAAGTTGTATTTTCTCTTATAGACATAAAAACCCCAAAAATTGTGAAAACTATCAAAACATTCTCAATTCTTATACAATCTTACCAAATGAGCAAATCATAGTTTATAACAAAATTAGTACACTACTAGAAGGCTTTTTAAAAAAATGCAACATCAATTAATCAAATTTTACTTCAATAAAATTGAAAATTTAACATGAATAGTGATGTAACTACTATTTAATATAATCTTCCCACATAAATTAAAGATTGGTAGACATAAATAAACGTTAGTGAAAGTTAATGAGATTGGTACATGATTGATGGGGTAATTGTAAAAAGTATTTACCAACTTATGGGTTTTTTTTTTTTTTTTTTTTATATAAAATATTAACTTATGGGTTAAATTTTGTATTTAAAAAAGTTGAAACCATGGTTTCAAACCCAAACCATGCTTTTTTGGATGATTTGGGTTCCAACCATGATTTTAAACCAGGTTTCAAACCACGACTTAAAATTGATGGCTAAACGCTGGTTTGAAACCATGATTTCAAAATTGATGGCCAAACGCCTACTTATACTATGCCATTCGTCCGTGAGTCGTACAGTGATGGATGACATCATTAAAGTTATAAATGTTCTTTTTGAATATCCGAATATCAAAAATATGAAAATTGTTGTTAAAATCGTTTATTCTTCAAATCCAAAATATATTAGATTTCAAGTTTTAATCCTTTTTATCATCGATAATTTTATATTTCTCGCCAGCTTTTATCACTTGAAGATTTTTTATCTTCTAGAGAAACTTGACCCATTTTGTATTTTTAACTAGGGCTATTCACGGTTTTGGTTAAAACCAAAACCAAACCGAATAAAAAAATCGACATTTGGTTTGGTTTGGTTTGATTTGGTTTTAAATTTTAAAAACCGATAATAGTTGGTTTGGTTATGGTTATATTAAAAAATAACCGAACCAAACCGATAAATTATATACATAAATTTAATAATTATTTATATGTATAATATTAGTTTTTCATAAATAATAATAAATATTTTATACCTTTTAATCCTTAATTTGATTTTTGGTCTACTTATTTCACATGATTGTTTAAGGCCCATGTTTTTAAGAATATGTCCAAGCCCATGTCTTTAAGTCTTTTAACTCTTTAAGTGTTAAGTGTAAACCTACTAACAGAAGCTCACGTTAGAATCTAATGTCTTTAACTTAAATTTTTAGTCTTTCTTTGTCAGCCATTTGATTTTAGGTTGTTTCTTCTTTTTTTCCCGAATTTATACCTTTCTTTTTTCTTGTCTGAATGAGTCCTAAACTTCTAATATTTTTTTATATGAAAAAGACAGAGGTTGTACATTTGGAGATTCCTATAGAAGATACTTCAGTAACATCAGCATTTGCTGCAACTCAAGCACATGGTAATGCCCTAATACTTCTTCCGTGGGTAATCCTCCTAAAAGGCAGAAAAGAACAACTCTTTGTAGTCGAGACCCTAGCCTTGGGGATAATGATAGAAAAACATCTGAAGTTTGGGATCATTACACAAAGTATTTTTAATAAAATGGGAGAATTGAGGACAAAATTCAAGTATTGCCCCAAAGTTTGGGATCATTACACAAAGTTTTTTTATTTCATATATTTTCATTTTAATTTTAGGTAGTCTTTATGTTTAATTAATATGTATGTTTGTAACAACTAAAAGCTCCTATGCTCTACTTTATTTCCAGGTATGTGTATTAAGATGACAAAAATGGTGCAGCCACTACTTAGTTAGTTTTTAGCTCTATATATAATAGTTTAGCAACTTTTGGTAACTTGAGTATGACACTATCACTAATAGTGAAAATATTTCTATGATGTATGTTCCACCTTAAACGATAAATAAAATTTATCGTTTGAACAAAAAAAAAAGACATGTCTTTTTCAACTTTTTAATGTTTTATTGATAAGTCTCATGGCTGCTAGTCATAAACCGAAAAATCCAACCAAACTGAACCAAACCGACAATAACCAAATCGGTGGTTATTATTTTATTTGGTTTGATTATGGTTTTAGACATTTAAAAACCGACTAAATTGGTTTGGTTATGGTTTTAATCAATAACCGACCCAAATATTAACTTATGGGTTAAATTTTATATTTAAAAAAGTTGAAACCATGGTTTCAAACCCAAACCATGCTTTTTTGGATGATTTGGGTTCCAACCATGATTTTAAATCAGATTTCAAACCATGACTTAAAATTGATGGCTAAACGCTGGTTTGCCATGATTTCAAAATTGATGGCCAAACGCCTACTTATACTATGCCATTCGTCCGTGAGTCGTACGGTGATGGATGACATCATTGAAGTTATAAATGTTCTTTTTTAATATCCGACTATCAAAAATATGAAAATTGTTGTTAAAATGGTTTATTCTTCAAATCCAAAATATATTAGATTTCAAGTTTTAATCCTTTTTATCATCGATAATTTTATATTTCTCGCCAGCTTTTATCACTTGAAGATTTTTTATCTTCTAGAGAAACTTGACCCATTTTGTATTTTTAACATATATAGGTCAAACTAACCTTAATCCTTCTTTACCTTTTCCTCCTTTTCTTCCTTGTATCTATTTAGTTTTTCTTTCTTTCTTCACTCGCTGTTCTTTTCTTCATGTTAAATCTCCTTTCTCCTTCTCTCTCTAACTTCTAAGTAATAAAAGTAGGTAAGTGAAGACTCAAAGGCATAATAAAGATAGGTAAATAAAGAGATTCAAAGCATTTTTGTGCCATTATAGTCCAACATCAGGAATTGATTGGCCTCTAATTTTTTTTATAAGGTAATGGAAATATTATTGCCAGTACCAACGGTACAAAATATAATACAAAAAAAAGCAGAATTTGTAACTATTGACTCAAAGAATCCAAAACAATCCAAAAATCACATCATACTCTCTTATAGATTTTTCGACAAAGTAAAATTTCATTAAAATTTCATCGGTATTTATAAGTTAAACTCTAAATCTAATGGTTTCAGCTATACTTTCCTAGGGCGTCAGTAATTAATTATACTTTATCGGTATCCAATTGTGGGAAGGAGTACTAAAGATTTTAGTTTTCAATAAGTGTAAACATCTTATTGCAAGATTCCACCGTGTTGCTAATAACGTTGATGCTCCGGAAGAAGCCGATGCTGATCAGGCATAACTTTAGACAGGGAACAAGGCTGCTCATAAGATGGCAAAGGAAGCTTCACAACAGTCCAACTCTAGAAGAACTAGTTACTATGCTAATCCTCCGCTTTTTGTTGATCAACTAGTAATATATAAAATATCTTGGATCTTCAAAAAAAAAAAAAAACACGTTGTTAATATAGTGATAGTTAATTAACATGTTAACATCGATGTTTTGCAATCAAGGACTTTAAGATATAATTGAATTTGTAGTCAAGATTAATATTTGCGCTTTTCCTAAAGTGTGTGCGTGCTAGAAATTGCCAAATTTATTAGGTTGGTGGTGTAAAATTTGTAAGTACTCTCACCGCTTTCCTGAAAAAGAAAAGTAAGTTATCACAAATACTATGCATGATAATAGTTTACCTGGTTTTGCCATGTGCATGAGAATATTAGAAAGGGACACCTTTTGGAGTTAAACAAAAAAAGAAAAAAAAAAAAATTGCTAATCCTATTTAACGACGGAATAGTTTGGATTAACAAAAATTTCGTATTAACAAGGGCTATTCAGCAACAAATAAGCAATGAATTCCATTACTAATTCATATTTTCTTGTAGTACAAGTATTATGCATGATAAATTGATAATAGTTTATTGCCATATGCATGAGACTCAACTTCACTAAGTGTATATGTACTTTCGAAGGTGATGATTGATTAATTCTTTTATTGTGGTAACTAACCAGATTGTATTAATCACCAAAAAGAGTTACAAAACTGTAGCCAAGTTATCACAACTGGCTAATCTATAAAAAACCAAAGAAGCAAAAACAGCTAACTAGAACATGAGCGTTTAAAACAAGAGTTGGTGCATTAAGGTCTTGATGCCTAAAGGGGCTCTAACATTACACATATAATGGTGTACCATTTCTTAGTGTTCTTTTCAACACGTACGCGTTGGTTTCTTTCAATCCAAATTGAGTACACAATTTTTGTATAAGCTAAGCTCGAATAATCGAACAACTTAAGACCTCCCTTTTAAACTCAGGACAGCCCACTGGATATGGTGATCCCATTCAACATTTACAAAGGAATTTCTCTGGAATCATTGCATAACTTTCATCCATACCGAACGCACCCTTAGAGAGTACTCACACTGAATATAAAGATGGCCTCTTGATTCATTGTGAGCCTTGCACAAGGATTGTTGATCCACTGCATTCCCCAATTTGCCAGCCTGTCTGTTGTTAGTAAGTTGTCCTGTAATTGCAACCATAAAGTAAATTGAGCATTTGGCTTTGCTGCATTTTGAAAAAAATAAAACCAAGCATTCCCAAGGGACTCCGAATCTGTTGCCTTATCAATTGTAAGTAGATGATGCTTTGACCAACTGTTACTTTGATTTGGACTTGTCCCGATGTTTCTCTTGCCTCCAATAGCTTTCTAGTCATCCAATATGCTAGTTAAGGTATTGGGGCTTTAGTGAAGTGTTCATCGTTTTATATAGAATGCATGAATCCATCTTATCCATAGTTTGTCTGGTTATTGGCTCAAAATGTTAGTGCCCATTTTTAATTCATTATTCAATATGTCTATAAGTGGTAAAATTAGTAAGAGTATTTTGTTTTTTCATAACTTTTATAGTAACAAAACGATTTCAAGAAAACAATAATAGATTTCAATATTTGATGCAGGATAAAATCTAAAATGATAGCAAACAAATCTAAAAATGAGCACTACAGTGCCTCTAGGATTTGAAGAACTTAACTATAAGAATGAAATTTTCCCTCCATGGAGAATTACAAGTACCTTACTTTATTAGACTAAGCTTATAATTTCCCCTTGCTACCAAAGCTATTATATATAAGATGATGCAATCTCATTCGAAGTTTTAGAGTCCACTCTACTTCTCGTTGTCACGCCTCGAACTATGGCCTTGGCGTAACACAACACTCGGTGCCTGACTACCTATGACCTAGCGAACCACATGACTGGCTGAATCAACATGGACACATATTGAATGCAGAATATAATATATAAAATGCTAAGCTACTGAAATGTCTAGCTGAATAATCATGCGTAATAAGTCTAAAGCACAGAAACATAGCCACACGACTAACATAAAATCTTACTAAATACTGATTGACTGCAACTCTAGTCTATGAAGCCTCTATTAAATAGTAAAGTAATGACTATTTAAAATACTAAAGGACTGTAAATAAGATACCGCATATACTGCCTTGAAGAAAACTGGGGCTCACCAAGCAGCAGATACGAGAATCCGAGCAAGCAGATCCATCGTTTTATAAATCAGTACCTGCATCGTGAAATGCAGGCCCCGGGCAAAAGGGACGTCTGTGCATTTGAATTGTACTGCTATGTAAAACTAACTGAAAGAATAAATAAATGTGAGGGTACTCGGGAAAGGGCAACCCAAAACAAAAAACATGTACATATATATTCTAAAACTGAAACTGATAACTGAAATAAACAAAGAAGTAAAGTTATGAGTACTCCCGTTGTGAATGTGGAATCACCTGTTTTGCTGGATTTATAATCTACGGCCTCAGACGAGAATAGATGCTGAGCTATGTGGCCTCAGCCCAAGTAAGTGCTTCCACCTATGCCCTCGGCCAAGTATAAGTGCACAAGTATGTGGCCTCAGCCCAAGTAAGTGTGTCAGTCAGTGGCCTCGGCCAAGTATACGTATACATAAGATTGTGCTCGCGGGCAAAGATACACGTGTTCAACATTTATCAATTTATATTAAGGAACTGAGAATCGTACTGTAATGCATAACACTGGAATACTGAACATTACTATGCTGAGAGATGTATTCATGAACTGATTATGGAGTTTAAAGCATCAACTGCTCATAAAAATACTGACTTTTCATGACCGAGACGCATGGAATAGCAAACATGAGTCTATATTGATTAAATACTGAGTTCACGATATTTGGAATGACAATCATGAAGGAATTACGAAACTATATCGCATAGAGAATAGGAGTTCTAGAACTCTTTATGACACTAAGACTTAACTATATTTCTGAGGCAATGCATGTACGTCATAAAAGAATGTGGCATAGGGAGAATCACAAACATTCCCACATGTAGAGAGTTGGACTTACATACCTATAATTGCTCTAATCTAATGAACTAAACTGCTTCTCTAATGAAAGAACATCAAAACCCTAGTTTTGAATCGCTTGAGAAGGATTTACCTTGAAAATCCAATGTTTTGGTTGAAGAATCATGTTACTAATCATGAATTAATATTAGAATTACTTAGGAACTGTTAAAGCGATCTTACTTTGACATGGGAGGATGAGGAGAGGAGAAAAAATGGCTGCTTAGGGTTTTAGCACGAAGTTGAAATGTAGATAAATGAAATTTTGAGTTAAGTGTTGAATTTATAAGATGAGCATATTGGACCCCTACCTCGTTTAGCGAGCTCCAAAGCAAGGGGTGACCTCGGTATGGGCCTCGCTCAGCGAGCTCACCCATCTATTTATACTTAGCCAATTTTTTTTTTTTTTGAAAACTTTCACTTTGGGTCCTTACATCTCACTGAGTGAGGTATATAGGTTGATCCTATCTCTACTTGAGCTTAGCTCAGTGAGCTCCTAGGTCCATTTCGCACTTAGTCAAAATTTTACATTTTTTAATTTTGTCGACAGAGTTCAGTACAATGGGCACAGAGCTCTGTTTGAGTTATACCTTATATCATTGGAAAGGTATTTCAGAGGGATACAACTTTATGTTTTACTTTTTCTCAGATTCCCAATGGATCATCACGAAATTTTGCTGGAAGATAGACCTATCGAAAACTTAGCCTATTCTATCGAATCTTATGCACCTCGCTATCCGTCTTGATTCTGTGACAACTATTTCCACCAAAAGTCATCCCGATGGGACTTTATAAGGCTAAAATGTCACGTTAACACTTATTTAACATGTTCACACCTAACCTAGATCTGCGGAGTGTTGCATTATCTCCCCCTTGGGATTTTTCGTCCTCGAATGCTTATCCTTGTTGTAACTATGGTTAACTCTAGAACTCTAATTTTTGTTTTTTGTGAGAGTTTACTCTATAAATAAGCTACTTCAACATTTCCCAAAAAGCTGTCAACTAACTAGAGTATCAACACAAGTTTTTCACAGGCCAACATAATATGCACAAATTGCAAAACGGGGTAACTGAAGCATAAACGCGACTGATGGAAACACATGTTCACTGAACTGCATGAATATATGAATAGATACTGAGCAGACTGAGCACTAAACTGATTAGGTACTGAGGACATAGAGATCATAACTTAAAGTTTGAATACAAAGATAACATGAATATCTGAATGTTGAACTAATATGAATATCTGAGTACTGGAAACATGATCGTTATAACATGAGATTTGAATACTGGAAACGTGAATGTTATAACATGATACTAAGTGTACAACGACCAATTCTAGTGAAAATTTTAGCTTATAAACCATTTGACCGGTCCTTCGTAGGAATATGTATGGTCAAATATATATATATATATATATATATATATATATATATATATATATATATATATATATATATATATATATATATATATGGGACTAAGCTTTCCTTTTTTTCCCCTCTCGAATCGCATTACGCTTTTCATAGGCAAAACTTCCAACAAACTCCCAATCGTTAACATGAAACTCTGAATCTCTGCGCCGCACATCTAAATAGGATTCTGGCGACTCTTAACTGCTTTCAAATGCTCCTGAACCAAGTTTTTTTTTCCTATAGTCTGATGGACCAATTCTGGACCTAGCAATTCTGTTCTGCCAACTTCATACTAACCAATAGGTGATCTATAACTTCACCCATGCAAGGCTTCAAACGATGCCATCTTGATACTGGTATGATATCTATAATTAGACAGAAACTCAATGAGAGGTAAATAATTACTTTTGAAATCCAAAATACACGCCTTTAATATATCCTCAAGTGTTTGACTAGTGCACTCTACCTGACCATCTATCTGAGGATGAAAAGTTATGTTGCGGTTTACCCTTGTGCCTAGTCCTTTATGAAAGGAGTTCCAATAAATTTAATGTGAACTGGGAACCAGGATCTAAAATGATGGACATTGGGGTCCCATGCAATCTGATGATTTACTGGATATATAACTTGGCGTAATCTTCTGCTAGTCGGTAGTTTTCACGAGCAAAAAGTGAGCTGACTTGGTGAGTCGGTCTACAATCACCCAAATCGAATCATGCTTCCAAAATGAGCGAGGTAAACCTATTATGAAATCCTTATTTATTATTTCCCATTTCCGCACGGAAATATCAATGTTTAGAGCCAACCCACCAGGCCTCAGGTGTTCGGCTTTTGCTTGCTGACAATTTGGATACTTGGCCACAACGTCTGCTACGTTCTTTTTCATGTTGTTCCATCAATAAATCTGTCACGTCCCAGACCTACATGACTGGCACCCACACTAGTCCTATAGTGGGCGAACCAACCCTTAATCCATTATCAAGCCAATTCCAATTACTTAAGTCAATTATAAAACATTACTCATGCATAAATGATAAAGTAATCTAACAATAATAAATAAATAACAAGTGCGGAAATCTAGCTATTACATCCCCAAAATATGAAAGTCACCATACAAGGGCTCTAACCAACAATGTCTAAAGAGAAAAGATATTGTCTAAAAATAAATATAATGTCTGGGATGAAAGATAGACATCTGAAATAAAGAAAGATCTTCAGATCGCATGGCACGGATAGGAGCTCACCCTATGATCTTGGTAACAAATAACCTCAACTAGATGTGAGGTCTAGAAGACGTCTCAGGCTCAAAATCTGCACTCACAAAAATAGTGCAGCAAGTGTAGGTCAGTACAAACAACACGTACTGGTCGGTGTCATAGGCCGACTAAGATTAGTGTCATGCATACACACATAAAATCAATGGAATAGGAAGACATGCACAACAAACGTGAATCACAATAAGTATCCTCAAATAATGCTCTTTCAGAATCAATCACCAATTATCAACAATGAAATACCAATGCTCAAGCCGAAAGTAGTAAAATAAACAATAAAGTTTCTAGCTCTATCACATAATCTGTACAAACATGCTAAATGGTATTGTTTTCCCCAAATTGCCATGATATATAGGAGACCCATGGTGTCTATGTACCACTCGTTCCGGAACGAACCTCGGACCACGAGCTCGTAACTAGGCTACATCGTCACCCCTATCAAATGTGCCATAAGAGATGTATATGTTCCATCTCAATCATCTTCAACAGATGCCTCATAATCACATCACAAGAATAGCTCAAATACACATGTCAAGTCAACACACCAATGAAGTATAATCAAATAACACAAGCCACAATAAGACTCACAAATAATTTTCTCAATAATAATATAATATGTAGCTATCTCAATTTATCTCTGAAAAGTATATATGAGCGCCTCCCTTTGAACAGTCTCAAGAAGACAATTCAAGTTTATCAACCTGAACAATGGAGAATCACTTCACACAATTAAATCATGCAACTAACAACACACACCAATCTCCAAGTTCGAAGACCTAGACATGCTTTCTCCCATAAATCCTAAGACATATACAATCAACTAATCAAAGTCTAACTTAAGTAAACCGTAACCTACCTCAAAGCAGATTTGAGCAATGGAATCACTTTGCAACAACCTTTCCCTTTCGTAATGCCTCAGAACGTTCAAAGTCTAGAAATCATACTGCTAAGTAAGTAATGGAGTATTGAGTCAATTCGTGGGGTTCTATAATCCATTCAACCCTACAAATATGGTTTTAGCCAAAGTTCTCATTTTTATTGGAACCCTAGGTCTCAACAAACAATTTCCATAATTGAATTACCAGTTCTCAAGCTAAGAAGTGATAATCTCTACTCTTAGATGATTAACAACATTAAACAACAACAAACAATACCCATTAATATTCTAGGGTTTTCTTAGTAATTGTGTTCTACCCTTCAATTCCTATTAAGGGTCTTTTGAAACAAGAATCTAATATGAACATTAAGCGAAGGAAGTTAGTGATTAAGGCTTACCTTTGATGGAGAATAGTTTCCTAGCCTTAGAAAGTCTCCTTTATGCTCTTCGGAACTATTTTGGGGATATAAGAAGTGAGGGCATGAAATAACTACTTAAACTAGTCATTAAACTTAAGTAGTCTTCATTGCAGCGACCAAGGTTTTACTGCAACAGACTCGTTGCAGTGAATAGGCGCTTCGCTGCAATGGACCCTGGGAAAATCACACCCTTCATTGTAGCGAGCCTCTTTCTCGCTGCAACGATCTCGCTACAATGAAGAATAATCATTGCAGCGAGGATTTTTTGACCAGTGAGCATGAAATTTATCAACCTTTTATACTTAGTCTATCAAAATCATTCTAAGGCCCTATGAACACAAGCCAATAACAAACCAAGTTAAGAACACATAACAGAATCACTTCTAAGTCATAAAACACAACATACAATATGATCAAATTATTTAAGTCCACTCATTTCTAACCTCGGGAAAGTACTAGCAAGGGTAGATTGGTCAAATCACGCATAATGACCAAGCGGGTCGTTACAAAATCTCTTTGAGGTCATGATACATCTTTGTGGAACTTGGATGAATAGAATACCTAGAATATAGGGCTTCTACCATGATTCTCTCTATAAGTCCATCTGCATCTAGAACACATAATCTGTTTTGGTACCTCAAGGTACTGTCATTTTCACCTTGTTCAAAAGTTGTCGTCTTGTGCTTGTGAATCCCATCTTTCAACTTCAATAAGTAGCGATCACTAAAATGTTTCTCCTCTTTTGCCCAACTACCAAGAATGATTTGGTTCTATTATGTACAACAACTCTACCATCCTCGGGGTCCAAAATTTGAACTCCTAGATTTACTAAACGATGAGCTTCTTTCACCATAATTCTCTTGGCTGCCTCAACATGAGCTAAACTTCCCATACTTGTTCAAAAGCCGTCGTCTTGTGCTTGTGAATCCCATCTTTGAGCTGCAATAAGTAGGGATCACTAAAATGTTTGTCCTCTTTTTTCCCAACTACTAAGAATGATTTGGCTCTGTTATGTACAACAACTCTACCATCCTTGGGGTCAAAAATTTGAACTCCTAGATTTACTAAACGATGAGCTTCTTTCACCATAATTCTCTTGGCTGCCTCAACATGATCTAAACTCCCCATACTTGATTTCTTTCTGAGGTAGTTCACCAAAATACTTACAATATTATTATGCGCTAAGTCTGTGACCAACACCCTGAAGATTGGAGTCTTATGAAATGGAACCATCCACATAACACATGACTTGGCATAATCTTATAGCTTTTATATGATATCCTAATCGACACTAAGTAAGCTTGAAACAAGTTGATCGATGATTATTCTACTAATTTTGTGCTTCTTATGCACACAAGGAACATTCCTTATGGAGACTATCTCCTTATGCCCTCATTACTGAATTGAGGTTCTTCACTTCTCATGCTAACCCTTCCAGTTTTCAAATATTCAACTGGACTTACTGATGATGTACACATCTCTCCCTTTCTTCAAAGGTTAAGGTCGTATACTTGCGGATCCTTTTTTCTTGTTGGGATACAACTAACTTTCCTTATCTTCTTTAATTTTTTGTACTTTACATTACCGATAGCTCATCTTTAGCTCACTTCTGAGCGATCATCCTAACTAGGAAAACTGAATTACTTGTTTGGACTGGGATCCGAATTACTTACATGGACTGGGATCTGAATTGCTATCATATTATACCTTAACGACTTAACTTGCTCACACTGTCAGTGTTAGGGAATCCCTTTTTGATAACTCTTAAAGAATATTCTTCCTTAGTTTACAATCTTATTACCTAGTTTATTTTTGATTTTTTCCCACTGCCACCGTATTTCGGGTTTAACTTTGGGGTCTAACACGCATTCGGTGTATTCAAAATGTTAGCTACTGACTAGTCTTAACTTGACTACCTAAATCAAATCGTACCTTTACTAGCTCTGCTGAAATTACTATTTCACTGTACCTACTCAAAACATACGTATTTTCCTTATACTAACCACCTGCTAGCATCAAGTTTTCTTGTTCTGCTCTGAATTACTAAAGTGAAGCATGAGGTTGTTTCTAACTTCACAAAACACAACATACAATATGACCAAATTATTTAGGTCCACTCATTTCTAACCTCGAGAAAGTACTAGCAAAGGTAGAATGGTCAAAACAAGCATAACGACCAAGCGGGTCGTTACAAAATCTCTTTGAGGTCATGACACATCTTTGTGGAACCTGGATAAATAGAATACCTGGAATATTGGGCTTCTACCATGATTCTCTCTCCAAGTCCATCTGCATCTGGAACACATAATCTATTTTGGTACCTCAAGGTATTGTCATTTCCACCTTGTTCAAAAGCCATCGTCTTGTGCTTGTGAATCCCGTCTTTCAACTGCAATAAGTAGGGATCACTAAAATGTTGATCCTCTTTTTCCCAAATACTAAGAATGATTTGGTTCTGTTATGTACAACAACTCTACCATCCTCGGGGTCCAAAATTTGAACTCCTAGATATACTAAATGATGAGCTTCTTTCACCATAATTCTCTTGGATGCCTCAACATGAGCTAAACTTCCCATACTTTTTCAAAAGTCATCGTCTTGTGCTTGTGAATCCCATCTTTCAGCTGCTATAAGTAGGGCTCACTAAAATGTTTCTTCTTTTTTTTCCCAACTATTAAGAATGATTTGGCTCTGTTATGTACAACAACTCTACCATCCTCGGGGTCCAAAATTTGAACTCCTAGATTTACTAAACGATGAGCTTCTTTCACCATAATTCTCTTGGCTGGCTCAACATGAGTTAAACTTCCCATACTTGATTTCTTTCTGAGGTAGTTCACGAAAATACTCACAATATTATTGTGCGCTAAGTCTGTGACTAGCACCCTAAAGATTGGAGTCTCATGCAATGGCACCATCCACGTAACACATGAGTTGGCATAATATTATAACTTTTATGTGATATCCTAATCGACAATAAGTAAGCTTGAAACAAGTTGATCGACGATTATTCTACTCACTTTGATCTTCTTATGCATGCGAGGAACATTCCTAGGGAGACTATCTCCTTATGCCCTCATTACTGAATTGAGGTTCTTCACTTCTCATGCTAACCCTTCCAGTTTTCAAATATGCAACTGGACTTATTGACGTTCATCAAAGGTTAAGGTCGTATACTTGCGGATCCTTCTTTCTTGTTTGGATCCAACTAACTTTCCTTATCTTCTTCAATTTTTCGTACTTTACATTACTGATAGCTCATCTTTTGCTTACTTCTGAGCAATCATCCTAACTAGGAAAACTGAATTACTTGTCTGGACTGGGATCCGAATTACTTACATGGACTGGGATCTGAATTGCTATCATATTATACCTTAACGACTTAACTTGCTCACACTGTCAGTGTTAGGGAATCCCTTTTTGATAACTCTTAAAGAATATTCTTCCTTAGTTTACAATCTTATTACCTAGTTTATTTTTGATTTTTTCCCACTGCCACCGTATTTCGGGTTTAACTTTGGGGTCTAACACGCATTCGGTGTATTCAAAATGTTAGCCACTGACTAGTGTTAACTTGACTACCTAAATCAAATCGTACACATACTATCTCTGCGGAAATTACTACGTCACTATATCTGCTCAAAACTTACGTACTATCTTTATACTAACCACCTGTTAGCATCAAGTTTTCTTGTTCTGCTCTGAATTACTAAAGTGAAGCATGAGCTTATTTATAACTTCTGTCATTAGGGGAATTTCATTATCTTAAACAAAATTGGAATACCTAACCCCAAACTTTCTATACACTTCAAAATCATATATGACTATCCACATTCAGGGTGAACACTTGCTCAAATAACCTAAGAAGGAACTGTCAAATCTTCTTATCTCATAATAATATTTGCTTCTTGTAGTAACTTACTAATGTAGCACTTTCTAGTTCTTATCTGAATAAATCTGAACAAACTAAAAATAAAAGTATTCCCTAAAATTCATTATCGTCTGCTCTTGGTTCTCATTCCGTACATAATCGCTTCTTAGTCATGTGCATGAGTCGTACGAAAAAAAAACATCTTTTGTAATATCAAATGTTTTGACTCCTAGGTATTTTGCCCTTAGGCTCTTTTCTGTCTGAAACTATCTTGAGCAATTTATGCCCTCTGCGGCTATCTTCATAACATGTTATCCTGTGGGGTCTTAAATTTGAGCTGTAATCCTCATACTTTTGGCTCTATGGGCCAAAAATCAAATAAACTTATTTTGTAAGGTGCATAACATATGTATACTACCATGCAAAAACTTTTCCTTTAGAGGGTACTATTACCTGATAAAGTACTTCATGCACCATTTGGCTAGTCTTGGCTCTTAAACTGGATTTAAAACATGTGAATATTTCTCTATAGTCATCATTACTTACACTTTCTTTTAGCACCCACAGGAATCATGTACACTCACAAGTCACAAGAATCCAGTGTTGACACCTAATGTTTGATCTCACATAATTTATTTTAGTTACCCAAAGGCCTTGAATGTTAAATGGAATGAAATATGTATTTTTAGAAGTCAAAATGATTTTATAAAATTGCTTAGATAATATTTTGCCATTCTTATTTGGTAAAATAATTTCTAAATCATTTGGAAATTAATTTGCAACAATTATGATATATTAGCTAAGTTTAATCAAGGAAATAGTTTAAAATAATTATTTTTGAATTATCAGAAATCAATTGGCAAATATTTTACCTTGTTTATTTCAAGGAATCTGATTAATTAAATGAATTAACCATTTTACCCCTGAATTCTTAATTTGGTTAATTCCATAAATTGCTATTCATGAGACTTTTGAAATAGCTAATTTTTAGGACAGTTATGGCCTTAATTAAAATAGCCAAATTCCTTGGTGTAAATTAATCAAGGTCATTAGCCTCTGATTTATTTGATTATGTTAGTCACGACCTTAATTAAAATAGCCAAATTCATGGTTTAAGTTTAACTAAGGTCATTCTTGCAAATTAGCTCTTAATTGGTCAATTGGTTATTATCGGGTCATAATTGAAATGTTTAATCAATAGGCACTTTCAATTTTGGGCTATATTTTGAAAAGGGTCATTTTTACCCTTCCATATATACAAATGTATACACAAGTATACAAGTATATATGTGTATATACTTGTATACCGTGTATACATGTGGGCTACCCCTTCCCCCCAGCCCCCACCTTTTTTTAAAAAAATTTGGCTAGAACCAGTCCAAATACGGACCGACCTTAGCCACAAATCCATTTAAGGGGTAATACCCCTCATTCTCTTCAGGCTAAAGACCAAACGAAGTCTAAGAGATTGAAGAGAGGTTTTCTCTCCAAACTTTAGCACCGCCATGTCTCTAACTTCTCTCTCCTCATCATCAATGTCGGATTTAGCAAAGATGAGGGTCCACTTGGGTTCTATAGTTGTGAGGTTGGTAAGAATGGCAAGAGCACTAAATGCTCTGCCATTTCTCATCTATCACCACCCAAAGTTTACCCAAAACATAGTATAGTGACAAACACTGTACCACATAGTGGAGTGGATAGAGGAAGCCTTCGCCGGTAACCAAAGCGTATCGTTCCCGCAACCACTTTGGTCTCACTCAGGAGGAATGCGCCGGTGATATATTTTGCCTTAGCACTTATGAAGTAGACGTCATTTATTGAGTTGAAGTGAAGTCTTTCCGTTCCTAATTCAATTATGACGCTGCTCTTGCTCTTTCTAAGGCTATGATTGAACTTGGGATTGCAATTGATGGAGGGAAATATAGTGTTTCCATGGAAACCCCCTTTGATGTCTACTCAATCTAAACGTTGGGAACGACTGAAAGTGGCTGCTTCCTCCTTCACTCTACATCGTAGAGACAATAGGTTAAACTCCTTCATGTACTTTCTCATAGAAATTTGGGAAAAACCTTGTTTCAAATTCTTAAACTTATTTATGAATTCCACTTCGACATCACCTGGTAGAAATTAATCCTTACTAGATAGGATATGTTACTCTCTCTCCAGTGAGTGTAGTGAAGGACTCTCGCCTCACCCGCCTGTTTGACTTATGGCATCGTCTACTTGCTTTTCAATCAAAGCGATTTTATAACCATAAAGCCTTCTCCTGTTTTATGAATCCTACAACTCCCTTTATTGAGCGAGACTCCATCCATATCCCTACGTTTGTTTTTTCTTTCATTCAATCATCACTTGTTTGACAGCTTAAACTAGGCTCCACTTTAGATATAGGTTTTTGGTCAGCATCAAAATAGGTCAAGGGCGCGTCGGAACGGTTAGTAGCTGCTTAGTCTCATCCAAGAGTTTAATCTCCTGGAGGGGATTGATAACCACAATGGTATTTGAGCAGAGTGTTTGTTAGATTTTATTCATCCTTATCTATCCTTTGGTTGATGGTAAACACCCAAAACACAGTATAGTTCCCTTTTCTCTTTGCTTTTTGCGAATAAACGGTCAAAAGCTCTCAAAATCCTTAATGGTTTTTTGTTTGCATATGTTTGAATATCGGTTTTTCATTGGTTCTTCAAGAACCACTCGGATTGACCTCGAGTTGGTCGAACATGACCACTAAATTGTTGGTATGTTTGTTTCCTAATCATTAGATGTGGTGTTGCGAGAAGCAAACCTCAGATTTGCTATACTCCCATATCGTTTGTGAACTAGGGTTTGATAATTTGGGGATTCTATATAAAGAACCCCATTCTCCATTATTTGAACAAGCTTGAGCAATTGAAAAATATCACTTGCACATTAAAAATCAAAACACATAGGGTTTCTAGCAATTTTGATTAAAACCTTTAATTTGTTCGATTAGTTTAAAGTTTTAAAGGTTTTCCTCTTCTTTGTGTGTGGCTGAGTTGGGATTTGAGGAACAAAAGGTCTGAAACTTCATTCTCGATCAAGGCTATGCATAAAAAATGTAATTCATTTTCCTTTAGTTACCTTTTCTAGTTTTTATCTTAGTATTTTTTTGACTATTTATGTGGTTAATGGTCATTATGTTCAATTGATTAGCTTATTTGCCTTGTTATCCTGTTTAGTTTTGATTATGTAAGCTGTTAGTAATATTATGATGTTTTAGGTTCAAATTAGGTATATATACGCTAAGTATTGATCCTGCTTGATCATATTTTCTCATTTGATAAGCCAAGTTATGTCTAAAAGCATTCAATCCTTGCTTATATGCTATTTTTTAGCTTAGATCTTTTAGTCAATACTCAGTATGTAGAGTAGTCAGCTTAAGCAATGCTTATTTTGCCTTTGTTTAAGTATACTGCTAGTATAAATTCTGTGCAGTTGCATCTTCTACTAAATGCTAGATGACTTAATCTTGGTTATGTTGAGAACGTGGAACTTGCAATAGTATCTTTTCTATTACTCTCCATTTGTGTTTTAAATCAACTAGTATTAACTGTTACTAGTACTTAACTCTCCATTTGTGTTTTAAATAAACTAGTATTAACTGTTACTAGTACTGGGGAAATATGCCAAGGTATACTAGGTATATACAAATGCTTTAGATGCTTATGGCATATATGAATTAGTATATCCAGTATACATGTGGTATATCCTTTGTCATAGTTAGAATTGAGCCTACATGTTCAAAAGGTTTGAGGTGGATTTCATCTCTTTGTTCCATATTTTATTGGGCTTCCTTTCTCTTTTTTTGTTACTGATTTCACTTGGGACTTTTGAGGCACATAAATTGAATTAATTGAGTACACATTAATATATATCTACTTGCAAATATGTGTAGCTTTGTTTAAACATGTGTTTAAGTTCAAGATGCCTCTCTAACTGTCATTTTTTCCCCTCCCTTATCCTGTTGCATGTGAAACCTAGTGGGCCACTTGGGCCACTGCCTTCTGTTTGAAACCAATTAGGCCTAAGGCCCAGTTCTCTTTTATTCAATCAAGTCTGATGGAAAATAAGGGAAGCTAATATTTGTATTTGAAGGTCCACCTATGGATGAAAATAGGCAACTGGTGAGCTTAGGTAAACCCACCAGCCTAAACTCTCCTCCTTCTATTTATTTCGTATGATGTAAATGTATTTGTGAAGACATATGTATAATATTGCGACCCCTATGAATGTTAGAATCTAGGAAAAATGACAGTATTAGTAGGAATATCGCCTAATGATTTTCAAACTCGGCTAATCCTAACTTTGCATGAAATCGGTATTTAATTTTTTAAATCTCAATTGGTCTAATAACTTGATTGAAATTGAATGATTTTGGGCCTTCCGCCCCTTGTGCAATTCAGATACAAATGGATCAAACGGAAACAAGTTTTGGGCCTTAAGCCCACAAAAGATTTTCTTTTAAAGGGAAAACAAGGGTTGTATGATGTTAGCTATAATTTGGGCTGAATCAGAGGTATTTTAACAGCTGTTGGGGATTATAACTTAGACTGAATTTTGAGAAAAATAGATGTAAAAAACCAAATTTTTAGAATCGAGAAAATGGACTCATTTTGCCTTTAACTTGGACAAACTCTTTTAGAATAAAATAAAAGGTATTTATGGGCCAAAAGCCCAAACTTAAAAGACAAATCAAGGAGAAATATACTTGGACCAAGTTTTGAGCAAGATGGCTTGGTTGTGGGCTATGTTTGACATATTGAGCTTCAATAAAACCAATTTGGACCTAAGGAAAACTTGTCACTTTCCTACTATATACTTATATTACAAAAACATAGGAGATATACTCCATACTTTTATATATATATATATATATATATATATATATATATATATAACACGTAAGAACTAAACTCATTTTATTAGGACTAGTAGTAGTGACTCTACTAGGGAGAAATTCCGGATATGTCCTAGTCCGGCAATAAAGTGAGTTGAATACTTGTGTGGATTTTTTAAACCCAAAAACCCCTTTTCTAAAGGGGACTTTTTGCCAATTGTTTTTCTTGAGTTTATGATAAAGAAATGAATGACATTTTTGCGGAAAACTAAACACTTTTAAGCAAATAATACATTAATCACCATTGAAGCTCGTAGGTCAACCGTATTCTACGGATCTTTAATATTAGGGTGTGTAAAACCTTCCCTAGAGAATCACCAGAACTCTTACCTTGAACTTTGGTACCAAAAGATTTCTCTCTTGGTTGAAAAATATTTTACCCGGTTTTTCTAGTTTTCTTTAACAAATTAGGTGGCGACTCTAAAAATATTAAATTTCAATTAGAGCACCAACAACCTCATAGTAGCTTTTATACTTTGACTCGCTTAAACGTGAACCGTAATAGATGACGACTCTGCTGGGGATTTTCTAGGTTCTAATCATAAGGGTTTCAATATAATGTGATTTTAACTGTATTTATTTGCCTATGTGTTTAATTTCCACTATTATAATCGTCATTCATTTTCATATCTTAGACTCCGTCACTCCCAGCAAAACGCATGGTTTCAAAGGGGACACGCGGAATCGCAATCTTGCCTTCACTCCCAAAACACCCTTTCTTTGGAACACGTTGAACATTAAGTTGGTGTGCGGTCACGCAATGGCCGACAACGGTTCACCCCTAGTAGTCCGCTCGGGTCCAAGGTCAATTCGAAAAACCTACTCTTGCATATGCCTAGCTTAGAGCTAAACAAAATCCAAACATGAAGTAGCTTGGGTGGTTTGGATATTTTAGACGTATCCAAACCCGATAGAAAGACTACCCCGTGTCAAGTACGGTTTATGACCCGAAAAACACCGCATCTCATATTATGTGCTATTTAGAAACATGTAACGTGCCTATGAATGGAACCATTGCCTACTGAATGGGGGGTGGAGGTGTCACGACCCAGCCCCGTGGGCCGCGACTGGCACCCTACCTGGGTACCCAGACCGAATCACACGTTCATTTTCAAATCCAAACTTATTTCATAATTTTTCGAAATCATATCGAACATAATTTATATCAAGTATGTCTTAAGCGGTCGTGCCAAATCAAAATATCATATCAAATACAAACTGAGCGGCGGAATGGACATTGCCGGTCAAAAGTGCAAATATAAGCATAAGGGCCATTTGGGGCCGGCATAACAAACAGACCGCCTTAAGACCAGAAAACGGAATCAGACAAACATACATAGGACCCTCGCCCCACATATATGACTACAGGCCTCTACGAACTCAAAACAAAGACATTTGGCGAGACATGGCCCCGCCGTACCCAAATAGTCAAATATACCAAATATATACAAAGCAAAAAGAGTCTGTACCAAAAGTGGACTCCGGATCAAATAGGAGAACTCCGGAATAGCAAGAAGTGAAGCCTACTGCGGAGGATCACCGATATCTGCACCTGCGGGCATAAAACGCAGCCCCCGAAGAAAGGGGGTCAGTACGAAATATGTACTGAGTATGTAAAGCACGGAGTACAGAAATATGGATCAAAACCGAAAGTAAATCAAATGTCAAAGTGGAGTACAAATGGGTAGATCAAAATCTATATCGAAATCATATACTTATACATAATGCAATAAATCATGCAAACGCTTAGGAACGTGGTCGCCACTCCGACGCTGGCGCCACACACAGCATAACACCACAAGGTTTCAAATCTCCGTACATCCCCGAACACAAGCATAATCATAGGTGAGCGTATCGCATCACGAGCCATATCACAGCATAACTCCAAACGGAACCCGGCCCTATGGCGAAGCCTCGGGAACCGTAACACAGCATACGGCCGAATTGTCATACGGCGCACGAATCAAAACCGGCCCGGGAACCGGTGAACGAAGTCATAATAAGGCACGAGCGGAGTCGTGAGCAAACCAATGCAATTCGTACTTCAGAATAGTTTTCCAAAACGAAGTAAACCCATAAGTCATATCATAATGCAAAATAGTCGGATACTTAGCCGATATAAAGTTTCATTTCACAAAACATTTCCAAATAGTACGTATAGCTCAAAACGTAACTTAGCGTATTATAATATTCAAAATACATCTCATAGGAGGGAATTTCACAATCGAAAGTATCGTATCCAACTTTATTCACAAAGATAGCCCAATAAGGCAAATAGGGCGTTTCAGGGTAGCGGGCCCACCTCGAGTCAAAGTGAGGTGGCGAACTTATCTTTACGAACATTTATATGCCAAAGGTCATACATGGTCGTTTCTAGGTTACCCGACCACATTTCGATAGGTTTCGGACGAGCGGTGGCATTCTAGCCAAAATAGAGCCCTTAGGCTTCAATCGAATTGAATGAATAGTAACTTTTCTGTGGATCGGGTTTCGAGGAGCAGAAATGCTCCGGAAGTTCTCATATTCGTCTAACACACTAAGATATGCCAAATGAAGGAGTGGGAAGCTTTACATACCTCACAGACGTCGTAAGCTCTCCCGAAAGTCCAGTCCCGTTTCGTCAAAAATCTGCAAATGGTCAAAGTTACCAATTGAGATTCTTAGGCTTAAAAATGCCTTTAACTCCAATTTTGCCTATCGAAATTTCGGCAGCATTTCCCCTATAAATCTAACATCCCCGAGGCTTAGCTCGGCTCAAAATACATCAATCACAACAGCCCACACGTCAACAAACAACACAAACAACAATCAAGCCATTCTAGCTTCAAAATTCTACTTTGTTATCTAAGTTGGCAACTTTCATTCAAACTTTCAAAACTCCAATTCTACATCTACATAATTGCATTCATTTCCACATTCAAACTTATACAATCACATCCTAACTACAATTCAAGCCATACACGAAATTGCACCAAAAATCCATTATTTTCCATAATCCTTCAAAACATCAAAATTCACGACGAACATTCTAACTAACGTCGTTTCATTCCGAATTCATTAACATCATTATAGATTCATATCTAAAGTCTCTAGCACCTTAAATATTCAATGATATACATAATGATACCGAAGGTATACACTTTCCGATAATATCCAAAATCACTTTTCAACGCCAATTCCATTTATCAATTAATCATTTATGACATAAGGGTCACAACAACACATTATACCAACTTAACCAAGATCAATTCACATCATTTTTCCTCTCTATGGCTCACGGCCAATACACACTATACACACACACCCACGGCTTTCTATTTACATCAAAATTACGGGATTTCCCTCTATTTCCAATCCTTAACATATTCACATCAATTCTATAACCTTAAAGGGGCAAAGTTCTTACCTTTTCTTGAAAACCCGACTTGTCGTAAACGTCGTTCTTGCGCCAAACTAATTATACCACGTTGAAGAGGGTCTTGAGCACTTCACAACTATGTAGAAACTAGGATTTTTGGATCAATAAACAAGCTTGGATTTTTTTTTCTTTCTCCTCAAAGGGTTCGGCCGAATGCCCTTGTTTAGTGGTGTTCTTGAATTGATCTATTTTCTTGAAAAATACTAAGTGTGGCATAGTGATATATATCCATTAGTAGTCATGTGCATAGCACATGACATTAAAGTGGTGGGTTTGGGCTTGGCTAAGGCCGGCCACCCTTCAAAATTCTTGGGCTTCAATTTTTGTATTCTAATTCTTGGCCCAATTCACAAAAGTCCCGTTTTGTAATTCCCGAAACTAATTTCCGAAACTCCAAATTTATTCTCGGCCTTCCCCGAGGTCTTAACATTAATAATTCCATAACCAACATAGTCATATTCACTAAAATCAAATTATGTCCTTATAACACACAAGTCGTAATTATTTTTCGATTTCCAATTATACGAAAACACGGGACATAACATTCTCCCCCCCTTAAGAACATTCGTCCCCGAATGTTAAATTAATCTTATAAGGGCTTATGATCAAGGCAGGAGTGTCCCTTTTTAATAATGACATACATAGTTCATTTTATCAATCAACACAACAAACTGAAAAAGAAATTAGATTACCTGTGGATGTCGGAAACAAGTGGGGATATTTCTTCTTCATCTCGTCCTCCGCCTCCCAAGTCATCTCCTCCCGATTATTGTTGCGCCACAGGACTTTGACGGAGGGCACTTCTTTAGTGCGTAGTCTCCGTACCTGTCGATCCAGAATAGATACAGGCTGCTCGTCATAAGATAACTGCTCCGTCACCTGAATGCCATCTACTGGGAATATCCTGGCAGGATCACCAATACATTTCCGCAACATAGACACATGAAATACCGGGTGTACGGCCTCCAAGTCGGATGGTAAGTCTAGCTCATAGGCGACCTCGCCTATCTTTCGCACGATCTGATACGGCCCAATGTACCGGGGGCTCAACTTACCCTTTTTACCGAACCTCATGACACCCTTCATGGGCGACACCTTCAGGAATACCCAGTCGCCAATCCGGAACTCTAACGGTCGACGTCGTCTATCTGCATAAGCTTTCTGTCGACTCTGAGCAGCCAATAATCGTTCTCGAATAAGCTTTACCTTATCTACAGCCTCCTGGATCACGTCTGGGCCAATCAACTTAGCCTCGCCCACGTCAAACCAGCCAATAGGAGACCTGCATCTCCTGCCATAAAGGGCCTCGTACGGAGCCATCTGGATGCTGGAGTGATAACTGTTATTATAGGCAAACTCAATAAGCGGCAAATGATCATCCCAGCTGCCCCTGAAATCAATAACGCAGGCCCGCAACATATCTTCGAGCGTCTGAATAGTGCGCTCGGCCTGCCCGTCGGACTGGGGGTGAAAAGCTGTACTGAGACTCACCTGAGTCCCTAATCCCTCCTGAAATGACCTCCAGAAATTTGCTGTAAACTGGGTACCTCGGTCAGTAATAATAGATATAGGGACTCCGTGAAGTCTGACTATCTCTCTGATATACAATCTGGCATAGTCCTCAGCCGAATAAGTAGTCCGAACCGGAAGGAAATGGGCTGATTTCGTCAGCCTGTCAACAACAACCCAGATAGAGTCGTACCTGCGTGGAGTGCGCGGTAATCCAATAACGAAATCCATATTAATCATCTCCCATTTCCAGGCTGGAATTTCCATTTCCTGCAATAATCCACCGGGCTTCTGATGCTCGATCTTAACTTGCTGGCAGTTCGGGCACTGACTAACAAACTCAGCAATATCTTTCTTCATGCCGTCCCACCAATACAAACACCTGAGGTCCCGATACATTTTAGTGGAACCAGGATGAACAGAATACCGTGCATTATGGGCCTCGCCCATAATCTGCCGCCGTAAGCCCGCAACGTCCGGTACACAGAATCTGCCGTCATATAATAATACTTCGTCAGGCGAGATCTCAAACTGAGTCTTTGCTTTATTAAGGGCCACATCTCTGTAGTGAATCAAAAGAGGATCCTCAAACTGGCGCTGCTTTACCTCCTGAATAATAGATGACTCAGCAACTGGACGAACAGAAATCCCAGAATCTCCAGAATCCACCAAACGAACTCCGACGCTGGCCAGCTGATGAATATCGCGAACCAAATCCCTCTTATCAGATGGAACATCAGCCAGACTGCCTACGGACTTGCGGCTAAGCGCATCAGCTACCACGTTGGCTTTCCCTGGATGGTACAGAATATCAACGTCGTAGTCCTTTAGTAACTCAAGCCATCTCCGCTGCCGCAAATTCAGTTCCTTCTGCCTAAAAATATACTGGAGACTCTTATGGTCCGTATAGATATCAACATGGACCCCATATAAATAATGCCGCCAAATCTTCAAAGCATGAATCACCGCGGCCAACTCAAGATCATGAGTGGGATAGTTTTTCTCGTGCGGTCTGAGCTGCCGGGAAGCATAGGCTATGACTCGACCGTGCTGCATCAATACACATCCTATCCCAATACCAGAGGCGTCACAATAGACAACATACCCGTCAGATCCCTCTGGAAGAGCCAGAACTGGTGCTGTAATCAATCTCTCCTTCAGCATCTGAAAGCTGCGCTCGCAGGCATCCGACCACTGGAATTTTGCTGCTTTCTGGGTAAGCCTCGTCAGTGGTGCTGAAATAGAAGAGAAATCCTCCATGAACCTGCGGTAATACCCAGCCAATCCAAGAAAACTACGCACCTCTGTCGGTGTAGTAGGCCTGGGCCAATTCTGCACAGCCTCAATCTTCTGCGTGTCGACCCGAATACCGTCTGCGCCGACAATATGGCCCAAGAATGCCACAGAAGTCAACCAGAACTCACACTTAGAGAATTTAGCATATAACTTCTGCTGACGGAGGATGCCAAGTACCGTCCTCAAATGATCTGAATGCTCCTCGGCTGATCGCGAGTAAATCAGGATATCATCAATAAACACAATAACAAACATATCCAGGAAAGTCCGAAATACCCGGTTCATCAGATCCATAAATACTGCTGGAGCATTAGTCAGCCCGAAAGACATAACTCTGAACTCATAATGCCCGTACCGAGTCCTGAAAGCAGTCTTCGGGATATCTGACTCCCGTACTCGCACCTGATGGTAACCAGAACGCAGATCTATCTTTGAAAAATGTCTAGCACCCTGCAGCTGGTCAAACAAATCATCAATCCGGGGGAGGGGATATTTATTCTTAATAGTCACCTTATTCAGCTGCCGGTAGTCGATACACATCCGCAATGACCCATCTTTCTTCCTGACAAACAATATCGGCGCCCCCCAGGGTGATGTGCTGGGCCTGATAAAACCCTTATCCAGCAAATCTTTCAGCTGCTCCTTCAACTCCTTCAACTCAGCTGGTGCCATCCTGTACGGAGGAATAGATATAGGCTGCGTATCCGGCATCAACTCAATAGTAAAATCAATCTCCCGCTCAGGCGGAAGGCCAGGAAGCTCGTCAGGAAAAACATCTGGAAACTCGCTGACGACCGGAACAGACTGAAGGGTAGGTACCTCCGCGGCAGTATCGTGCACACGAACCAAATGATAGATATACCCCTTCTGGATCATCTTCTTAGCCTTGAGGTATGAAATAAACTTACCCCTCGGCGATGCTGTAGATCCGAACCACTCTATGACTGGTTCCCCTGGAAACTGAAAACGGACTACCTTTTTCTGGCAGTCGACACTAGCATAACAGGAAGACAACCAGTCCATGCCCATAATGACGTCAAACTCAAGCATGTCTAACTCTATCAAATCAGCCTTAGTGCTACGATCATAAATGGTCACAGAACAATCCTTATAAATCTGTCTCGCTATAATAAAATCCCCAACTGGCGTAGCTACCTCAAATGGTTCTATAGGCTCAGACACTATCCCAATCTTACTAGCAACGAGCGGGGAAATATATGATAAAGTAGAGCCAGGGTCAATCAATGCATATACAGATCTGGAGAAAACCAGCAATGTACCTGTGACGACGTTTGGCGAAGCCTCCTGATCCTGGCGGCTGGCCAAAGCATATATGCGGTTCGAGGGACTGCTAGAACCTGGAGTGCCACCGCGGCCTCGACCGCGTCCTGCCGGTGCTGAAATACCTCGCCCTCCAGGGCGTGCAACTGATGGAGCAGAAGAAGAACCGGCGGCTGACCCTGTCTGCTGAGCAGCACTACCAGAACCGCTAGCCAATGGACAATCTCTCATAAAGTGGCCCCTGACCACCACACGAAAAGCAAGCTCCAGTCGCTCGGTAACACTCCCCGGGATGAGACTTCCCGCAATGAGGACAACGGGGTCTGGGTGGTCTGGCCTGGCTGGGACCCCTGGGTACCTGTGAACCTGCCACTCTGGAGCTCTGACCGGCCCCAGACGGTCCTGTACTATCGAATCTCCGGCTGCCTGACTGAGTGCCCCGGCCGGAGGGAGGAAAATGCCTGTCTGACGGCTGCTGCTGAGGCTGTCCGCCTCGAGAATCTCCAGCATAACCTGCGGACCTAGCCCTCTTGGGCGGCCTCCTATCTCGATCTCTGCCAGCCGGATCAGACCTGCGACGGTCCTCCATACCCATCGCATAGGCCTGAAGTCGGGCAATGTCCATGTCTTCCTGCAATGACACTGCCATACAACTATCAACCAAATACCGGTCCAATCCCATAACATATTTGTGCATCCGATCGGACATATCTGCTACCACGGCCGGTGCATATCGGGCCAGAGAATCAAACTCAAGGTTATACTCGCGAACACTCCGACCCCTCTGCTGCAGACGTAAGAATCGATCAGCCCGTGCCCGCCGTAACTCTGGTGGCAAAAAGTGGCGGGTGAATGCTGTCACAAACTGATCCCAAGTGGCTGGAGGGGCACCCTCTCCTCTAGACAGCTCCCAAGTCTCGTACCAGTGGGTAGCCACATCTCGAAGCCTGTGCGAAGCCAGCTCAACTGACTCGGTCTCTGAAGCCCTGACCAAGTCCAGTGAGCGTCGCATCCCCCGAATGAAGTCGTGGGGGTCCTCGTCGGGCTTAGACCCGAAGAACTCTGGAGGGCCACATAGCAAAAACTCCCGAACTCTCAGGCTGTCCCGCCTGTCATCATCATCGTCGTCCCTCCGCCCGCGCCTGCGAGCCTGTCCTGCTACCAGTGTAGTCAACAGCTGTACAGCCTCCCTCAGGGTCCTATCCTCTGCCCCTGGCTGAGGAGCTGGAGTCTCAGGTGCGGGTACACGGACCTCTGGAGCTGCTGAAGGTCCTGCTCCAGGCTGTACTAGTGGGGGTGTAGCAGATCCCTCAGAATGAGGCACATCCTCAGGCAAATCATAGACACGAGCCCGGGTAGCTCGCTGTGCCTGGCTAGTCTCTCCAATCCTCGCCTTGCCCTTCTGGGCCGCCGTTGCCTTCTTCGGAGGCATCACTGCAAACACAAAGGCGAGTCAGGTCAAAATCACCCTAATAGCACAGCTCTATCGCACGATCTAAGATTCCAAAGAAAGTGACATCCTAAATGCCCTGTAGCTTCCCGTTTATAGATGTGGTGCACAACACATCGATAAACAAGACTCTACGAGACACGGCCTGTAGACATTCCGAGGATAAACTGCTCTGATACCACTTTTGTCACGACCCAGCCCCGTGGGCCGCGACTGGCACCCTACCTGGGTACCCAGACCGAATCACACGTTCATTTTCAAATCCAAACTTATTTCATAATTTTTCGAAATCATATCGAACATAATTTATATCAAGTATGTCTTAAGCGGTCGAGCCAAATCAAAATATCATATCAAATACAAACTGAGCGGCGGAATGGACATTGCCGGTCAAAAGTGCAAATATAAGCATAAGGGCCATTTGGGGCCGGCATAACAAACAGACCGCCTTAAGACCAGAAAACGGAATCAGACAAACATACATAGGACCCTCGCCCCACATATATGACTACAGGCCTCTACGAACTCAAAACAAAGACATTTGGCGAGACAGGGCCCCGCCGTACCCAAATAGTCAAATATACCAAATATATACAAAGCAAAAAGAGTCTGTACCAAAAGTGGACTCCGGATCAAATAGGAGAACTCCGGAATAGCAAGAAGTGAAGCCTACTGCGGAGGATCACCGATATCTGCACCTGCGGGCATAAAACGCAGCCCCCGAAGAAAGGGGGTCAGTACGAAATATATACTGAGTATGTAAAGCACGGAGTACAGAAATATGGATCAAAACCGAAAGTAAATCAAATGTCAAAGTGGAGTACAAATGGGTAGATCAAAATCTATATCGAAATCATATACTTATACATAATGCAATAAATCATGCAAACGCTTAGGAACGTGGTCGCCACTCCGACGCTGGCGCCACACACAGCATAACACCAGAAGGTTTCAAATCTCCGTACATCCCCGAACACAAGCATAATCATAGGTGAGCGTATCGCATCACGAGCCATATCACAGCATAACTCCAAACGGAACCCGGCCCTATGGCGAAGCCTCGGGAACCGTAACACAGCATACGGCCGAATTGTCATAAGGCGCACGAATCAAAACCGGCCCGGGAACCGATGAACGAAGTCATAATAAGGCACGAGCGGAGTCGTGAGCAAACCAATGCAATTCGTACTTCAGAATATTTTTCCAAAACGAAGTAAACCTATAAGTCATATCATAATGCAAAATAGTCGGATACTTAGCCGATATAAAGTTTCATTTCACAAAACATTTCCATATAGTACGTATAGCTCAAAACGTAACTTAGCGTATTATAATATTCAAAATACATCTCATAGGAGGGAATTTCACAATCGAAAGTATCGTATCCAACTTTATTCACAAAGATAGCCCAATAAGGCAAATAAGGCGTTTCAGGGTAGCGGGCCCACCTCGAGTCAAAGTGAGGTGGCGAACTTATCTTTACGAACATTTATATGCCAAAGGTCATACATGGTCGTTTCTAGGTTACCCGACCACATTTCGATAGGTTTCGGACGAGCGGTGGCATTCTAGCCAAAATAGAGCCCTTAGGCTTCAATCGAATTGAATGAATAGTAACTTTTCTGTGGATCGGGTTTCGAGGAGCAGAAATGCTCCGGAAGTTCTCATATTCGTCTAACACACTAAGATATGCCAAATGAAGGAGTGGGAAGCTTTACATACCTCACAGACGTCGTAAGCTCTCCCGAAAGTCCTGTCCCGTTTCGTCAAAAATCTGCAAATGGTCAAAGTTACCAATTGAGATTCTTAGGCTTAAAAATGCCTTTAACTCCAATTTTGCCTATCGAAATTTCGGCAGCATTTCCCCTATAAATCTAACATCCCCGAGGCTTAGCTCGGCTCAAAATACATCAATCACAACAGCCCACACGTCAACAAACAACACAAATAACAATCAAGCCATTCTAGCTTCAAAATTCTACTTTGTTATCTAAGTTGGCAACTTTCATTCAAACTTTCTAAACTCCAATTCTACATCTACATAATTGCATTCATTTCCACATTCAAACTTATACAATCACATCCTAACTACAATTCAAGCCATACACGAAATTGCACCAAAAATCCATTATTTTCCATAATCCTTCAAAACATCAAAATTCACGACGAACATTCTAACTAACGTCGTTTCATTCCGAATTCATTAACATCATTATAGATTCATATCTAAAGTCTCTAGCACCTTAAATATTCAATGATATACATAATGATACCGAAGGTATACACTTTCCGATAATATCCAAAATCACTTTTCAACGCCAATTCCATTTATCAATTAATCATTTATGACATAAGGGTCACAACAACACATTATACCAACTTAACCAAGATCAATTCACATCATTTTTCCTCTCTATGGCTCACGGCCAATACACACTATACACACACACCCACGGCTTTCTATTTACATCAAAATTACGGGATTTCCCTCTATTTCCAATCCTTAACATATTCACATCAATTCTATAACCTTAAAGGGGAAAAGTTCTTACCTTTTCTTGAAAACCCGACTTGTCGTAAACGTCGTTCTTGCGCCAAACTAATTATACCCCGTTGAAGAGGGTCTTGAGCACTTCACAACTATGTAGAAACTAGGATTTTTGGATCAATAAACAAGCTTGGATTTTTTTTCTTTCTCCTCAAAGGGTTCGGCCGAATGCCCTTGTTTAGTGGTGTTCTTGAATTGATCTATTTTCTTGAAAAATACTAAGTGTGGCATAGTGATATATATCCATTAGTAGTCATGTGCATAGCACATGACATTAAAGTGGTGGGTTTGGGCTTGGCTAAGGCCGGCCACCCTTCAAAATTCTTGGGCTTCAATTTTTGTATTCTAATTCTTGGCCCAATTCACAAAAGTCCCGTTTTGTAATTCCCGAAACTAATTTCCGAAACTCCAAATTTATTCTCGGCCTTCCCCGAGGTCTTAACATTAATAATTCCATAACCAACATAGTCATATTCACTAAAATCAAATTATGTCCTTATAACACACAAGTCGTAATTATTTTTCGATTTCCAATTATACGAAAACACGGGACATAACAGGAGGGGAGGGGGGAAGGGGAATTAACCTTGAGTTCTATGTTGTAGATGTTGATCAGCTTGAATTTTGACATGATTTTGACTACACTAGAGTTGTTGTGTATTCGGTGGGGCCAAATATCCCTGGAAGAGAAAAAGGAGATTTCATGTCATTTAGGAAATCTGACATCATGACTATGACGGGTTGCAAAGAAATGATAGAAGTAATTACTAGATTTTGGGACAGAGGCAGGATGGTTTTCCGATTTGGGAACGACGTTGAGATGACAACGACTTTAGAGGAGTTTAGGGATGTGTTGAGTAGCGTAAGCTCAGGGTTGAAAAAAAGGAAGCAACCAGACCAATATGCCTTAATCCTAGAAAAACCAACCTACTCCCAAATTTGCAAACTGCTTTCCTTGAACTACACCAATTGGGCCAATGGCCCCACCATATCGTTTAGAGAGTTATACAAAAGGTATGGAAGCCCAAATGGATTTATGAAACATCCTGGGGAATTCAAGACTTATGCAGAATGGACGGCCACCATACCATAGCTTTCGCCATTTGCTTTCTGGGAACCATGGTCTTTCCTAAAGATTGGTCCTTAGCCATAGACACCCGAGTCATTTCGGTCACCGATGCCATCTTCTACGACATAACCCAATAAGAAGAAACTAAATACTTTGACCTAACCCCATGGCAGCAACATGATTCATATGATTGAAAGAGAAGATGACTGGGTCGCAGGCAGGCCCACGATTCGTGAATCTGTGAGATAACTTGAGTGCACAGTGGCATAACTTTCTCTACAAGAATGCGCACGATTCAAAGTGATAATCCCTGCACCGGTTGTTGCGCATGTGGCCTAAGTAACCCCTGCGCTACCTCAAAAAGAATTTACGGTCCAAGTCGCTGCTGCCCACGAAATTACCAGATCGAGAAGGTGATATACTCTCGAAGATCTAGCCCAATGGGCACCTCAAAAAGAGGGAAATCAGAAAAGTCGATCACTGATGGTGAAGCTGAAGATTTCTGGCGCCGAATGTAGCCCAAAGAATACTCCATTGTGAAGCACCTAAAGAAAACAGTAGCCCAAATCTCGGTGTTAGCTCTTTTACAAAGTTCACCCCAGCACCGCTTAGCTCTAATGAAGGTGTTGGAGGAAGCCCATGTCCCAGCTGGGACGAGTAGCAAAAATCTGGCCGAAATGGCCACCCATGTTATGGAGGAACACCAAATTACCTTTATGGAGAAAGAGTTTCCTAAGGAAGGCACTTATCACAACAAAGCACTACACATCACTGTCATGTGCCGCAACAAAGTAGTGACTAGGGTGCTGATCAATAACGGAGCGGGACTCAACCGAGTCTACCCAAACTCAGCTAGGATATGACCTTGGAAAGGTTCGTTAGAGCCACACTAATATAAGAGCATTTGACGGAGGCTGATGTGATGCCACCCGAGCAGTGGACCTGGACATTCAAATAGGTCTAGCAGAGTTCACTACCTAGTTTCAGATTATGGAAATACCTGCCAACTACAATCTACTTTTGTGAAGGCCATGGATCCATATGGCAAGAGCAGCACCATCTTCACTTCACCAGTCTTTGAAATTCTTCTGGGAGAATAAAAGTGATAATCCATGGAGAGGCGAGCATGCATAATTATTGGGATAATTCCATGCCTGTCATCGAAGCGGCACCCAAAGAAATGGATTTCCCTATAATGGAACTCGTAGGGGCTGCCCACAAAATAGAACACCCCGAGACTCCTATACCGACAATATATAAGATGATTGCTTCAACTATGCTCGTGAATGGCTTCGAACCCGAGAATGGTTTGGGATAGAATTTGCACTACATGACTAAGCCAATTCTCCTTCCCCGAGATAATATTTGTTTCAGACTAAGATATATCCCAACTGAAGATGAGATATCTACCAAGAAGAGGTAAGAGGTTGCGGATCGCCACAAACCTATCCGCAACCTGTGCCAGTCATTTTCTAGCCGAATGCCTGTGCTGAACGATGCTGACATCGAAGAAGGGAGAAGGATGCTATTCCAAGAAGAATATTGCTCATTCATCTTCGAGGAATATGCATAAGTGCCCACCATCAGAGACGCAGATCCGGGCAAGCAGCCGCCCTATTGGACCTCTACCACGTTACTGGCTCTTCAATAGAGAAAGATGAATTTATTTTGAAAAAAGGGAGAATAGGTCGAGGCTCGATTACTCACTTTTTATCATTCTATGTTCCTCGTAATGTTTTCAAATAGGGAAATGGCTTGATGTTGATCCAAGCCAAGACCACAGTTTGTACCTTTATTAATCTAAATCAAAGAAAGCCTTAGTTTAATCAAAACGATTTTATTTATTCATTGCGCATGCATGTTTTACACTAATATACTTTTCTTTGAATTTTTTAGTAATAAAAATGATAAAAAAATCCTAAATATCATGACATGTTGCGAAACGAATGAGTCGAGCAGCATAGATGTTATAGCTCGTACTTTGTGCGTTTGGATATTTCAAGGTCGTCGTGGAAAGTTAAGGGCGAGACCATTTTCAAAACTTATTATTGTATACAAGTCGATTATGAATATTATTTATGAATATTGGTAGTATGGAGAGATTGAGAAAGGTTAAGGATAAGAAGAGAAATTCACAAAAAGGAGTCGTGGAAATAATGTGGAAGGCTAGGGGCGGAATGGAAATATTGAGGAAAGTCGAGGAGCAAATAGGAATTTTATAAAAGGAGTTCATGAAGGTTCCAAAAAGGGCATATTGGCCATGTGATGGAAATCTATGGACCAAAGTGTACATGGAAAGACAATGAGTCATCTTTTAATTCTTTAAGAAAAATTCAAGAAAAAGAGAAGAATTCTCTAGGAAATGAAGAAAGGAGCATGTGTCCATTTCATAAGTAATGGGGCTATTTGTAAATTTTAAAAAAGTTAGGGGCCAAAGCTTCTTAAGAAGACATTAGTAATCTTCTTTTAATTTTAAGAAAAAGCAAGAATTTTCTAGAGAGGGGCATGTGCCCCTCACATGATTGGAGATATATATATATATACATGTTGTCTTCTAATTCAAGACAAGCTCATGAAACTTCAAGAAAGAAAAAGAGAAATGGAGAGCAAAGAGAAGGGCAAATTCGGCCAAGCCATGGAAATTCAAGCCATAGAAATATTGCTCCAAAAATTATTTTCTTGTGGTATCTCCACTAATTCAAGGGTCCTCTACAACGTGGCATAATTGTTTCGGAAGATAAGTCATCCGTTTCGTCGTTCCCGCATTTGAGGCAAGTTGAAAAGTTGAAGAAGAAAGGTGAGTTTTAATCCTTTTTTATGTGTTATGAAGGGTTTATATGTATTGTAGTATGCTAAGATGGAAGTTTGCATGATGAATATGTAAATATGCATGTGGCCGAATATGTTGGTGTAGAAGTAGAGATTGAATTAATTTTGTGTAGTATGTTGGTTGTTGATGTAATGCATGAAAAAGGATGAAAGTTTATGAAAATATGCATGTGGTTGTTGTGGCCGTGAGTTGTATATGGTACATATGGCCGTGTATATTGATGAATTATGAAGGAATGGTGAGCAAGTTTTATTTAGTAGTTTGATTGTTGTGCTATGGATTTTATGTTGCAAATAGAAGCCTAATGAGTTTAGTGAAGTTGTAGTAGTGGAGGCTTGTTGTGGAAGTTTATGTAAATGGAATGTGATGTTATTGCATGAATAGAATATAATGTTGTTGGAATGATGTTAATGTGTAAATTATTAAGTTGTTATTGTTCTTATTGGAGTTAAAAGATCTTGAAGGAAGTAGTATGTTGATTAAATTGTTAGAATGTACTTTGGGTTGGTTATGGAAATTGTTGGTATGATTGTTGGCATTGTGTTGATAGTTTGGCCGAGTTGAATTCCCGGATTGTTGTTGATTGAAATTGGCCAAGATAGATTCTTGGGGACGATGTATTTACAGGGGAAATGCTACCGAAATTTCGGCAGACAAATGTTACTTTGAAGAATCAACTTCTAAATGCTTTAATTAAATTTTGGTAAATGTGACCAATTTGTAGATTTTGGCGAATTTGGAGAAGCGTAAGGAGCGGAAAAAGGTATGTAAGGCTTCACCATTCTTTCTATGGCATGTCTTAGATGTAATAAGTCGGATACGAGCCGTGGGGACAACTCCGTTCTCCGGAATCCGCACCCAAAGTTTTTCACGTTTCGTTAATTAGAATTGAACTAAAAAGTGTGCAAAATGTTAGAAAGACTTCCTAAATATCTAGAGCTCGCATAGAGAGGTCCCGACTACCCTAAAACCCTCCCAGGAGACGTCATGAAATATAACGAACGTGAATTTGTTATGCCTCCTCATTTGACCCGAGGTGGGCCCATGGATCCCGGATTTTATTTATTGTTCCGGTTGACCTATTTTGAAATAGAACCTAAAGGAAACCTTTGATCCTTATACCGCTTATTTAATGACAAGTAATGTAGCTATTCTAATGAGAATAATCCTACGACGATAATGATAATGACGATGTAAGGAAGAGAATATGTCTATGACGAGAACGACGAGAACGATTGCATGCCTAAAAGTCTTAAGTGAAGGATTCAATATGAATACAAGAATAATGGACTAGTTCTTGAGTCCAACCCTATTCCTTTGTCATGACTCTATTTTCTAAAAACTCTAAAGTACATGAAATAATGTTTTATAAGCTTTACGATCTTGTCCCATGTTTTCCCTTAATGCTATTTTTCATTGATAGTCTCGCCTCATGATATTAGTTCCTTCAAGGTGAGGCATAACGATCATGATTATTTCATAATGTAATCGGAGGCTACCGACCTTACGTCACTCCGACGTGGACATGGTTTTCTTGGGCTCTCGAGCGTGTTGTATGCATGTTATAAGTATATGTATATGATAAAAGATCCAGAGCGCTATAGACGCTGATATATGTACATGATACACGTATATGTATATGATAAAAGAGCCAGGGCGCTATAGACGCTGATATATGTACATGATACACGTCTATGTATACGATAAAAGAGCCAGAGCGCTATAGACGCTGACATATATACATGATGTATGCATATGTATACGTGGAAGATGGGAATGAGGCCAGAGCGTTATATACGCATATCCACCTGATCAGTTGGCATTATATGAGATGACATCGTCTCGGACGCGGGATGCCCGGACGCGGGATGCCCGGACGCGGGATGTATATATTTATGGTTAAATGGATCGGCTGCCGACGCCTCGGCAATATGAGATGTTCTATTTTCATATATATATGAGCAAGAAATGTTTTTTTTAAAGGAAAGCTAAGCATGCATGGTATCCGCCCTCAGCGGCCCTCATATGTACAGGTTACGCTTTTATCCTATGATATGTCCTATGTTTCCATGCAGTTATTGTTCATACGCATATTTCTTGCTAAGTTACTAATCTTGCCTTACATATTCAGTACATTACTCGTACTGACCCCTCTTCTTCGGGGGCTGCGTTCATGCCGCGCAGGTACACCCAAAGGATGCGAAGTTAGCATAGAAGATGTTCCAGCAGAGTCGGTAGGCTTCATTTGTCCTGGAGTGCTACCAAGTCAGAGTATATGTGCTATGACGCTATGTTCGAGGTTAGAGACTTTGCAGACAGAGTCGTGGGTATAGAGTGTCAGCTTTGTAGACGGCTTCGCCTGTCGATATGTTATTATGTTTCGTGTCACGGGTCCCATATGATGATAGACTTTACTTATGAAAAAAAAAAAATTTTGAGAGCTTACTATGTATTTTGTTCTTTGTTGATCCACGAGTTTATATGTGTAACAAGAGTCTGCGGGTTCGCTCGGCTCCAGATATGGGGTCGGGTGCCCATCACACCCTAGTAAAGTCGGGGTGTGACAATAGAGGAAGAAGAGTATGAGGAATACGACGAGACCATAATGTTTCTCGAGGGTCTCGCAAAGAGGTAGAATAGTTAGAAAGCGAGCGGAAACCAAACATGGACGAAACAGAAGCCATAAAACTAGCTGACAAAGCTAATGTTAAAGAAACAAGGATAAGCGCGCACCTATAAGCACCTTTAAAAGAAGAATTGAGAAACCTACTGAAGGAGTACGTGGTTATCTTCGCGTGGTCATACACCAATATGCCGGGGCTAAGTACCAGCGTAGTATCCCACAGGTTACATATCAACGCAAGTTTTGCTCCTGTAATTCAAGCCGGACCTCAGTATCCGCATCAAGGGAAAGGTAGAAAAGCAAATTAAGTCTGGGGTAGTAGAAGTAACTTCATACCCCACCCGGTTGACCAACATAATGCCAGTACCCAAAAAGGATGGAAAAATAAGCATCTGTGTGAATTATCGGGATCTCAACAAAGCCAGTCCAATGGACAATTTCCCACTGCCAAACATCCACATACTCATAGATAATTTTTCCAAGCACGAGCTACAGTCATTTGGGGATTGTTTCGCCGGTTACCATCAAATCCTAATAGATAGATAGGATGCAGAGAAAACAGCCTCTATCACTCCATGGGGAGTGTACCATTGTATAGTAATGCCCTTCGGCCTAAAACATTCCAGCGCAACCTACATAAGAGCCATGACCACCATTATCCACGACATGATTCAAAGAGAAATTGAAGTATACGTGGATGATGTCATTATAAAGTCAAAGGAAAATTCAGAGCATACTACTCATTTGAGGAAATTCTTCGATAGGCTTCGAAAGTTCAACTTATAATTGAACCCGGCTAAATGTGCATTCGGAGTACCGGTCGAAAAATTACTAGGGTTCATAGTTAGCCGAAGGGGCATAGAGATAGACTAGAGAAAGATCAAAATAGTCCAAGAATTACCTCCTCCCAAAACCAATAAAGAAGTCATGAGCTTCCTGGGAAGGTTAAATTACATTGGATGATTCATAGCTCAATCCACCATCTTTGTGGAACCCATTCTCAAGCTTTTAAAGAAAGACGCTCCCACAAAATGGATAGAAGAGTGCCCAGAGGCATTTGATACTATCAAGAGATACCTGTCTAATCCACCGATCTCGGTACCACCAAGGTCCGGGAGTCCATTGATGCTATACTTATCGGTTGCTTAAAATGCTTTCAATTGCGTGTTAGGACATCACGATGTAGAAGGGAAAACGGAACGTGCTATCTACTACTTGAGGAAAAAGTTCACTGCCTGTGAGACAAGATATACACTAGTAGAGAAAACCTGCTGCGCTTTAATTTGGGTCCCCCAGATATTGGGACATTATTTGTCTTCTTACACCACCCACCTCATATCCAAGAGGATCCATTAAGGAATATCTTCCGTCAGCCCATGCCCATCTGGAAATTGGCCAAATGGAAAATGTTGTTGAGAGAATTCGACATTGTATACATAGCATAAAAGGCGGTAAAAAGACAAGCCTTGGCCGACCTACTAGCTGAATGTCCTGTGGATAAAGAGCTTGAACCCCTCCGTATTCATTTCCTAGACGAAAGGGGTATTGGCCATAGAAGAGGAAGCGGTGGAATCATACACAAGTTGGAAATTGTTCTTCGATGGAGCCATCAACTACAAAGCTTTCCGAAGAGGAGCGGTTCTAATATCAGAAAATGGGCAACATTACCCGAAGGTCGCGAAGCTCAAGTTCCGTTGTACCAATAACTTGGCTGAATATGAGGCCTGCATTCTAGGTCTCAGAATGGGAATGGATATTGACATAGATGAGCTGTTGGTCATTAGGGATTTCGACCTACTAATTCATCAGGTACAAGGAGAATAGACCACCAAAAATGAAAGGATCTTGCCATACATAAATTTGGCCCAAAGACTTTGCATGAAATTCAGAAAGATTGAGTTTCGACATACTCCAAGAGCTCAAAACGAGTTTGCTAACGCATTGGCTGCAAAATCGTCAATGATCCAACTTCTTGAAAATAACCATATCAACCTGCTGAGGATAAGCTTAAAAGAGAAGCATGCTCATTGTTGCCATGTAGAAGTAGAGTCAAATGGCAAGCCATGGTACAATGACATCAAAATATACTTGGAGAAATGGGAATACCCCGAAAAAGTTACGAGTGGACAAAATAAGGCCATCCAAAGAATGGAAAATGGTTTCTTATTGAACAAAGAAGTGTCGTACAAATGGACGCCTGATTTGGGTCTACTTTGATGTGTAGATGCTGGCGAAGCCACAAAAATTCTAGAAGAAGTACATGTTGGGACGTGTATACCTCATATAAACAGATTTGTAATAGCAAAGAAGATTATAAGAGCTGGATATTATTGGATGACCATGAAAAGTGATTGCTGCATATTCGTGCAAAGATACCATCAATGCCAAATCCACGGTGATCTAATCAAGGTTCCTCCAAACGAGCTTAATACTATGAGCTCATCATGGCCTTTCGTTGCCTAGGGCATGGACGTCATTGGACCTATTGAACCTGTAGCCTCAAACGAGCATCGATTCATTTTAGTTGCCATTGACTACTTCACCGAATGGGCGGAGGCAACATCACATAAGTCGGTGATGAAGAAAGTGGTAGCCGATTTTATGCGAAACAATATCATATGCCGATTCGGCGTACCTGAGTCCATCATAACTGATAATGAGGCCAACCTGAATAGCCATCTGATGAAGGATATATCTGTAAGCAATTCAAGATCACTCACCGAAACTCGATACCTACCGCAATAAATGAACGGAGCAGTAGAAGCAGCCAATAAGAATATTAAGAGGATATTAAGGAAAATGACAGAAAATTACAAAGGTTGTCATGAGTAGCTGCCTTATGCGTTATTGGGATACCGTACTATGGCCAGAACTTCCATAGAAGCAACTCCATACCTGCTGGTCTATAGTACTGAGCAGTTATACCTGTCGAGGTCGAGATACCCTCTTTAAGGATCATCCAAGAAGCAGAATTGGACAATGCTGAATGGGTCCGAGCTCGATATAAGAAATTGGATTTAATTGACGAGAAAAGGATGGTTACCGTATGTCACGGTTAGCTATACCGACAAAGGATGACAAGAGCCTTCAACAAGCGAGTCAGGACTCAGCTTTTCCAAATTGGGCAGCTGGTGCTTAAAAGAATTTTCCCGCATCAAGATGAATACCAAGGGAAATTCGCTCCCAACTGGCAAGGTCCTTATGTGGTCTGCAAAGTTCTCTCTGGAGGAGCGATAGTATTGGCAGACATGGACGGACAAGAGTGGCCAAAGCCAATCAATTCAGACTCAATCAAGCGCTACTATGCATGAAAACAAGTTGTTCATTCTGTAACAGTACTTTTGCTTGTAATCGTTATTTTATTTTCTTGTATTAGCTATTTCCTTTCACATGTAACCGTTTCATAGTAGATAGGAAAAATAAACAACTTTTGTAATATGAACAACGTAATGACCTAACTTTCTCACAGTGGGATACGTAGATAGTAGGTACCCGGTTGTATTATTAGTATAATCGAAAAAAAAAACTCATTTATTTTATTTTCTGCATTATGAAAATAAATTCATCTTTCGAATACCGAAGCCGAAGGGTTTTGAGTCCAGAAAGCCGAAGATGCGAGAGCGCCGACGGCATGAATCAACTTTAAATAGGAAAAAACTAACCCAGTTCTGATGCAGGTCCCCAGGACATCGGAGGACGATCATTTTTCTAATTTGTTTCATGTGCGGGAAATGGTTCGCCAAAAGAAGGTCAAGGTCACTGTTGAGATCAGGCTTTCAGAAAAAATATCCAATCACAAGGGCTACAGAAGTATCTGAATGCCATAAGGGCAAAATATCTAGCCATAAGGGATACAAAAGGATTTGAATGCCATAAGAACAAATACCCAGCCACGAAGGCTATAAAGGGATTTGAATGCCACAAAGGGAAAATATCTCGGCACAAGGACTATAAGGATTTGAACGCAGCAAGGGCAAATATCCTGCCCCAAGGGCTACAAAAGGACGAAAACACCATGAGGGTGTACACCGGGCTATGAGGGCTCACAAAGGACAAAAAGCCATAACGGAAAAATATCCAACCAATGGGGGTCATAGTAGAACAACACGGCATATCTGATCATGAGGGTCACAGCCGGCACAAAGGATGAAAGAAAGACGATTTAGCTGAAAGGTCCATATCTATCATTCGCATAACTTCTTCTTATTTGCCATGAGGGCCATTGCATATCTATTTTTCTGTTGCCGTGAGGGCCATCACTTCTTCTTATTTTCCATGAGTGCCATTGCATATATATTTTCCTGCTGCCAAGAGGGCCATCACTTCTTATTTTCCATGAGGGCAATTGCACATCTATTTCTTGCTGCCAAGAGCGCCATCACTTCTTCTTATTTGCCAAGAGGGCCATTGCATATCTATTTTTTTGCTACCTAGAGAGCTATCACTTCTTCTTATTTGCCATGAGGGCCATTGTAGATCTATTTTCTTGCTGCCAAGAGGGTCGTCACTTCTTCTTATTTTCCATGAGGGCCATTACATATCTCTTTTCCTACTGCCGAGAGGGCCATCACTTCTTCTTATTTTCCATGAGGGGCATTGCATATCTATTTTCCTGCTGCCAAGAGGGCCGTCACTTCTTCTTATTTGCCATGAGGGCTGTTGCATATCTATTTTCCTGTTGCTAAGAGAGCCATTCATACAAACATGCCAAGAGGGCCATTCATACAAACATACCAAGAGGGTCATTCATACAAACATGCTGAGAGGGCCATTCATACAAACATACTGATAGGGCCATTCATGCAAACTGGTGAGAGGGCTATATTCATACAAACTGCCAATAGGGCCATGTTCATACAAACAAGACAAGAGGGCCATTCATACAAATATGCCAAGAGGGCCATTCATACAAACATGCCAAGAAGGTCATTCATACAAACAAATCGAGAGGGTCATGCATACAAACTGCCCACAGGGATATATTCATACAAACTGCCAAAAGGGCCATTTTCATAAAACATGCCAAGAAGGCCATATTTTTACAAACTGCCGAGAGGGCCACTCATATAGGCTACAGGACACAATCAAGAGGGTAAAGCGATGTAAATCGGTCAGATGACCGCAACATTCGCTCCGAAGGTTAAAAGCTATGTAAACTTGGTCAGATGACCGCAGTATTCGCTTCAAAGATTAAAGACAATGTAAACCCGATCAGATGATCGCAATATTCGTCATCAGAATCAACCAACATTGCTCAACAGGTGGAAGCAGATTTACAGCCACCAGATGGAGCCGGTTGATCAAATCAGATCCAGATATATGAGGAGAAAACGTGAAACTTTTTCTAACACAGTCGATCGAGATAGGGTGCCTATGAGAGTCAAGCTCTCCGGCCAGAACTTGGAAGACCGCTCCTTCCTACTCAGCCACACATGATCAGCTATTTGCTTATATGCCTATCTGTTTTTCTCTTATTTCGCAACCGGTCGGACACACACCGACGCATATAGAGGCATTCCCCCATAAGGGATATCCTTTTCCTTTGATAGAGTCGAACTTCAAGTGACTTGATTCCCAAAAATATTCATGGATATGTAGGTGGACTCAATACTCATAATCCGACCAATCACCCCGAATTTCCCAGTTTGATAATCGGGAGATCTGAGATTTGCTTAAATTTGTATTTAGAAGTCATAATAGAGTCGAACTACAAATGGCATGAGTTCTCATCTAACCTGAGATATGTAGGGAACCCAAAAATCAGGGTCCGACCACATATTTGAAATTGCATAAAAATGAGGGGTGATATGAAAACAGGTCAGCCAAAAATTAGGGTTAGTCAAATTTCAGTTCTCAGGGATGACTTGTCCATCCCCGAACACCGAAAGGTAGTTGTTGACACCTAATTTTGACCTCCGATAATTTATTTTAATTACCCAGAGTTCTTGAATATTAAATAGAATAAAATATGTATTTTTAGAAGTCAAAATAATTTTATAAAATTCTTTAGATAATATTTTACCATTCTTATTTGGTAAAATAATTTCTAAATCATTTGGAAATTAATTCTCAACAATTATGGTATATTTGCTATGTTTAATCAAGGAAATATTTTTAAATAATTATTTATTTAATTGTTTGAATTATCAGAAATCAATTGGCAAATATTTTACCTTGTTTGTTTCAAGTAATCTGACTAATTAAATGAATTAATCATTTTACCCCTCAATTCTTAATTTGGCATTTATCATAATTAATTGGGTATTTAATTATAGTTAATTCAATAAATTGCTGATCATGAGACTAGTAGTGATTACAATTGAAATAGCTAAGTGTTAGGACAATTATGGCCTTAATTATAATAACTAAATTCATTGGTGTAAATTAATCTAGGTCATTAGCCTCTGATTTGTTTGATTATGTTAATCACGACCTTAATTAAAATAGCCAAATTCATGGTTTAAGTTTAACTAAGGTCATTCTTGCAAATTAGCTCTTAATTGTTCAATTGGTTATTACCGGGTCATAATTGAAATGTTTAATCAATAGGCACTTTCAATTTTTGGGCTATCTTTTAAAAAGGGTCATTTTTACCCTTCTATGTATACACATGTACACACAAGTATACAAGTATATATGTGTATATACTTGTATATGTGTATACATATGGACTACCCATTCCTTTTAAAAAAAAAAAATTGGCCAGGCCCAGTCCAAATGCAGACCGACCTAACCCACAGATACGTTTAAGGGGGAGTACCTCTCATTCTCTTCAGGCTAAATACCAAACGAAGCCTAAGAGATTGAAGAGGGGTTTCCTCTCCAAACCCTAGCGCCTCCATGTCTCTCACTTCTCTCTCCTCGCCATCTATGCCGAATTTAGCAAAGATGAGGGTCCACTTTGGTTCTACAGTTGTGAGGTTGGCGAGAATGGAAAAAGCATTAAATGCTCTACCATTTCTCACATATCACCACCCAAAGTTCACCCCAAACACGGTATAGTTCCCCTTTCTCTTTGCTTTTTGCAAATAAGTGGTCAAAAGCTCTGAAAATCGCTAATGGTTTTATGTATGCATGTGTTTGAATATCGATTTTTCATTGGTTCTTCAAGAACCACTTGGATTGACCTCGAGTAGGTTGAATCTGACCATTAAATCGTTGGTGTGCTTGTTTCCTAGACATTAGATGTGGTGTTGAGAGAAGCAAACCTCAGATTTGCTATACTCCCACATCGTTTGTGAACTAGGGTTTGAGAATTTGGGGATTCTATATAAAGAACCCCATTCTCCATTATTTGAACAAGCTTGGGCAATTGAAAAATATCACTTGCACATTAAAAATTGAAACACAGGGTTTCTAGAAATTTTGCTGAAAACCTTTAATTTATTTGATATGTATAAAGTTTTAAAGGTTATCCTCTTCTTTCTGTGTGGCTGAGTTGGGATTTGAGGAACAAAGGGTCTCCAAGTTCATTCTCGCTTAAGGCTGTGCATCACAAAGGTAATTCATTTTCCTTTAGTTACCTTTTCTAGTATTTATTTTAGTATTTTTTGACTGTTTATGTGGTTGGTGGTCATTATGTTCAGTTGATTAGCTCATTTGCCCTGTTATCCTATTCAGTTTTGATTATGTAAGCTGTTAGTAATATTATGATGTTTTAGGTTCGAATTAGGTATATATACGCTAAGTATTGATCCAGCTTGATCATATTTTCTCATTTGATAAGCCTAGTTTTATCTAAAAGCATTCAATCCCTGCTTAAATGCTATTTGTTAGCTTAGATCCTTTAGTCAATACTCAGCATGTGGAGTAGTCAGCTTAAGCTATGCTTATTTTTCCTTCGTTTAAGTATACTGCTGGTATAAATTCTGTGCAGCTGCATCTCCTACTATGTGCTAGATGATTTAATCCTGGTTATGTTGAGAATATAGAACTTGCAATACTATCTTTCCTGTTCGTCTCCATTTGTGTTTTAAATCAACTAGTATTAACTGTTACTAGTACTTAATGACTAATATTGGTGTATACATGTTTATTAACTTACCTAGATTGGATTATGGGTCATCATATGTCTATTTTAAGGTTTTCCTTCGCTAAAGTTTAGTTGATTTGATGAATTTACTATGCCTTTTCTTAGTGTAAGCTTTTAAAACTGGAAAATTGGCTAAGTGATAATGAATGATATTGGTCCTATATGCTTAAGAAATGGCTTTAAAATGAAGAGTTGAGCCACTTAGACTAGGAATGTTTCTCATAAGTGTCCCTCATGAATATTGAATAAAGAAAACTTAGGTTCAGGATAATGAACACTTTCTAAGCTTAATATTTGGAAGTGTTAACTTGACAGTTTGATGGGTCTATGCAAGCTATGTTAAATATGTTATAACAAGGTAGTCCCTAAACTTGTGACATGTTGTCTCATCCCCTTGTCTGTAAGTGTGCCACTGATCTGCATGAATGTTTAACAAATGAAAATGGTAATGCTTTGTGTGAATTTGTGTTAAAACCAAAAACAACATTGATTCCTTCACTAAACTTGGTTAGTTTCTTCTTTGAGGACCACTATTTACCTTTACTGGTTACCTGAATATAAGTAAATTTTAGACTTAGTGTATACTCTCATATTGCCTTTTACTGAACCTGAACTTGTTATCTACCTCGGTATATGACTGCTACCTTTAAGATGTGTCATGAACATACCAAATGCATGTCTGTTCTCCAGAAATTTTGACCAAAACTAAAACTTTGGCATTTGCTAGTTTATTGCTTGAAATCATGCCTCCATGCCCTCTTATGAACATGTAGGAATAGATCACCTAATAGACATGCTTATATGTAGGAAAGATTGAAAAACTAGGCTTATACTTGCCTGCCTGCTTGTAAATTTACGATGTCAAAACACCCAGGCTCATAAGTTGTTTAGTTTATATAATACTGTGTCCCTCTCTTTCCTTTGTAATTATTGAAGCTTGACTAGATTGGTTGCATGTATCAAATGAATAACTTAGATACATTGTCTGTATAGTTGTATTAAGATCCATTTATGTGTCACTACATCCTGTTAATACCTTGATCTAGAATATTGTATGTATCATTTTGTATTCTGTCTTTAAACTACCCTTGTGTCTTACCTGAATATGTATGCTTGATGATTAGCTAAAACTATGTTCTTTTTTCTTTCCTTTTCGGTGGAGTCTAAATGGCTATTATGTTTGAGTATAAGTTGTGCCTAGGGGGAGATATGCCAAGGTATACTAGGTATATACAAAGGCTCTATATGCTTATGGCATATATGAATTTGTTTATCCAGTATACATGTATACATATGGTATATCCTTTGTCATAGTTAGAACTGGGCCTACATGTTTGTAACGACCCTTCCAGTCGTTATGGGAAATTAGGACTCTGTTGGGAATTTCGAGGCCGCAGGTAGATTCATGGAGTGTCTTTTTGTATGTACGCATGCTTTGCGTTGTGTTTTTGAAGCCTTGGATGAAATGTGGGGCGATTGGGGGAAAAACTAGAGAAAGTCGAGCTCACTGCCCAAAAATGGACCGCTGCAGTGGTAGGAGTACCGCTATGGCGGTACCACTATGGCAGTGCCATTTGTCGAGTGACCACTATGGCGGACAATTTACCGCTATGGCGGTACCGCGATAGCGGTGAGTTGACCGCCATAACGGTGAGCAGATTTCTCTTGGGACCGCTATAGCAGGACCGTTGTCACGGCGTGATAACCGCCGCAGTGGTAGACGTGAAATAGTAACCCAAATTTTATATACTCAGTTTTATTTTCTCTTCTCACAAAACACCAACACACTTCCCAACAAGCACCTAGAGAGAATTTTCAAGCTAGGGCGAGATAACCTTGAGAGGTAAGTTCCATTGCTTTTCATTCCATCATTTCCTTCCCTTTCTTTATGGTAATCATCTTCATGGGTCTTTAATGGTGAAATTGAAATAGAAACCCTAGAATGTTAGTAAACCTTCTAAACTTTATGGGTTAGGATTATTATTGCTTATTTATCATTTAAATGCATTGATTAGTTGCTATTTGTCATAAATTGCACATCTGGAATAGTAAACTAAGTGATTGAGACCTAGGGTTCTATAAAAATAATATCATTGCCATGGAAAACTATTTGCAATGGGAATGTTTGATAGAATGTAGTATAATTTGATGGTAGATGAATACTAGGGCCCTTGATAGGTTGTTTATCACCTAGAAAATCCTCCACCCTTAGAATAGGAAAAGGGAAGGGTATTCGTGCTTGGGTGTTTGTAAATTGAGCAATGTGACTCATTGAACCTTCTATTTTTAGACCGTAAACGTATTGAGGCTTTGAGAAAAGGAAAGGTTGTAGCAGAGTAACCTGCGTGTTCCAGCTCCACTTTGAGGTAGGTTACGGTTTACTTAAGTTAGACTTTGGTTAGTTGATTGTATGTTTGGTGATCTCCTTAAAAGAAAACATGTCTGGTTTGCTTGCATGGTATTGTGTGGCTAAATTCCTACTTGAATGTGAATGATTGATTATGTAGGATCCGTGCCATTATTTCCGGTGTGATTAAATCTACAGTGGACGTGTTGTGATGAGAAGCTAATATAATCTTCTCAAGGGTATTGTGATGTAAAATGATGAGCTGATTGTTGATAGTGTCAAGGTAAGAAACACCGTTCTACAACAGGTATGGAAAGGTACTCTTGTGACCCAGATTATGAGCTCGTAGTTCGAGGATCGTTCCGGACATGAGAGGTACTTTGATATATCCCGCGACCGAGGTTCGTTCCGAAGCAGAGGTTTGTGCTCAGGTCCGAGGGGTATTCTGTAACCGGTGGTACATGGACACCATGGGTCCCCTGCAGGTCATGACTACTGAGATAAGACATCAGCTAGCATGTATGTACAGTGAGTGAGGTTATTGTGGTAAATTTATCTCTGCTGTAAATTATGTGATTATGATGCTTGACATCTTGGTGATTTGATTTTGATTATTCTCGGTTGACTTGCTGTGATATCTTGATATTCATGTCTGTTGATTGGCTTGTTTTATTCTATTGATTTTACGAGATATACATGATACTAATCTTAGTCGGCCTATGATATTTACTAGTACATAGTGTTGTACTGATACTACCTTGCTACATTCTTTGAGTGCAGATTTTGATATAGAGACCGTTGCTCGTCCTCACATCTAGCGTGGAGGATCTTTATTGACAGATTTTGGGTAAGCTTCTTCCCATGCCAGGCCGCCCGAAGATCTTCTTACTATGATGTCTTTTCGTACTCTGGACATTATAGATTACTTAATTGTTAGGCTTTAGATTCTTAGACATGTTTTAGCTTAGAGTCTTGTACGATGACTTTCGGATTTTGGGGATTGTAATAGTTAGAACTTTTGCACTTACTTCAGTATTTATGGCGTGATTTATTTTGTTCTTTTGTTGTTAAATGAGTAATAATTGTTTAGCTTAGTTAATACAAAATCGATTTGAATGGATGGGTGTTCTGTATGTTGGTTGGCCCACTAGGATTTAGATGGGTGCCAGTCATGGCTGGTTGAGTCGTGACAAAGTTGGTATCAGAGCCTTAGGTTCGTCGATCTCATCGTATAAGGACATATCTACAGAGTCTTGTAGATCGGTACGGAGACGTCTGTACTTATCTTCGAGATGCTGCCGGATACTAGGAAAACTCCATTTTCTTTCTTTTTTCATGATACTTGATTCCAATTGGTATCTGACTATCTTTCATTCTCTCGCAGATGGCGAGAACACGCGCTGCAGCAGCTTGAGGTAGAGGTGGAGGCAGAGGAGCTGGCAGAGAGGCGTGTCTCTAGTGATTCCTAATGAGGTAGCGGGAGACGCAGCTACACTAGTCCAGCCAGCAGCATTACCAGTTCCACCAGGAGCTACAGCTGTTCAGGGTAAACCATACGCGATGGTATATGTGCTGAATTGGTTGCATAGGTTCGCACAGGCCGGAGATATACCAGCGGATCCAGCAGGTAGGGGCACGAGGGTAGCGGCCCCAGAACCGAACAGAGCATAGGCTCCGGGGGTTCAGCATGCAGTAGCAGTGGCACCTCGCTTGGATGAGGTTCTGAGGTTTGTGGCCTTCTCAAGGCTAGTTGCAGGGCCAGTGATGACTGGCGAGGAACATGATCTGTTTTGGAGGTTCACTAAAATGAAACCTCTTGTGTTTTCTGGTACTGAGTCGGAGGACGCATATAAGTTCATCATCGACTGTCATGAGAGGCTCCATAAGATGGGGGCCTTGGATAAGTATGGGGTAGAGTTTGTGACCTTCCAGTTCTTAGGTGATGCCAAGCTCTGGTGGAGGGCTTATGTAGAGTATATGCCAGCTGGGTCTCCTCCGTTGACTTGGGTTCAATTTTACTCTGTGTTTCTAGACAAGTACGTTTCACGTACTTTGAGGGACCGAAGGAAGGATGAGTTCGCTACTATTGGTCAGGGGAACTCGTCTGTTGCTATGTATGAGTCCCGTTTCCACTCCCTTTCTTGTTATTCTCATCAGTTACTGCCCACTGAAGGTGAGAGGATATGACTGTTCGTGAAGGGTTGAACACCGGATTGCAGTTATCAGCTCTTCAGCTTGTAGCCACTGGGGCTTCATTTTAGGAGATAGTGGAGCATGTCTGTATTGTTGAGGGGATTAGGCATGAGAATTATACAAGGCAAGTTGAGAAGAAGGCCCGCAAGGGTGGGATGTTCAGTAACTCATTCTTGAGGGGTTAGAGTTCGCAGGTTCATTCAGGGCATCCAGTTCAGTCCGCGATGCAGGTGTCAGCTGGGGGCCCATCAAGGGCAAATTTATTAGGCTTCCAGTCATGGAGGGTACACTGCTTCATCAGCTTCTGTTCAGCAGCCTACGCTGGACCGTGCTTGCTTTGAGTGTGGTGAGATAGAGCATATTAAGAGGTATTGCCCTAGACTTAGATAGAGTGTGATGTGAACTCAGTATTAGACTCCCTAAGCTCTATTTACATCAGATCGAGGGGCTAAGGATCGCGCCCTGGCAGGGCGGAGCAGCCACACCGCGGGCAGAAGTAGTGCCTAGCCTAACCGAGGCGGTTCTCAAGCAGGTAGAGGTGGACAGCAGCCCGGCAGGGGCGGGGCTCAGACTGGAAATGGTAATCGCGGTAGTTCACAGGCGACAGCGGGGCGCGGTCATTTATACCCCTTCCCAGGTAGACTCGAGGTTGAGGCCTCCGATGCAGTTATCACAAGTACTTTCTCCGTTTATGACCGTATCGCTTCTGTTTTGTTTGATCCGGGTTCTACTTTTTCCTATATATCTACCTACTTTTCTGTTGGTCTGGATATGATGTGTGATACTCTTGATACCCCTATTTTTGTGTCTACTCCTGTTGGGGATTCGGTGGTGGTGGATAGTGTCTACTCTTCGTGTGCAATTTATTTTGTGGGGTATAGTACTTGGGCAGATTTGATGATCTTATACATGATAGACTTCAATTTTATTTTGGGTATGAGTTGGTTATCCCCGTATCATGCTATACTTGATTGCCATTCTTAGACTGTTACACTAGCCATGCCCGGGTTACCTAGACTCGAGTAGAATGGTAACCTTAGCCCCCTCCCTAAGAAAGTAATATCCTTTGTTCATGCTAGGAAGCTAGTAGAGAAAGGTTGTTTAGCTTATCTGGCACATATTCGTGATACCAGTGCAGATACTCCACCCCTTGATTCGGTTCCAGTGGTACGCGAGTTTGTGGACATGTTCCTCGCAAACTTGCCTGGTATGTCACCGGATCGTGATACTGACTTCAGGATTAACTTAGACCAAGGTACTCATCCAATCTCTATCCCACCATATAGGATGGCACCGGCAGATCTCAGGGAACTGAAAGAGCAGTTGTAAGATCTTCTGAGTAAGGGATTTATTCGCTCGACTTCCTGTTTGTGGGGTGCTCCTATGTTGTTTGTTAAGAAGAAGGATGGGTCTACGCGTATGTGCATTGATTACCGATAGATGAATAAGGTAAGAGTCAGAAATAAGTATCCCATTCCTCGTATTGATGACTTGTTTGACCAGTTATAAGGAGCTTCTGTGTTCTCTAAAAATCGACTTGAGATCAGGGTACCATCAATTAAAAATTCGGGCAGAGGATGTTCCTAAAACCACTTTTCGGACCAGGTTTGGGCACTATGAGTTCTTGGTTATGTCTTTCGGGCTTCCAAATTCCCCAGCTGCATTCATAGATTTGATGAACAGTGTGTTTAAGCCCTATTTAGACTCATTCGTAATAGAGCATGAGAAATATTTGAGAATTGCTCTTGGAGTATTGCGAAAGAACGAATTGTATGCTAAATTCTCCAAATGTGAATTCTGGTTGTCTTCTGTGTCTTTCTTGGAGGCATGTTATTTTGAAAGAGGGTATTATTGTGGATCCTCAAAAAATTCAGGTAGTCAAGGAATGGGCTAGGTCCACGTCAATGACTGAGATCCATAGTTTTATGGGTCTGGATAACTACTATCGTTGGTTTGTGAAAGAGTTTGCCTCTATTGCTTCTCATATGATCCGTTTGACTTAGAAGGAGGTACCATTTCAGTGGTCCGACGTGTGTGAGGAGAGCCTTCAAAAGCTCAAAACATTGTTGACTAGAACACCGATTCTGGCATTGCCCGTTAAGAGTAAGGATTTTGTTGTTTATTGTGATGCTTCACGTTCTGGTTTAGGTGTTGTTTTGATGCAGGAAAAGAAGGTAATTGCTTATGCCTCTCGGCAGTTGAAGGAGCACTAGAAGAACTATCCTACTCATGATCTAGAGTTGGCAGCGATGGTGTTTGCATTGAAAATCTGGAGGCACTACTTGTATGGTGTACATTGTGAGGTGTACACAGATCATCGCAGTTTGTAGCATGTGTTCACTCAAAAAGATCTGAACTCTAGACAACGGAGGTGGATGGAACTGTTGAAAGACTATGACATCACCATTTTGTATCACCTTGATAAGGCTAATGTAGTAGCTGACGGTTTGAGCAGGAAGTCGGCTAGTATGGGAAGTCTAGCTCGTTTGATCACTTATGTGCATCCGTTGGCTAAAGAGGTGCAGACTCTAGCTAACAGTTTTATGAGGCTGGATATTTCTAACACAGGCAAGGTTTAGGCTTGTGTTGAGGCTAGATCATCATTTTTAGAGCAGATTAAAGCTAAACAGTTTGAAGATGCTAAGCTATGTAAAATACGTGATAAGGTGTTGCATGGTGAGGAAAAAAAGGCCGTGATCGATGAGGAGGGCGTGCTGCAGATCAAAGGGCGAGTGTGTGTGCCACTGTGGGCGACTTGATTAAGACCATTATGACAGAGGCTCATAGTTTGAGGTATTCTATCTATCCCGGTGCCACTAAGATGTATCGTGATTTGAGGCAACATAATTGGTGGACTAGGATGAAGCGTGATATAGTAGAGTTCGTTGCTCAGTGTCTGAATTGCTAACAGGTCAAGTATGAACATTAAAAACCTGGAGGTACATTGCAAAGGATGCCCATTCCCGAGTGAAAGTGGGAAAGAATAGCCAGGGATTTCGTAGTGGGTCTTCCAAAGACGCTAGGGAAGTTTGACTCTATCTAGGTTATTGTTGATAAGTTAACTAAGTCTGCCCACTTTATTCCGATGAAGAAAACTTACGATGCGGAGAAGTTGGCTAAGGTTTACATTCGAGAGGTGCTTAGACTCCACGGGGTTCCTATCTCCATCGTGTCTGACAGGGGCACCACGTTCATATCCAGGTTTTGGGAGTGTTTGCATGAGGAGTTAGGTACGAGGTTAGATCTTAGCACAACCTTCCATCCTCAGACTGACGGCCAGTCTGAGCGGAGTATTCAGGTTCTTCAGGATATGCTTTATGCGTGTGTGATATATTTCGGTGGGCATTGGGATCAGTTGTTACCCTTAGTCGAATTTGCTTACAATAATAGCTATCATTCAAGTATTGATATGGCCCAATTTGAGGCATTGTATGGAAGGAGGTGTAGGTGTCCCGTTGGGTGGTTTGATGCATTCGAGGTGAGGCCGTTGGGTACTGACCTTCTGAGAGAGTCCTTAGAAAAGGTGAAGGTGATTCAAGCCAAGCTTTTGGCAACGCAGAATAAGCAGAAGGAGTATGCGGAAGGAGAGCAAGTGCCGCTCAAGGTCTCACCCATGAAGGGTGTGATGAGGTTTAGGTAGAAGGGAAAGCTTAGCCCGAAGTTCATTGGCTCGTTTGAGATTCATAAATGTGTGGGAGATGTGGCTTACAAGTTATCTTTATCTTCGGGTTTATCAGGCATTCATCCGGTGCTCCCTGTGTCGATGTTAATGAGGTACCACGGCGATGGTTCCTATATCATCCGTTGGGATTCGATTTTGTTAGATGAAAATTTGTCATATGAGGAACAACCCATTGCCATCTTAGATAGGGATGTTCGCAAGTTGAGGTCCAAGGAAATAGCTTCTGTGAAAGTTCAATGGAAGAATCGACCAGTGGAAGAAGCTACTTAGGAGACAAAGTCCGATATGCGTAGTAAATACACTCAGCTTTTCGCCGTGTCAGGTAACTCCTCCTTAGTTTTCTCACCCTTATCCGTTCGGGGATGAATGGTGTCTAATTGGTATCTAGTGTAACGACCCTTCCAGTCATTACGGGAAATTAGGACTCTGTTGGAAATTTTGAGGCCGTGGGTAGATTCGTGGGGTGTCTTTTTGTATGTACGCATGCTTTGAATTGTGTTTTTGAGGCCTTGGATGAAATATGGGGTGATTGTGGGAAAAACTAGAAAAAGTCAAGCTCATTGCCCAAAAATGGACCGCTGCAATGGTGGGAGTACCGCTGCGGCGTTAACGCTGTGGCGGTGGGTGGACCGCTTCCAGCGGTCTGCCATTTGTCGGGTGACCGCTATGGCGTATGATTTATCACTATGGCGGTACCGCTATAGCTGTGAGTCGACCGCCATAACGGTGAGCGGATTTCTCTTGGGACCGCTATAGCCGTACCGCTGCAGTGGCATGATGACTGCCGTAGTGGTAGACGTGAAACACTAACTCAAATTTTATATACTCAGTTTTATTTTCTCTTCTCACAAAACACCAACACACTTCCCAACAAGCACGTAGAGAGAATTTTCAAGCTAGGGCAAGATAACCTTGAGAGGTAAGTTCCATTGCTTTTCATTCAATCATTCCCTTCCCCTTCCTTATGGTAATCATCTTCATGGGTCTTTAATGGTGAAATTGAAATAGAAACCCTGTAATGTTAATAAACCTTCTAAACCTAATGGGTTGGGATTATTATTGCTTATTTATCATTTAAATGCATTGATTAGTTGCTATTTGTCATAAATTGAACATCTAAAATAGTAAACTAAGTGATTGGAGACCTAGGGTTCTGTAAAAATGGTGTCTTTGCCATGAAACACTGTTTGCAATGGGCATGTTTGATAGAATGTTGTATAATTTGATAGTAAATGAATACTAGGAGCCTTGATAGGTTGTTTATTACCTAGAAAATCATCCATCCTTAGAATGGGGAAAGGGAAGGGTATTCTTGCTTGGGTGTTTGTAAATTGAGCGACGTGACTCATTAAACCTTCTATTTTTAGACCGTGAACATAATGAGGCTTTGAGGAAAGGAAAGGTTGTAGCATAGTAACCTTCGTGCTCTAGCTCCACTTTGAGATAGGTTACGGTTTACTTGAGTTAGACTTTGGTTAGTTGATTGTATGTTTGGTGATCTCCTTAGGAGAAAGCATGTCTGGTTTGCTTGCATGGTATTGTGTGGCTAAATTCCTACTTAAATGTGAATGATTGATTGTGTAGGCTCCGTGCTATTATTTCTTGTGTGATTAAATCTACAGTGGACATGTTGTGATGAGAAGCTAATATAATCTTCTCAAGGGTATCGAGACATGAAATGATGAGTTGATTGGTGAGAGTGTAAAGGTAAGAAACACCGTTCTGTAAGAGGTATGGAAAGGCACTCATGTGACACAGATTATGGGCTCGTGGTCCGAGGATCATTCCGGACACGAGAGGTACTTTGATATATCCCACGACCAAGGTTCGTTCCTGGGAAAGGTTTGTGCTCAGGTCTAAGGGGTATTCTGAAACGAGTGGTACATGGACACTATGGGTCCCCTGCAAGTCATGGCTACTGATCTAAGACATCTGCTAGCATGTATGTACAGTGAGTGAGGTTATTGTAGTAAATTTATTTTTGTTGTGAATTACGTGATTGTGATGCTTGACATCTTGGTGATTTGATTTTGATTATTCTTGGTTGACTTGCTGTGATATCTTGATATTCATGTCTGTTGACTGGCTTGTTTTATTCTATGGATTTTATGAGATATGCATGATACTAATCTTTGTTGGCCTATGATATCTACCGGTACATAGTGTTTGTACTGATACTACCTTGCTGCATTCTTTGAGTGCAGATTTTGATATAGAGACTATTACTCGTCCTCACATCTTGCGTGGAGGATATTTGTTGACAGATTTTGGGTGAGCTTCTTTCCATGCCAGGCCGCCCGAAGATTTTCTTGCTATGATGTTTTTTCGTACTCAGGACATTACAGATTACTTAATTGTTAGACTTCAGATTCTTAGATATGTTTTAGCTTAGAGTCCTGTACGATGACTTTCAAATTTTGGGGATTGTAATAGTTAGAACTTCCGCACTTATTTCAGCATTTATGGCATGATTTACTTTGTTCTTTTATTGTTAAATGAGTAATAATTATTTAGCTTGGTTAATATAAAACTAGTTTGAATGGATAGGTGTTTTGTATGTTGGTTTGCCCACTAGGATTTACATGGGTGCTAGCATGGCAGGTTGGGTCGTGACAAAGTTCAAAAGGTTTGAGGTGGATTTCATCCATTTGTTCCACATTTTATTGGGCTTCCTTTCTCGTTTGTTGTTGTTGATTTGCACTTGGGCCTTCTGTGCCGCATAAATTGAACTAATTGAGTGTAAATTTATATATATTTACTTGAAAATATGTGTATCTTAGTTTAAACATGTGTTTAAGTTCAAGATGTCTCTCTAATTGTCATTTTTCCCTCCCTTGTCCTGTTGCATGTGAAACCTCATGGGCCATTGCCTTAACCTTGAAACCAATTGGGCCTGAGGCCCAGTTCTTCTTTATTCAATCGAGTCTGATGGAAAATAAGATAATCTAATATTTGCATTTGAAGGCCCACCTATGGGTGGAAATAGGCAACTGGTGGGCTTAGGTAGGCCCACCAGCCTAAACTCTCTTCCTTCTATTTATTACGTATGATATAAATGTACTTGTGAAGACATATGTATAATATTGAAACCCCTATGAATGTTAGAATCTAGGAAAAACGCTAGTATTAGTAGGAATGTCACCCAAAGATTTTCAAACTCGGCTAATCCTAAATTTGCATGAAATCGGTATTTAATTCTTTAAGTCTCAACTGGTCTAATAACTTGATTGAGATTGAATGATTTTTGTCCTTCCGGCCCTTGTGCAATTCGGATATAAATGGATCAAACGGAAACAAGTTTTGGACCTTAAGCCCACAAAAGATTTTATTTTAAAGGGAAACCAAGGGCTGTACAATTTTGGCTATAATTTGGACTGAATCAGAGGTATTTTAATGACTGTTGGGGATTATAACTAAGATTGAATTTTGAGAAAAATATATGTAAAAAACCAAATTTTTAGAATCAAGAAAATGGACTCATTTTGCCTATAACTTGGACAAACTCTTTCAGAATAAAACAAAAGGTATTTTGGGGCCAGCAACCTAAACTTAAAGGATAAATCAAGGAGAAATATACTTGGACCAAGTTTTGACTAAGATGGCTTGGTTGTGGGCTGTGTGTGACATATTGAGCTTCAATAAAACAAATTTGGACTTAAGGAAAACTTGTCACTTTCTACTATACACTTATATTACAAAACAATAGGAGATATACTCCATACTTTCTTATATATATATATATATATATATATATATGTGTGTGTGTGTGTGTGTGTGTGTGTGTGTGTAAATGAAACCTATAAGAACTAAACACATTTTATTAGGACTAGAATAGTGCTGACACTACTCGGGAGAAATCCCGGGTGTGTCCTGGTCTGGCAATAAAGTAAGTTGAACACTTCCGTGGATTTTATAAACCCGAAAACACCTTTTCTAAAAGGTAATTTTTGCCAATTTTTTTTCTTGAGTTTATGATAAAGAAATGAATGACATTTTTGCGGAAAACTAAACACTTTTAAGAAAATAATACATTAATCACACATTAAAGCTCGTAGGTTAACCGTTTTCTACGGATATTAAATACTAGGGTGCGTAAACCTTCCGTAAGAGTTCACCAGAACCCTTACCTCGAGCTTTGGTACTAAAATATTTCTCTCTTGCTTGAAAAATATTTTTACTCGGTTTTCCTGATACACTGGAAAACTGGTAACTAAATAACTGAGTACTAACAAACTAAATAAACATAACTCTGCTAACTGAGGGACTGCATAACTGATAATTGAGATAAACTAATGGCCGAAAAATATAATAACTTCTTTAGAACTTTCTGATAAGGGTTATGCTCTAGTCTGTAGTAACTATGCATTTTTATCTCACTTTCAATATCATCTCAAGTCTCATTCAGTACTATTAGAAACTTCACAATCGTATCATAGTGGGTAATCATCCTCACGCGGACCTTGAACTCCCTGCTCGCCGCTTGCGCATTCGATACGTATGAAATTCGATAGGAAAAGGAGGTTACTCATTGCTCCAAGCTTCATGCAACGATCTAGAGTAGAAAGAAGTGAGACAATCCTGATTGTCATGGTAGTCAATCATCTACATGTGTGGCGTGTGGCGTGCACATATACATAAAGGAAACTCCACTAGACCTGGCTTTGTAGACTTCCTAGGACACTTGAACCAAGCGCTCTAATACCAAGCTTTGTCACGCCCCGAACCGTGGCCTTGGCATAATATGGCACTCAGTGCCTATTTGCCTGTGACCTAGCGAACTACATGACTGGCTGAATCAGCATGGACAAATATTGAATGCGGAATATAATGTATAAAATGCTAAGCTACTGAAATGTCTAGCTGAATACTCATATATGCATAATAAGTCTAAAGTATAGAACCGTAGCCAACAAGGCTAACATAAAAGCTTGCTAAATACTAATTGACTGCAACTCAAGTCTATGAAGCCTCTATTAAATACTAAAGTACTGACTGTTTAAAATACTGAAAGACTATAAATAAGATACCGTCTAGAAGAAAATCGGGGCTAACCAAGAAGCTAATACGAGAATCCTAGCGAACAGATCCATCGTCATGTAAATCAGTACCTACATTATGAAATGCAAGCTCCGGGCAAAAGGGACATCAGTACATTTGAATTTTGCAGCTATGTAAAACCAATTGAAAGAATAAATAACTGTGGGCGTGCTCAGGAAAGGGCAACCCAAAATAATAAAAATGTGCATATATATTTTGAAATTGAAACTGATAACTGAACTGAACAAAGAAGTAAAGTTATGAGTACTCCCGTTCTGAATGTGGAATCACTTGTTTTGCTGGATTTATAATCTACGGCCTCGGCCGAGAATAGGTGCACAGCTATATGGCCTCAACCCAAGTAAGTGCATCCAGCTATGCCCTCGACCTAGTATAAGTGCACAAGTATGTGGCCTCAGCACAAGTAAGTGCGTCAGTCTATATTGATTACATACTGAGTTCACGATATTCGGAATGGCAATCATGAACGAATTACGAAACTATATCGCATAGAGAATGGGAGTCCTGGAACTATTCATGAGACTAAGACTTAACTATATTACTGAGGCAATTCATACACGTCATAAAAGAACGTGGCGTGGGGAGAATCACAAACACTCCCACACGTAGAGAGTTGGCCTTACTATCACGACCCAACCTGCCACGACTGACACCCACACTAATTCCTAGTGGGCGAACCAACACATAAGTAATCTATTCATTCAAGTCCTTTTTTATATTAGCCAATTCAATAAGTTATTACTCATTCAAGCACAAGATAAATAAAATAATTCATGCCAAAAAATAACAAAATAAATGCAGAAGTCTTAACTATTACAAATACCAAAATCCGAAAGTCACCGTATAGGGACTCTAATCTAAAACATGTCTAAGGAATAAAATCTGTCTAAATAATAACCACAATGTCTGGAGTAGGAAATAGGCATCATAAAAGGAAGATCTTCGGGCGGCCTGGCATGGATAGAAGCTCACCCTAAATTTGTCAGCAACGGCCTCAATGCTAGATATAAGGACGGGTAGTAGTCTCTGGATCACAATTTGCACTCAAAAGAATGCAGCAAGGTAGTATCAGTATAACCACTATGTGCCGGTAGATATCATAGGCCGATTAAGATTAGTATCATGCATATATCATAAATTCAATAAAATAAACAAATCAGCCAACAACACAAAATCAATAATCCACTGTAAGTTAAACAAGAATAAACATGAATCAAATCACCCAAAGATATCACGAATCACATCAGCGGAAACAACAAAAGGGAACAAGTCCATCAATAATAACCTCATACTCACTGTACACACATGCTAACTGATGTCATTGCTCAGTAGTCATGACCTACAGGGGACCCATGGTGACGATGTACCACTCGTTCCGAATACTCATCGGATCCGAGCATAAAACCTCTGCTTCGGAAAGAACCTCGGACGCGGTCCACATCAAGTACCACTTGTTTTCAGAATGAACCTTAAGACCACGAGCCCATAATCTAGGTCATATCCTTATTTCGATCAACTGTGCCTTTTCATACATCTATACATAATAGTATTTCTTGCCCTCTTATTATCAATGCTCAAATTGTCATTTTGTATCACAATTTGACCGAGAAGATCATATTAACTTCTCATCACAGCAACATCAAACTGTAGATTCAACACGCATGAATAGTGGCACGAAGCGTACACATTCACTCAAACAACACACACATCATGTTTGAAGACTATACATGCTTTCTCCTATTGAATTCACAACACATACAATCAACTAACCAAAGTCTAACTCAAGTAGACCGTAACCTACCTCAAACGTAGAGCTGAAATAGCGTGAATCACTCCGCTATAACTTTTCCCTTCCTTAAAGCCTCGGAACGCTCAAAGTTTAGAAATTAGAATGATCAATGAGTCATACTTACTCTAGTCATAAAATCAATTCAAGAACACCCTTCCCTTTAGCCCCATTCCCATGGGTGAATGATTTTTTGTCACGACCTAAACCAGAGGGCCATGACAGGTACCTGACAGTACTAGCCAAGTATCTCCTGACATACATCTATAACATCAACATAAACATAGGTGGGCCATCATATAACTCTCGATGAACTCATAAGGAACATGCGTGTATTAACTGTTCTAACAGACTCATCAGTAAAAATACTGAACATACTCCATGAGCTAGTAAGGCTATCATCACCATCTGTAATGAAATATAAATCTCAAATCTGGACCACATCTGACTGTACATAACTATCTACAAGCCTCTACTGGAAAACATAATACAAAATGGATGGGACAGACTTCCTAATAGATGGATCACCAATCTGTATCTCGGGACCTGTGGGCATGAAACACAGCCCCTCCCCCTCCAAGCAATAAGGGAGTCAGTACAAATAACGTACCGAGTATGTAAGGCAATAAATAATTGTAACTGAAACTAAACTGAAAATGTAATAATCTGGAGGCCAAAGAACGCCTTGATATCTCACTTGACCTGTCTCATATGAAATACAATATAATACTATTATATATCTCACTGACCAAGTGGCCAGGCAACTGTAAAATCTCACTGACCAAGAGGCCAGGTAATGTGTCTCACTGACCCGTCGGCCAGGCAATCTGTCTCACTGACATGTAGGCCAGGCATATCTGTCTCGCTGACCCGTAGGCTAGGCATATCTATCTCACTAACCCGTAGGCCAAGCATATATGTCTTACTGTGGTCAGGCTAAAGAAAATGTCTCACTGGCCAAGTGGCCAAGCTAAAGAAAATGTATGAATATCATGCAGTATATCATGCATATGCTGAAAAATACTGATATTGTAACATGTCTCTCCTGTCTCTCTATAAACTCAAGGACGTAGGGAGGGGATATGGCCCCTCAAAAAGAATAACATTACACTCAGAAACTATGCAACAATATGACAAGCACTACTTTGACAAATCTCTTGTCATAAGGTTCGGTACGCTCTTACCACATATGGAATCATGCCAAGAAAAAAAGGAACAACCTTGACATACCTGGTCTTAGCTCAACGGCTCAAGAACTCAACTTGTATTTGCTCCGCGATCTATATGATAACAATAATAATACTATCATTAATCATACAACGATTCTCTTAATCGTATAATGAAAAGTAATCTTATCCTAAAACAAAATGGGAGCATCTCCCCCGTGCTTCTCATTTCCCAAACTCCATATATCAACAACAACAACCAGAACAATGGAGCAAGTACATACATCAAATCAGCCCACACAACAACAATAATAACTTGTCCGATTTCCCGCAATTAATTTCGTAATTCCCAACTCACAATTTAACTATGACCTGGATGAATTTAAATATATCTAGGAGAGAGTAGTTATTACCTTATACGCAAACAAATGATCTTCGTCCACCTTACTTCCCTTCAAATAAATCTCCGATTTGCTATCATCCGGAGGATACCGACATGGGTATAACCTCTATGTCGTTTTTCCCCTTTTGTTTCTTCAAAAAAAACCAACTGCAATATGTAACTAGAGTCGAATCCGGAAATAACGTTGATTCTTGATTAGTCTTGGAAACGTGTTCTTCCACCTTAGCATTTTGCTTTTCCACACCGTTCCATTAAAAATCCGTGAATTGTATCAAATAAAACATTAGTTATGCACAAGAGATAGTTAGGTAATTTTCCACTTATAGATTGTGCGGTCCACATCCCTTTTTTTCACTTTGGATTACTACTTTGAAAAGGTTCCACCACTACATAAAAATGCATAGTCACTAGGTGCAGTTCAATCATGGACCACGTGGAAATCATACAATTCACTACTTATCCATTAAATAACTACTTAATTCCTTTATCTTTACCACACTCCATATTTAAGAAATTACACCCATAATTAATTTCGTGGTCTCAATTAACTTAAACATGGACCACTTTTAACACACTTTATATACTCATTATGATAATCATTTGGTATAACTCTAGTCCATAGCCCCTATATACATACACAAAAGTTATTTTCAATCACCTTCATCAGACTTTCTCGTCCTAAGTCATTTCGGGACTTCATTCCTTGAATACACCGACACCTTAATTTTCATGCTTGAATATGACCAAATCCTTCGGGCTCAGATAAATTTGCTCATGTTAGACAGTTCAATTTCCTATTCCTAAAATCCGGGATGTTATAGCTTGGACCTTATTTCATTCAAATAAATTTTGAACCTTGACGAAACTTATTTTCTTCGACTTGTTCAACTTCTAATACTTATGATACATCTGTACTCACTCTAACCACCTATAAGCTTGGGGGATAACCTCATTTTCGTTACTAATGTCATTTAAATTACACGCTTTCCAACACATTAAAACACGGGATGTAACATTCTTCTCCCCTTTAGAACATTCGCCCTCGAATTTTAAACTAGTCCTGTATAAGTATATTGGTTATGATGATCTTATAATGAATCAATTCTAACTAGAACTCGTCTATCATGTTGTGCCTCTCTTTGCTTAACTTAATACCATTCTCCTCCTGACATCAGTTAATATGAATTTCTCAAGAAAGTGGTCATAATTTAGCTACTTCCGTAATTGACTGCAACTTACTATACTCATCTACACTTGAAGCTTAATTTGAGTTTTTCTTGTTTTGGAGTTATCTTTCCAGTAACACTATAGAATAGAAGTTGTCTTTCCATTGGGTAGGTTTACCATTGCATATTGGTTCCTCCTGTTCGCTCTTCTAATTCTTATAGGTCTACTCCTACTCTTTATTTAGATCGCACATTCCATAGCGTACATCCTTCATGGAGTCATAATTTTAATCCTCTAACATGCACTATCTATAACATCCCCTTTGAATAGTTGAAAATGAGTTTCCTTCTTTGTAATGACTCTCGGTTGCAATACTCCCTTGACACCTTAGGAATATTCTTTCAAGAGATATAAGTAATCACTCTCCTTATATGATCCTCCTTGATACTTGAACTCGTTGATCCTTTTTCTTGCTCAATTAGTCTAGATACCTTTCGTCCTTATCATTACTTCTTCCCATAATCTTAATCGTATAGTCATTACCTCTATACCCGCATTATCAAATCAACCATGTGAATCCTTTGTTACATATTGATACCATGTCATCTCTTAACCTCTCGTGATTATGTAATAATCAGGAAACTTCTTCTTATCTTTAGAATCCTCTTTGGTATCTCTTCTCGTTTAACTTATATCTAAACAAAGGTTACAATACATGATGTATCATCTTAAGGGGTTTTCAATTCCATGTTAATCATGTCTCGCCATAAATCTCTCGAGAGCACTTTTTTGAGGTAAATACTCGTATCACATCTCGAATGAACACTTATATAGGTAGTTTTCCCTATAGCACCCCTATCATCACATTAAGGTGAATACCTTTCTTCAATCATATGCCCATTTTTCAAATCTATTTCACAGTTTGTAGTACTTTATGAAATACTATCTTGAACTTTGCGCCCCTCTTTCGTTCTTCAGTCTATACCTTTTACCATTTCATCCTTACGTTTCTGCTTGTTATATCACCTCATAATGCCGAATGTCAATTTCCCTTTGTTGTCTAATGTCTATCACTATCTCACCATAGGATAGATGTATTTCTCATAATGTTCTTTTCCATAAATTCATTGAGACTCATAGGTCATCTTATGCATTAGTCATTTTCATTAATATAGCTCGTAACTAATATATATTTCTTTCACTGCACCGTTCTCAGACTTGCCATCTTGGATGTGCTTTTTTTTTTATAATCTCTTTTCCTTGCCGCATAACTTTCCCGCATTGTGACTTCATTTGTTGTCGTCTTTATATGCACATAACATTGGTGCATTGATCATTCAATATTATACCTTATCTTTTTCCTTGTCACATTTCTCATTTTTTTGCTCAAGTAATTCCGTTAGTAGCACAGTAAGCACAAGTGCAATCACAATGCTTTAAGCTATTCGTTGATAAAACTGTGACCTACAAGTCAACATTAATCCTTCCATAATTTTCTCCGATCAGCTCATACTATTATGGGCACATTCTTCTATGCTATCCCAATGTGGTAGTAACAGGGTAATATATGGTCCTTTTGGAATCCCTTGGGGAGAAGTTATGCAGTGTAGACGTAGAATCACTTTTTTCTTTGTGCATAAGGTGTTTTACTCATCAAATAACCCTGTACCTCTCACCATAATGTAATTAGTCACACATTACTTATGATCACACATTGCTTATGATACAATTCGAAACCTCAATCATCTCATAATAATATCCATTAACATTCTCGCATGGTACTGGAATACCCACAAGGTATGATACTCTCTCGTACTCTGCTCATCAGGTTAGTATTACTAGTAGACGTTCTTTTTATTCACCTCACTTCTACCTTTCCTTCTCTATCTTTAACATGTTCTTCTTTTACACATCACACATACTGGACATTCGTCACTTGTCGTTCCTTTGTTTCGTTGATTAATCTTATCTCGTTTTCCATTATGCTAGTTTGGATCTCTTTCTTTCTACATCTCACTTTCCTTCGTGTCAATAATACCAAACTCCTGTCGTATAACGATCCTGGTGAATAACCTAGGCTATAATGTATATCATAGTTGTAGTCACAAATTCAACAAACTACTAAACGAAGAGCTTTAGTAAGCATATTCCTTTCCATCTATTATCTCGAGGCATTTGTTAAGGTCAATAGCCCATAGTGACTTAAATGTTTTCCCGGTTTAATCATAGGGTGAGGTCTAACTTGCCAATCCATAATGGTATTACATGCGTATACATATACGTGTACATATCAAGCTCATTCCATAGCTCCATTTTTCGAAGACATATAAGGGTTGGTTAACCTTTTCAGATTTGTGAACTTCTTTTTGAGTGCTTATCTCTTTAATTCTCTTTTGATACATAAAACTTCTTTCTACCCTAAGCACACATTTTTCCTTCACATTCTTATATCATATCCTCTCTCATCGATCATAATATCTCATTATTCCCATTTCTGATCTAATGTTTATCCATTAAACCTGTCCCATAACTGACTTTTAATTTCACCTCTAATTACTTCACTGTTGTACCTTTTCTTTCTTCTCATAATAATCCCACTTAAAAGTTTCCACAATTTCCCTTAAGTTCTCGGGAAATTTCAGCATAGTTTCCTCTATAATTGTAACAATCCCAAACCTATACACAGCCCAGAAAATACATCTCATGCCTTACAAGGCATATATAGAAACACATATACATCTCATCCAGTTCTGTCCTAGGGTTATCACTGACCAGTAGGCTAGGCATATCTATCTCACTAACCCGTAGGCCAGGCATATCTGTCTCACTGACCAAGTGGCCAGGCTAAAGAAAATGTCTCACTGGCCAAGTGGCCAGGCTAAAGAAAATGTATGATTATCATGCAGTATATCATGCATATGCTGAAAAATACTGATACGGTCACATGCTTCTCCTGTCTCTCTATAAACTCAAGGATGTAGGGAGGGGATATGACCCCTCAGAAAGAATAACATTACACTCAGAAAATATGCAACAATATGACAAGCTCTACTTTGACAAATCTCTAGTCATAAGGTTCGTCACACTCTTACCACATATGGAATCATGCCAAGAAAAGAAGGAACAACCTTAACACACCTGTTCTTAGCTCAACGGCTCAAGAACTCAACTTGTATTTGCTCCACGATCTATTTAATAACAATAATAATACTATCGCTAATTATACAACGATTCTCTCATGAAAAGTAAACTTATCCTGAAACCAAATAGGTGCATCTCCCACGTTCTTCTCATTTCCCAAACTCCATATATCAACAACAACAACCAGCACAATGCAGCAAGTATATACCTCAAATCAGTCGACACAACAACAACAATAACTTATCCGATTTTCCGCAATTAATTTCGTAGTTCCCATCTCACAATTTAGCTATGACTTGAATGAATTTAAATATATCTAGGAGAGAATAATTCTTACCTTATAGACAAAGAAATTATCTTCTTCCACCTTGCATCCCTTCAAAGAAATCTCTGATTTGCTATCATCCGGAGGAAACCGACATGGGTATAACCTCTATGTCGTTCTTCGCCTTTTGTTGCTTCAACGAAACCAACTGTAATATGTAGCTAGAGCCAAATCCGGAAATAATATTGATTCTTGATTAATCTTGGAAAAGTGTTCTGCCACCTTAGCGTTTTGCTCTTCCATACCGTTCTATTAAGAATCCATGAGTTGTATCAAATAAAACATTAGTTATGCACAAGATATAGTTAGGTAATTTTCCACTTACAGATTGTGCGGTCCACATCCCTTTTATTCACTTTGGATTACTACTTTGTAAAGGTTCCGCCACTACATAAAAATGCATAGTCACTAGGTGCAGTTCAATCATGGACCACGTGGAAATCATATTTTGTTTTAATGAAAACCACCAAAAAGGTGGATATTTATTGAAAAAGAAAAAGGTCTGTACAGAACTAGCCAAAAAACTAGTTAGAAAATAACAAGAAAGTAAAGATGCAGCAACAAACTATACATAAAACAAAGCTAGAATTCTTGTAGCCTTGACTTGCATCAATCTATCTCATCTCCAAGCTCTCACCAGGTAAAATGGATTCAAATCACTTGAATTTTCTTCAGACTGCAGGTTTGCAGCCTCACTTCATGTAATTTCCTGCTGCAAATGCAAAAGAACATATCCAATGTGTGTTATCTTTGGTATATAAGCTGCATTTAGCCTCATCTGTTTAACTTATCCAGCATGGGGATGAGTATGCATGCACACTAATACCACCCATCCTGAACATCTCAAACAGCCAGACTAGATGCAGTGACAACTATCCCACAACCTTCCATCATACACATGCTAAAGAAAGCAGTTTACAAGCATTTAAGCAAATCAGTTGCTTGAAACTCTAGTGTCTGATGCATATCTGATTCTCAGATTTGGAATCTGAGCCTTATCAATGTTCAATAGTTTCCTAGCCATAGAAGGTAGCTCCTGAAAAGTGTTAAATTGTTGTGTCCCTGCAAAATCAGAAACATAGCTGGCTACAAAATCTGCCAGGCAGTTTCCCTCCCTATATATGTGATCCACTTCAACAGTCTGCCCTCTTATCAATCTGTTGATGTCCTTTAAGACCATACTAATACACCATGGAACTTCCCATGTTCCTTTAATGAACATCTTCATGGCTAAGGAGTCAGTTTCCACCAATAAAGGATACAGTTGATGATCATACCATAGTTAATTCCTTCCTTGATGGCCACAGCTTCAACAACTAAGTTATTCCCATCTACAATATTTTGAGCTGCTACATATACCAGATCTCCATTATCATATCTAATGCAAAATTCCACTGAACTAGGACCTGGATTTCCCCTTGAAGCACCATCACTGTTGCACTTATACCAACCACTTGCATGCACTCTCCATGTCATAGTTGTGCACTTCAGGCTTGGTCTAAACTGTTCAAAGTAATCAATAATATCAGGCCACTTATGAGGGATGTTCTGCCAAACTAGATACCTTACTTTGCATAGCCAGTGAATGTTCTGAGAAATATCATGGATCACCCTATGTATAGACAGTGAACCTCCATGAAGCTTTGTGTTTCTCCATTTCCATATTTGCCACATGATCATTCCTGGTACTGGTTTAATGATAGGTTTCAGCTTATAATGACAATTAGTATTCCACCATATTTGCACTACTTGTTTCACCTGAGAGCAATTCATTTGTACACCAGCAGCACTGCTAAAAACCTTCCAGATATATTGTGCAACTTCACCATTCAGAAATAAATGATCAATGGTTTCCTGCAGCAACAGCACCTAGATACTACATTTATTCCAATGCTAGCTAACACTTCATCAATAGGTACCTTAAACTTCCATAATCTCCATAAAAAAAAAGGATATCTTGAAAGGGACCCCTTTTATCCATAGTTGTTTATACACTGTAGAGATATGGCCTTTTTGGCTAAGTAGATTCCAGGCACTTGAAACAGTAAACTTCCCAGAGCTAGTCATCATCCACCATGCCTTGTCCCACAAAGTTGAACTTTCCTTCATCAGAAGCTCCTCTTGAATATGATTAACAATTTCAACTGGTAGTAGTTGTTGTAGCTTATGGAAATTCCAATCATTTCAATCTAGCAGTTCAGATACATCTTCCACTCTTCCATCAATGACTTGATTAGGTAATGTATAGTACAAGGCTCCTAATTTTGTCCAGTTGTTAAACCAGACATTAGCAGTTCCACTCTTATTTTCCCACCATATTTCCTGTTCTATACTATCTCTTGCTTCTAACATCATTTTCCAAACCTGAGTAGCTCCCTTCCATTGGACATACTGAGGATATTGCTTCTTGCAGTATTTGTTCCATAGGTAATTGGCCCATAGTGAATTTGAGGTTCTAAAATTCCACCATAATTTAGCATATAATGCCTTTGACACATCAAATAAGGATCTGAAGCCCAAACCACCCCCTTCCCTCCTTAGGAAAACACATATTAAGCCATGCAGACCAATGCCTAGATTTGACATCTTTCTTATTACTCCAAAAAATTGGCAAATAATTGATGTATTTCCTTGATAACACATTTTGGAGGTTTCACCGCAGATAATAGATGTATAGGGACACTTTGAAATACACTTGATATCAGCACAACCTTTCCTCCAGGTGATAGCAACCTCCCTTTCCAAGCTTGCAGTTTATCCTTCACCTTTTTAATAGGTTCAGAATAATCTGTTTTCCTCTTCTTAGCATGCGAAATTGGGCATCTTAAGTACACAAAAGGAAAACAACCTCTTGAAAATCCTATAGTTGCTGCCACCCCTACAATATTCTGTAAAACTTTAGCAAACATGTAAAATGAACTTTTCCTTTTGTTATTCAGCTGACCAGACACCTTCTCATAATCCTGTAACACCTTCATGATCATGTTTAGTGAATCATTGTCTGCTGAGGAAACGATTATGGTGTTATCTGTATATGCCAAGTGGTTAAGATTGCACTCCATTTTGGCATCCCATAACCTTTAAATTCAGATATTGCAAACAATAAATTCAAGGCTCTTGTCAGAACCTCTGCTAATAAACTAAAAAAAGCAGGTGACAAAGGGTCACCCTTCTTGACACCCCTAGTTGAGTGAAAGAAGCCATGAGGTTGGTCGTTAACTAGCACTGAGTACTAGTTATTAGCCAACAATCTCCATACTAAATCCACACTCTTTTCTACAAACCCCATCTTCCTGAGTACCTTAGTTGATACTCTATCATAGGACTTAGTCATATTAAGTTTCAAAACTACATTTGCAGGTTTTCCTCTCAATCTGATGTCAGACACAATTTCTTGAGTCAACAAGACATTTTCAATGATGTTTCTCCCTTTAACAAAACGAGACCGATTAGCTGAAATAAGCCTAGGAAGAATATGATCAAGCTTGTCATGTAACACTCTAGAAATTATCTTGTTTATGAAGTTGCTATGACTTATTGGCCTCATATCAGAAAATGTCTAAACTTGATTCTTCTTAGGCAACAATACAAGATTTTTGTGTGTTATAGACTTAGCAAGAGTGTGACCCTCAAAGTAAGCCTTCACCAGCTTATGCACATCAACACCAACTATATGCCAACATGACTGGTAAAACAAACCTGATAAACCATCAGGGCCACTTACACTATCCCTAGCTAGTTCAAATACTACTTGCCTGACTTCTTCAAGACTTGCAATACTGCAAAATACAACATTATCCTCCTCTGTCACCAGTTCTTGAATATGCTCCAATAATGAAAACTCCTCCTGCTGAGGCTCTTGAGTGAATTGCTTCTGATAAAAAGAAATTGCCTCATCTGCTAGATTGTCAGTCCCTTCAATCCAAGTACCATCATAGTTTTGTATTCTTTTGATCTGAGTTCTCTTTCTTCTGCGCTTCACTATATTATCGAAGAATCTTTTATTTCTATCTCCTTCTGCAAAACAGTCAAAACCAGCTTTTTGTCTCCAAAATTCCTCCTCATAATGCATATATTTCTTCAGTTCAGCTTGTGCTCTTTGAAGGATCATTCTATTACCTTCTGTAGGGAATTCCTCAAACAACTCTTCTTTGATTCTAACTATCTCCTCTCTAATGCTCAATTGTTTGAAAATGTCCCCAAAAGTATGCTCACTCCACTGTGATAGAGCAGATTTCACACTTTTCAATTTCTGCTTAAAAGCCAGAAAAATATTAGCTGAATCGCCTTATTAATGTTGCCTAATTACATCAGGAAAATCTACATGCTCAGTCCAAAATTTCAAAAATTTGAAAGTTTTAATAAATGTTTGCGTTTGATCAATACAAGATAATAACAAAGGTGTATGATCAGACCCACTCCTTGACAAATGATCTACTTCAATTTGACCAAACCAGGACTGAAATAGGTCATTAACAAGCATTCTATCCAACCTTTTGAAAATGCATTCTCCATTTGTTCTACCATTCCACCATGTAAAAGGGCTTCCTTTGAAGTTAACCTCAGACAACTCACAGGAATTGACACAACAAGCAAAATCTTCATATTCCTGAGGGAAAACAGGCAAGCCTCCAATCTTCTCTTCTTCATTCAGAATTACATTAAAATCACCACCTGTTAGCCATGGCATTGACATAGTGGTTGATATATTACACAAAAAGTCCCATAAATTCACTCTTTCCACTTCATCACACTTTGCATACACTATAGTAACTACCATATTTTTATGCAATTCCTGGAAAAATAGCTTAACAATAATTTATTATGAAGTATCCTCCAAAATATCCGCATCAATGTTTTCATTCATAAAAAACCATATTTTACCATTGCAATTAGCCTTGGCATATTGCATACCAATTTTCCTTCTATATTGATCAATATGTCTCAAATGTTGGAAAGGTTCCATAAAAGCTATCAGGAAGAACTTATGGTACATGTGCAGCATCTGCACTCTATGAAAAGCTTTTTGAGTTCTCACTAATCTAATATTCCAAAAAAGAGCCTTCATCAGCATTTATAACTAGATTTAGAAGTACCCCTTTTTGGCATCACCCTTACAGGTTGGATTTCCTGACCTACTTGTTTCTTGGCATTTCTTGTACCTTTCACATGAGACTTAGGTGAGAGGTCTGGTTCTTTTGTAACATGATCCAATACAGTAGCAAAAACTTCTTCATCATTTAAGCAGTTGATATCTTCTGCCTTTCTTCCTACTGTATCTGATCCTCATCTAACTCTTCAATATTATGAGATACCAGATCATGTAATTCCTTCATAGGAGAATTTCCCCTTATCTTTGTGACCTGTTGATCTTGAGATATTTCTGCCAATTCACTTCCTTCCAGGAGAACATCAGCGACCTAAATTTGACCCTTCAAGTTATTGTCCATCAAGGCCAAATCTATCAAAGCCAAGTTATTGTTTTCCATCAAAGGTTGTTCTTCCATTAATCTTTCCTCATTAGATGGGTCCACTTCAAATTCAATCAACCCCTCCTCTTGTGCTATTTGAGATTGTGATGTTGTTTCCACCTCCATTAGTGCCTCCTTGTGCAGAACTTCAGACCACTTTAATGCATTCTTCTGTTGTGTCTGCTCTTTTTTTCCATTATTCACCACCACAATGGAAGCTTCTACAACAACCTCAGTCTCTTTTTGCTATATCAATACATTTTGATCATCCTGCTATTGTATCTGGTCATCCGTTCCTTGTGTTAATCCATTATGTCCAATCTCAATGTTGATCACTTCTTCATTCTGAGCCACACTATCAGCATTGATGACCTCAATGGCCTTTTCATCTTCTTATAAAACATCAAACTTGTTATGAGTAACTATATCATCAGCCTGTTGACTTTGTTTTTTAGTAGTTTCATCTGTTCTTGTAGATGGTGGCTCATCAAACACTCTATTATCTTTCACTACATTCCAATTTCCAAGATCACCAAGCACTTTGCCACTAGCCAATAATCTAGCATTAAACCTCCTTTTATTATTATGTTGATTCTTCCTTTTCTTCTCAGGGATTGGGTTTTGAGGAATTTCATGATGAATCACAGCTTTTCCTCTTCCAGGATTAACAGGCATGTCCTGTTTATTAACCACAACAGATGAGTTCCCCTTATCTTCACTTATAACCACCTGTTTTCCATTCTCCTGAACGTCAGTACCCTTCACCTCATTATCAACATATGCTAATTCAGGGTGTAGATTCTAGCATTCATCTTCAGCATGACCTTGTAACTTGCATTCACAACAATACTTTGGAAAATAATCATATCTGATCTTTACCTTATCCACTCTAATTCCCGGAGTTTTGTCATCTTCGATTTCCATATTCACATAGGAAGGAAGATCAGCCAACAAGTCTAGCAAAACTTTAATTTGTGCATAGCTTAGTCTAGTTATATTCTCAGTTGCTTTATCCAGGTGTAGTGGAATTCCAACAGCAGAAGCAAGTGAAAATAGAGATTCTTGACCAAAGAAAGTTGGCATAAGATCTGGGAATGAGATCCAAGTAATCACCCTAGATGTTTCTTCATCTATTTTAAACTTAGTATCATAAATTAAAGGCCTCATTTGATAAGAACATCCATCCCTCGATTGTATATAATATGACCCTTTGGAACATAGATTAATAAAATCCTCCCTGAGAGATAAACGTATCAATACGCGCCTATGTCTAAATAGACCAATTTCACATTGTCCTTTAATCCCACATTGCGCAGGCACAGTGGTACGTAGTTCTTCCATCTCAGGCCAGCCATAAGAAAACTTACCAATGACGGCATATTGTAGTTTCTGCATTCGTTCCATTTGTTCTACTTCATTTTGTTTCCAACGTAATATTGGTACACCATTGCAAAAGGTTACAGTCTTCAAAGGAATAGTTGACATAGGGTTAGGGCTTTACATGGAGTTCAAAGTGTGTGGTTTAAAGAAGTCATTGTATTTGGTCTTTGAGGTTTCTAGTTGGGTTGGAATATTGTCTATGATGGTGATGGATGTGTTAGCAACCTGGCCAGCCATCAACGACGGCTGACCATTGGCAAATATGGCCATCATCTTGTAGGGACGACTAGGTTAGGGTTTGCATGTAGGGTTTAGGAGAGAGAAGAGAGCTTTAACACCAATATACTCCCATTCAAGAAGAATCTCAGAAAAAAAAAAAAGCTTTCTTCTAGGTCCAGGCAGAAAAAATAATTTCACGTGGAAATCATACAATTCACTACTTATCCATTAAATAATTCCTTAACTCCTTTATCTCTACCACATTCCATATTTAACCAATTACACCCATAATTAATTTTTTGGTCTCAATTCACTTAAACATGGACCACTTTTAACACACTTCATATACTCATTATCTTAATCATTTGGTATAACTCTAGTCCATAGCCGCTATATACATACACAAAAATTATTTTCAATCACCTTCGTCACACTTTCTCGTCCTAAATCATTTCGGGACTTCATTCCTTGTATACACCGACTCCTTGATTTTCATGTTGGACGGTTCAATCCTCCGGGCTCGGGTAAAGTTGCTCATGTTGGACGGTTCAATTTCCTAGTCCAAAAATATGGGATGTTATAGCTTGGACCGTATTTCATTCAAATAAATTTCGAATCTTGACGAAACTTATTTTCTTCGATTAGTTTAACATCTAATTCTTATGATACATCTGTACTCACTCTAACCACCTATAAGCTTGGGGGATAACCTCATTTCCGTTACTAATGTCATTTAACTCTCATGCTTTCCAATGCATGAAAACACGGGATGTAACATTTCTAGGGGTAAAACTACCTAACAATGGCCTTGGTAACCACTAACCATCAATTTATAACAATATTTAATCAACACATCAATTGAAAGCGGTTTTCATGGTCAAGCTACCATTTTTATAAAACCCTAAGCCTCAATTCACTTAGTTCCTGGATCAAATGGTCAAATTCATGATTAAGAGGGGTTAACCGAAGCCATTAGATGATAAATAAATGATAACAATCATAACCCATCAAGTATAGAAGGTTTGTTAGGTTCTGGGGTTACTATTACTAATTTCACCGTTGAAGACCCATAAAAGGGATGATAATCATGAAGATAATACGTAATGATTGAAAAGGGTGGATGAGACTTACCTCTCAAGAGTATTATTGCCCTAGCATGGAAATTCGCCCTAGGTGCTTGTGGGGAACTGAGTTGGAGTTTTGTGAATAACGAATTCGGAATTAAGTGTTTAAAACACGGTTACTGTTTTCCATTTACCGCTAGAACGGTCGTTACGCTGCTGCGATGGTCTCGCTATAGCGGGAAAGTGCTTGCTATAGCCGATCATAACAATCCATCCCTCCATTGTGGCGAGCCTGGATCGGCTGCAACGATTCCGCTACAGTGGTCCAGTGCCCGCCATAGCGGACACCCGATTCCTAATCGACTGTGGCGGCGAGAGGCCGACCGCTACAGCGGTACCGCTGCAGCAGTTCACCCCTGCCATAGTGGTACTATTTAAGTAGTAAGCTCGAAATTTTCACAGTTTTTCAACTCTACCACCCAATATTCATCTGAGGCCTCATAAACGTAAACAAACACACACATAGACATAAAAACACCATATGAATCCACTCGTGGCCTCGGAATTCCCTACAAAACTCTAATTCTCTGTGTCACCCCCCGATGGACTCAACACGAATGAGAAACAATTACAAACAAGTCAAGCTCTCAGTTCTTAGACTTACATAATCGAGTTTCTATTAGCTCGTTCTATCCTCGGGAAGGTTCTATTCGGTGTAGTGATCCTATATTTTCCAAAACGGCCGGGAGGGTCATTACACTTACATACCTGTAATCGCTCTAATCTAACGAAATAAACTGCTTCTCTGACAAAAGAACACCAAAACCTTAGCTTTAAGTCGCTTGAGAAGGACTTACCTTGGAAATACTGTGTTTTGGTTGAAGAATCATGTTTCTAGTCATGAATTAATGTTAGAATTACTTTAGAATCATAAGATCCATCTTACCTTGACGTGGGTGGATTAGGAGAGGAGAAAAAACGCCTGTGCAGGGCTTTAGAACGAAGTTAGTATGTATGATAAATGAAATTTAGATTTAAATGTTGAATTTATAAGATGGGCATTTTGGGACCCCTGCCCCACTGAGCAAGCTCTAAGCGAGGGGTGACGTCACTATGGGCCTCGCTGAGCAAGCTCACCCATCCATTTTATATTTAGCCTTTTTTTTTTTTTGAAATTTTTCACTTTGGGACCGTAGACCAGGTTGAGCAAGGTTTATAGCTTGACCTATCTCAATTTGAGCTTACCAAAGTGAGCTCCTAGGTCCACTTCATGCTTAGTCAAAATTTTACATTTTTTTTATCTTTTTCGACAGTGTTCAGTAAAATGGGCATAACTCTTAACACAGAGCTCCGTTAGAGTTGCATAACTCGTAGCATAGAGCTCCATTAGAGTTCTACCTCATATTGTTGGAAAGCTATTTCAAAGGATTACAACTTTCATGTTTTACATTTTCTCAAATTCTTAACGAATTGGCACAAAATTTGGCTGGAAGACAGACCTATCAAAAACTCAGTCGATTCTATCGAATCTTATGCACCTCGCTATCCGTTTTGATTATTTGATAACTATTTCCACCTAAACTTATCCCGGTGGGACTTCATATGGATAAAATATCACGTTAACACTTATTTAACACGTTCACACCTAACCAAAATTTGCAGAGTGTTGCACTCGTCGTGTATTTTCTTCATATTTTTTGAAAAAACGCGATAATTTTGTGTACTGAAAAGAAAACAGCATAAAATCAATAATCTATTCTATTTAAGTATAATATACTCTAATAGTGTAAATACCGGCCAACAAAATCAATAATCTATTCTATTTTCCAACTGTGTTTACCCCGAATATGGATAATCAATTAATTTTGTTGGTGAGGTATAGGATATGTGACTTTATCTTGAGTTTATGTGATGGAGAAAAGAAATATGTGACTATGCTACGAGGAGAAATTGATGACCAATGATTTGTTCTGGACTCGTGTATCAACTAGCAAATAAGTGTTACTTGATCCAAGAAGCGTAAGAGATAAAGCACAGCAAATATGGGCCGAAATCTGATACGAGAGAGATTTTTATATATAGTTTTCTATTACAAAGAGTTTTTTGGTATGAGGAGCCAACCCACTAAAAGGAGGACAATTCCCCTTATTTATAGTGTTGCCCCATGGGCTTCATACAACATAAAAAATAATAGAATAAAGAAAAAGTTCTGACTTGGATTAGGTTGGGTTAGGTTGGTCGTACGATCTGACACCCGTACAGTTAGCAGTTGAGCATGGCAGGACGTTATCGACGTGTGGCAGACGAGCAACGGATCTCCCGGACCAACGACCTCAATCATCCGGACTAACGGCCACGTCCAACCCGGCCATGGAGAAAACCGGACCAAACGGTGACCTACCTTGGTTCCGGTCTAGGCGTTCCTCCGGTTCAAAACGAAAGTCTCCGTGCACGTTCCTGTGCCTCTCTCCCCTCGGTTCCTCGTCTCCCCGCTTTAATGCTTATCCGGTTTTCACTGTATACAGATAGTCCCCACACTTTCCGGACCGAAGTTTTATCGGAGTAGCGGGAAGTGGATGAATCAAGAAACCGGTGATTCCATTCGACCATAGTCATTTCTTCCTTTTGGCGGGAACGGTTGCATCACATTCCCCCTTTATCGACTACGTGTCTTCCCCCGGATGGTCCGCTCTGACAACCGCCGCACGTACGTCGTTTCAAGTCACTCCTCATTAATTATGGGGACACGTGGCGCTCCCCGGTTGGCTGGGGAACTGTAACCGTCACAGTCTCATGCCTATATAAGGCTCTTTCACCTCTTCATCCAAACATTTTCGAACTATTATATTCCTCTTCTCTCTTTTGAAGCTTTTCACTTCTCCTCTTACAACTCGTATTGCCTGTTGATTTACTGCCTATATTTACGCAAAAAAAGGAATGATCCTTACCAATTCCTTCACCAGTCATTCTCGCGTGCTGCTGCTTCTTGTTTGAGTGCTGCTCCGTTCCTTTGCTTTTGCCACTCTTGAACTCTTTGGCTACTCCCTTTACTCTTTCACCTTCCTTTCCGAATCCACTCAACTTCTTATTTTCATATTTCAAAATGTCCTAAACAACTTCCCATGATATTCCCTCGGTTTCATCCCAAGGAACCGAGCCTGCATCTCCGGCCAAAGCAAAGAGCTCCTTCGAGCCTACAGCCTCGAACATTATACCAGCCAAAACCAATTTCAACAAAGACTTAGAGGTCGAAAAACCTTCCTCCGTATCTGACAGAGGGTATGATGTGAGACAATACCCCTCCTCCATTACCGAGGATAGACTTGACCTTGTCCGGTCTGACTGCGGATGGGACAATCGCCCGGTCTAAGTTTTCTCCCCCGGGCCCGATGAGTCAGTCACCGACCATCGGGAGGGCTTTTTGTATGTCTACACTTATCCCTTCACTCTCAAGCTCGATCCTCCGGTAGATCCGGTCATCTTGGAAATGTGTCGGACCTACGACGTGACCTTGGCACAAATTGGTCCGATCGTTTGGAGGGTCGTGGCATGCCTCCGGTTGTTGGCCAACAATGCCGGGAAGGAGTTAACGTTGGCCCACCTGATACGCCTATACTCCCTGAGGCTGTTTCGGGGTGGCGTACTAAAACTCGCCAAGCGTAGCCGGAATCCATTTTTCTCAAAAATGGACGAAGACAGAGACAGGGGCTGGCTGGAGCGATATGTCCGGGTGAGGACCTAGGACATCATTCCGGCTGATTACATGCCTTTCCCGGAGAAGTGGAACAACAAGCGTAAGTCTGAACCCTTAAGTGATTGCTTTTTTTACGTTTCGTCAAATTTTGATCCCACTTTCTCACCGTTTTTCTTATTCATATCAGCCAATGGTTATATTCCTCCGATCGTTCGGAACCTAAGCGAATGGGTCACTGCACTTCTCAGCCAACATGTTCACGATAACCGGACGTCGGGCCACCTGTCACGTGGCCAATGGGTCGCCCAGAACCATGGTAATACTTTGCTTTTATCTATGTTTATTGCATCCTCCGCTACCCGCACTAATTGCATCCTTGATTTTCAGGTTTGCCCAAGGGCTCGGTGGATCCCAGACCGGAGTCGCCGCTGAACCTACAGCGTCGGCACCCGAGTTCGATTCAGCGGGCTCATCTCGCGTCCTTGCTGCTGCTACTGCTGCCAAAAGAAAGAGGCCCTCGGATAAAGGGCAAAAGTCGAAGAAGAGGGCGAGAAGCGTCACTCCGACCCTACGGGACGAAACGGAGCCCGACATTATTGTTCGGAGAGTCGATGCCGATGCTCCTGTGGATCCGATACCGGAGGAGGTTGTCACCGCTCCACCCCTTCCTTCTACTGGCGAAGGACTTTTGGTGCCGGTTTCACACACAGGTGCGGAAGAAATTCTTTCCCCGGCTCCTCTAAGGTCGATTGATTTCGTCGACATTTCAGGTGAAACTTCTTCCGAGGACACTCCCCTGCAAAGGACAAGAAGGCTCGGGGAGGCGGCCGCTGCTGAAGCCGGTCAAAGGACCGAGCTGGTCCCGGAGGTCGAAGTCCCCATTGACGTTCATCTAACACCCGAGCATGAGCCTGTTGCAACTACGGAGCCCCTGACCTTTGCAGAAGGTACTGAGGCTTCCCCAAGTTTCTCTGCTCTGGCTCCGAGGCCTGATGAATTTGATGATATGTTCTTTGGCACTCCTTCCGCTACCGGCGAAGCTGTAGGATTCGGGCATCTCCCGATCCCTCGGGCCACGAGGTCGATCAATTGGACCTCCGAATCTGGGGCTAGGGACAACTTGGTGAGTATTTTTCCGGCCCCAAGCGTGGAGCCTAGGCGAACAAAATCGGTTGTGGTCACTGTCCCAGAGGACTGCAGCTTTCTTTCTCGCCCGGTAGGTATGGCGAGCTATCTGCGGCCTCTTGTTTCGGATTTGGACAAGCGGAAGATGACCGGGGTCTCTTGGCAGTGCCTCATTAACGAGGGTATGCATGCGGGCAACCAGGTAAGATTTTTTAGCCGTCCTCGCATAATTTTACTGAGAATTTTAGACTTGTTTTGTTCAAGTTCTTAACTCGCTTCATTTGCAGAGTGTGGTGCTTGTCAATGAAGCCTTCATCCGCGTTCAGCAAGAGATGGATGATCTTAAGGGACAACTGGACGCCCAAGGTCGGGAAACGGAGAAATATCTGCACCTTCTTCAGGAGAAGGAGGAGGAGTTGAACCGAGCAGTCGCTCTTTCCAATCTCTGACCCGAGCTTGATGCAGTGAAGGCCGAGAACCGCCAGTTAAAGAGTGAGCTGGCCGCGATGACCGAATGCAATCGGAGTCTCGAAGCTGACAAGATCGGCCTTAGCCAAGACAACGCTCAAATTTCCTCGAGGCTCGGTGAGCTCAAAACCACCTTCTCCCAACTCCGGGAGGTGCTGGATTTGGTGAAGTCGGATGCTACGAGCTTGGCCGAGAGGAATCGGCTGCTCGAATCTGAGAGTGCCCGATATCAAGAGCGTGCAAGGGTGTTTGAGGAGAAGGCGGAGATGAGGGCTAGATGTGTGCAGATCTGAAAAACAAGCTTAAGGAGGCAGCCGATGCAAATGACACCCTCCAGGCTAAGCTTCGATCGGCCATCTAAATGCAGAATGATCTTGGAGAGGCTCGGGATGCTCTAGCGGCAAAGTTAACCCAGGACGAGGCCGATTTGGAAGAAGCTTTGAAGAGCGTGGAGGCCGCCGAGACTCAGGCTACTATTGTCGCTGAGTACGAGAAATGGAAATCTCGGAGGATCACTCTTGACCAAGCCGAGCATGGCTTTACTGATCTTCCGGCCCTTATTGCCGAGGCTAAGAGGGTCGAGGGAGAGGCTAAGGATGCTCTCGGTTCTGACTCCGATGACTCTGAGCGGACAGTGTCCGAACGTTCCGGCTCCAGCCATTCCGGGTAGATTATGGCCTGTACTTGGCTTTTATCTTTATTTTTTGCCTTTGTAGGACTTTGGTTTTTTGATGTAAAAACACCCCTTGTATAAATGAAAAATGCATCTCTCTTGTTTCTTCGTTTAAATGTTCGCTGTTATTTTTGCCCGAATCGTTGGTCCGTTTTAAGGACAAGCTAACTCGTAGTTATTAGTTCGCTGTGCCCGTAGGACTTACCTAGGGCTTTGTGAATTCAGACAGCTCCGAACCACGATAGGCATTTCCTTAGGGTCGGTATTTTTCGATAATTTTTTAGAGCCGGTATTCCTTCGGGCACCCGAATCTCAGCCTTCGCTGAATTTTGACGTAACAGTCCCTGTTTGGGGAGGTTAGAAAATTTTGGCTCGGATCGTTGCGTCCTCGTTGCCTTAGTCGATTTTTTTAACGATTTTGGCTCGGTTCGCTATGACCTTGTCGCCTTTGTCGAATTTCGACCATAGTGCCCGGTATAGGGTGTGTGAATGGATTAGTGCCGAAATACGGCGGTTATCACCGAGGTAAAGTCTTTTATCAGGAAGATAACCGAGATATTGCTATCCGAACTTTCGATAATTTTGCATTGCAAAGTGTTTGTATACATGAGAATTTTGTTTCCTTCTGCTTTTGCCGTAGCAAGTACTAAATGGACACGATTCATTTTGATCGTTTGGTCCTTACACCGAAACCTATAGCAGAAGGTCCGGCCTTGCTCTTGCCGCAGCAAACACTCGGTGGACACAATTCATTTTGATCGTTTGGTCCTTACATCGGAACCTAACATTTTTGGCCCGGTGTTATTTGTTGATGGCGACCTCCGGAGTCGGTGTGATAGTCCCCTAGCTCTTGGCCGAGCTGCAAGATCGGGTGAGTGCTATTAAGTCCCCACTCGTTGGGTGTGACCCCGAGATTCCGGACGTTTGTCCTTTATATTTGTCAAGTAACAAGTTGTACTTGTTACCTCATTAAAAACCTTGTCGGAAAACCCATTTTGGGACAAAACCGTACTAAGGAAAAGAGTGCAACACGTGTTTTCAGATTTTGATTCTTTTCTTTGCCTGGTACTCGGTTTTCCTGCAAAAAAGAAAGGTCAAAATAGAGAAACATGGGGTATTATTACCTCAGCAGTAGTATCTTTTTAGATGAGCCACATTCCAGTTATTGCGCAGCCGCTGCCCGTCCATGGACTCCAGCTGATATGATCCTTTACCCGTTACCTCGGTTATCTTGTAAGGTCCTTCCCAGTTCGGACCCAGTTTACCCTCGTTGGGATTCTTGGTGTTCAAGGTTACTTTTTCAGAGCACCAAGTCCCCAACTTGGAAATGACGAAAATTGGCTCTCCGATTGTAGTACCTTTCCACCCTTTGTTTCTGGGCTGCGATACGGACCAACGCGTTTTTGCGAAGCTCGTCCGTGAGGTCGAGTCTTACGGCCATGGCCTCCTCGTTTGACTCCTCGGTCGTATATCAGAACCGGAGGGTCGGTTATCCAACTTCCACGGGGATAAGAGCTTCAGCCCTATAGACCAACGAGAAAGGAGTCTCCCCAGTGCTCGATTTCGATGTGGTTCTGTAAGCCCACAATACCTCCGGTAATATTTCTCTCCAATAATGCTTTGATGCTTCAAGTCTCTTCCTCAGGTTTTGGATTATTGTCTTGTTCGTGGATTCCGTTTGTCCGTTTGCACACGGGTGATACGGAGTTGATACAATTTTCTTGATCTTCAACCCTTCGAGTAATCTGTTGACTTTGCCCCCCACGAACTGGGGCCCGTTATCGCAAGTTATCTCAGCGGGGATGCCGAAACGACAGATGACGTGATCCCATATGAAGTCAATGACCTCCTTTTCTCTGATTTTTTCATAGGCCTGGGCTTCAACCTATTTGGAGAAATAATCAGTCATAAACAAAAGAAAACGGGCTTTACCTGGTGCCCATGGTAATGGACCGACGATGTACATTCCCCACTTCATGAAAGGCCAATGTGACACCACCGAATGCAACAATTCCCCGGGCTGATGAATTATTGGAGACTGTCTCTGACATCCGTCACATTTACGGACGAAGTTCTTTGAGTCTTCCTCCATCTGGTTCTAGTAATAACCGGCCCTGATAATTTTTCGGACCAGAGCATCAACGCCGGAGTGATTGCCGCAGGTTCCTTCGTGCACCTCTCTCATCACATACTCCATCTCTCCGGGACCCAGACACTTGGCCAGTGGTCCGAAGAAAGACCGTCGATACAATTGGCCGTCTACCAACCAGAAACGCGCAGCTTTGGTCCTTAACGACCGTGATTCCTTTGGGTCATTTGGGAGTTTTCCATCATGCAAGTAGTCGATGTACTTGTTGCGCCAATCCCATGTTAAACCCATTGTGCTTATTTCGGCGTATCCGCTTTCTATTGCCGTGTTTAACAAGTGCACTGTTGCCCCGGGGTTGATTTCCTCCCCGTCGACCGAGGACCCCAAATTTACTAATGCATCGGCCTCGCTGTTCTGCTCCATCGGTATGTGCTGCATGGTCCATTCTTTAAACCGATATAGTATCACTTGGGTTTTTTCAAGGTATCTCTGCATCCGTTCGTCCTTGACCTCGAAGACGCTGATCACCTGGTTTACGACCAAAAGCGAATCGCACTTTGCCTCAATTATTTCGGCCCCCATACTTCGGGTCAATTCCAAACCTACAATAATAGCCTCATACTCATCTTCATTGTTAGTCAATTTAGCAGTTCTAATGGACTGTCGAATGGCATACCTGGTCGGGGTTCTAAGGACGATCCCTAGCCCGGAACTTTTGAGGTTCGAGGCCCCGTCCGTATGTAGAGACCAAATGCCCGAGGCCTTTCCCGAGGTCAGCAGAAGCTCTTTATCGACCTCGGGGACCATGGCTGGGGTAAAATCTGCCACGAAGTCGGCCAAGATCTGGGATTTGATGGTCGTTCAAGGTTTGTACTCGATATCATACCCGCTAATTTCTACAGCCCATTTAGTTAATCTACTCGATAATTCCGGTTTATGCATGATGTTTTTCAGGGGGTAAGTGCTTACTACACATACTAGATGGCATTGAAAGTAGGGCTTGAGCTTTCTAGAAGCGCTTACCAATGCTAATGTCAATTTTTCCATCCGCCAAAGTTCTACTTACGTAATAGATAGGGAATTGCGTACCTGATTCTTCTCGGACCAAAATGCCACTTACCGCTACTTCGGAGATAGCAAGGTAGAGAAAAAGCGGCTCGTTCGCCTTCGGTGTGTGCAGCAGCGGGGGGCTAGACAAGTACCTTTTCAATTCTTCCAAAGCTTTTTGGCACTCCGGTGTCCAAGTGAAGTCATTCTTCTTCCTTAGTAAGGAGAAGAAGTGGCGGCTGTTATCCGAGGATCTTGATAGGAAACGACTCAACGCCGCTATCCTTCCGGTAAGCCTCTGTACTCCTTTGACGTTATTCACTACTTCAATATCCTCGATGGCCTTGATTTTGTCCGGGTTGATTTCAATACCCCGGTTTGACACCATGAAACCCAAAAATTTACCGGACAGGACACCGAAGGCGCATTTTTCCGGGTTAAGCTTCACGTTATACTTGCGGATCACATCGAAGGTTTCCTGCAAATGCTTCAAATGGTCCTCTGTTTCCAGGGACTTAACAACCATATCGTCAATATAAACTTCTATTGTTTTTCCTATTTGTTCTTCGAACATCCCATTAACTAGGCGTTGGTAAGTTGCACCGGCATTTTTTAGGCCAAAAGGCATTACATTATAACAGTAAGTCCCATACCAGGTTATGAAGGACATCTTCTCTTGATCCTCCGGGTGCATCCGAATTTGGTTATACCCAGAGTAAGCATCAAGAAAACTCAACATCTTATGCCTGGCCGTCGCATCGATCATTCTATCGATGTGAGGCAATGGAAATGAATCCTTCGGACAGGCTTTGTTTAAATCCTTGTAATCAACACACATTCGGAATTTATTACCTTTCTTGGCTACCACTACCACGTTAGCAAGCCAATCCGGGTACTTTACCTCCCGGATAGAACCTATTTTCAAAAGCTTTGTTACCTCGTCTTTAACGAAGACGTGTTTTGCTTCCGCCATGGGCCTTCTTTTCTGCTTCACCGGGGAGAACTTCCCTTCCAAGATGAGCTTGTGAGTTGCTACTTCCGGTGATATACCTTTCATATCTATATGGGACCATGCGAAGCAATCTGCGTTAGCTTGTAGAAATTCAATTAGCTTGTTCCTGAGCTCCGGGGTAAGCCCCGTGCCCAGGTATACCTTTCTGTCCGGTAGGTACTCGAACAGGATGATCTGCTCCAGCTCTTCTACAGTTGACTTGGTTGTATCCGAGTCATCCAGCATGACGAACGATCTGGGTACCTCGAAATCATCCTCTTCATGCCCCGGGTCCGACCTGGTGTGCTTTGATTGCTATTTGTTGTCCTCTCCTCCGGTTATATCTTATTTCTTCTGATCCGATTCTTTGGGCCGAGATGCTGCTTCCTCTACTGCGAACATCTCCCTTGCAGCGGGTTGTTCACCTCGGATGGTTTTTATCCCTTCCGGGGTGGGGACCTTTAGCAGCTGATGCAGTGTTGAGGTCACGACCCTCATGCTATGTATCCAGGGTCTGCCCAGTAGTGCGTTATACTTCATGTCCCCTTCAATCACGTAGAACACCGTTTGTTGAATGGTGCCATCGATGTTCACAGGCAATGAGATCTCCCCTTTTGTGGTTTCACTTGCCATGTTGAACCCGCTGAGTACCCGGGCTGCCGGTACGATCTGATCGAGCAGCCCTAGCTGTTCGACCACCCTCCACCGGATGATGTTGGCCGAGCTACCTGGGTCAATCAAAATACGTTTAACAAAAGTTTTAAAGATAAGTACAGAGATTACCAATGCATCATTGTGCGGTTGGATGATGCCCTTCGCGTCCTCGTTGCTGAAAGAGATAGAGCCCTCGGGTAAATAATCCCGGCTGCACTTCTCGCGAACAACAGAGACCTTGACCCGTTTCATTATGGGCCCTCGAGGTTCATCGGTGCCCCCAACTATCATGTTGATTGTATGTTGGGGTTCTTCTGGCTCGGTCCTTCGATGGGCCTCCCTCTCCTTGTAGTTACTTTTGGCCCGTTCACTCAGCAGCTCTCGGAGATGACCATTCTTCAGTAACCGGGCTACCTCATCTCTCAACTGGCGAAAATCCTCAGTCATGTGACCATGGGTTCCATGGTATTCACACACCATGCTCGGGTCCCGTTGGCCCGGATCCGACCTCAGAGGTCTTGGCCATCTTACATCCGGAACACGACCAATAGCCGAAATTAAGCCCGCGGTACTGACGTTGAAGTTATACTCCGATATTTTTGGTGAGTCCTTGTTGCCGGCAGAGCTTCCGGCATCGCTCCTGACTGAGAGACCCCGGTTGTTTGATGGGTGCTCGACTCGTTTACTACCCCGACCGGAGAAACGGCTTGGGCTCACTCTCGATTTTTTCGACCTAAAACTTTGTTTCTCCGAATGGGAGTATGGCCGATACCTTTCCTTCGACGATTCGGCCCTCGTTTCGTAACCCTTCCTTGGTCTCTCAAAACTTTTGTTCATATTTATTGGCCCCGGGGGGAGCTCGAATTGATCGTCCTCCACCCGAATCTTCGACTCGTATCGTTTATGGACATCAGCCCATGTCACAGCCCCGTACTCCAGCAAGCTTTCTTTTAATTTGAACGAAGCTGTTGAACTCTGAACAATGAGCCCCTTTGTGAAAGCTTGTGTAGCCCATTCTTCTAGAACTGGGGGGAGTTCCATCCGCTCCCTTTGGAATCGGTTGACGAATTCTAGTAGTAACTCGTCGTCCCTTTGGGTTATACGGAAAATGTCGGCCTTACGGGCCAGCACCTTTTTGGCACCGGCGTGAACTTTGATGAAGGCATCGGCGAGCATTTCGAAAGAGGTGATCGAATGCTCGGGTAGATGGTCGTACCATGTAAATGCTCCTATTGACAAAGTTTCCCCGAACCTTTTCAGCAATACTGATTCAATTTCGTCCTCCTACATATCGTTGCCCTTTATGGCGCATGTGTATGAGGTCACGTGCTCATGCGGGTCTGTCGTGCCGTCATAATTCTGGATATCTGACATTTTAAACGTCTTCGGGATTAATTTAGGGGCCGCACTCGGAGGAAAAGGCCTTTGGATATACCTTTTCGAATCCGGCCCTTTCAGTAAAGGCAGAGCCCCCGGGATTTGATCCACCCGAGAGTTGTATGTTTCGACCCTCTTCTCGGTCGAGTCTACCCGTTTTGCCAAAGTTTCAAACATTTTTAGAACCTCGGTAGAGGATCCAGCTCCGGATCCATTGCTCTCAATAACGCGTGCCTCCTCCCTTCTGGGTTCAGCAACAACGCTCGTTTTTTCCGGGGTCGTTGTATCCCCTCCGTTTTGCAACCGGGCTATTGCGATTCCTTGTTCGGAAATCGCCGCTCTCTGCTTCTGCAACATTTCAAAAATTAAACATAAGTTAATATTATCGTCGAGTGTACCCGGTTCTTTCCGGTCCTACTCCCGGGACAAAGTAACAGAATTGTGGGTATTTTGTAGGTCAGTGGCCGGTAAGGTGGCATTCTCCTGGTCCATGGTGTTTTGACGGTTGAGGCCCTCCCTCGAATTAGCGGGGTTAGGATCAGTGGGGTTTGGTGGTCCTCGTGGACCGCTTCCTTCATTTTCGGCCACGATTTCGTTGTTGTTGACGTGACCAGATTGCCCACTGTCAGCCATTTAGTCCGTTTTTTCAGACACGAACAAAAGGTGTTTTTGATTTAGATGGGTAAGGTAGAGATCAAGATAAAAGACCACTATTATCCTAGCCACACGGTGGGCGCCAAACTGTTTATCCCGAATTTGGATAATCAATTAATTTTGTTGGTGAGGTATAGGATATGTGACTTTATCTTGAGTTTATGTGATGGAGAAAATAAATATGTGACTATGCTACGAGGAGCAATTGATGACCAATGATTTGTTCTGGACTCGTGTATCAACTAGCAAATAAGTGTTATTTGATCCAAGAAGCTTAAGAGATAAAGCACAGCAAATATGGGCCAAAATCTGATACGAGAGAGATTTTTATATATAGTTTGCTATTACAAAGAGTTTTTTAGTATGAGGAGCCAACCCCCTAAAAGGAGGACAATGCCCCTTACTTATAGTGTTGCCCCATGGGCTTCATACAACATAAAAAATAATAGAATAAAGAAAAAGTTCTGAGTTGGATTAGGTTGGGTTAGGTTGGCTGTACGATCTGACACCCGTATGTAAGAGATAAAGAAAATAAGTGTTATTTGATCCAAGAAGCGTAGGACATAAAGCACAACAAATATGGGCCGAAATCTGATACGAGAGAGATTTTTATATATAGTTTGCTATTACAAAGAGTTTTTTGGTATGAGGAGCCAACCCCCTAAAAGGAGGACAATGCCCCTTACTTATAGTGTTGCCCCATGGGCTTCATACAACATAAAAAATAATAGAATAAAGAAAAAGTTCTGAGTTGGATTAGGTTGGGTTAGGTTGGCCGTATGATCTGACACCCGTACGGTTAGCAGTTGAGCATGGCAGGACGTTATCGACGCGTGGCAGACGCGCAACGAATCTCCCGGACCAACGGCCTCAATCATCCGGACTAACGGCCACGTCCAACCCGACCATGGAGAAAACCGGACCAAACGGTGCCCTACCTTGGTTCCGGTCTAGGCGTTCCTCCGGTTCAAAACGAAAGTCTCCGTGCACGTTCCTGTGCCTCTCACCGGTTTAACGCTTATCCGGTTTTTACCGTATACAAACTGGGCGCTCTAGTTGAGTAACTTCTAGATGCAAGTAGCTCAAGTTAGTTTCTTCAACTTTTCGTTTAGCAATTTGTTCTGCCAGAATTTTATTTCATTTTTTAACTTAATTTAGTTCTTCATTTTCCTCCTCAATCTACTAAGAATTGTAAGCGCCATAAAAACTTCATAACAATATAAAATAAAAAACAAATTTAATATATTACATATAAAAAAGTTTGAATTAGTAGTGGACAAATTCTTACGTTAAACAATAAAAATCTGTTGTTAATCCTGTCTAAAGATGGATTAGCAAAAAGTCCTTGTTAGCTCGGGCTTCTTTGTGACAGATTGGCGGTGAATTTCACAACTAATTCTTGTTTCTTTATTATAGGAGAAATAGTAAAAGAATGGAAAAAAAACTCATTCGTTAAGTTCGATACTGGAGAAGCCATTGGTAAGAAATTTAGAGCAAAATAAGCATAATAAGCTTGGGGTATTTTAGTTTTTTATATCACTTGCTTCTCACAATAGGGGAAAAGTCCTTTAATTTTTCTCATGGTGTTCTTACTAATATTCGAAGTCCATATTATTGTGATCGGGAATTCATGAGAGGCTAGCATATGTTAGGAAATGTTATGAAATTGATCTTATTGCTAAATTTCATGAGATAAATTGAGTTTGAATATCTCCTATTGAGGCGATGATTGCGACACTCGCTCTTGGAATATAGGTAATTTAATTTTTCCAACTAATAATTAGCAAATTTGAAATTTGATAACGTCCTTAGGGGGGGGGGGGGGGGGGGGAGGGAGGGGGGGGGGGGTTGGTGTAAATAGATATTATGAGTGCCACTTCTGAGTTCTTTGTAATTTCAAGTAAGGTTTAGAAACATTTTCCCTATGAATTTGAATTATTAAAAGAATAGCTCAAGTTATCTTTTGTTATTGTTAATGTTTTTGCCATTGTCATTGTCATCATTAATTACTAGTGTCAGCACTGTTTATAACGTCAGTTATGCTGTTAATATAATATATACTACTAGTGAATTTAGCCGCGCTTCGCGCGGTCATAAGAAATAATAATAATTTTTTTTTTTCTTTTCTGATAATGTAGTTGGGATAAAAGATTTTACATAGTTTCTTATGTATACATACAACTAATTTTATAAGTGAGTTTATCACCAATGTATTACTTCTCAGTGACACCAATATAGATCAAGCGGAATACATATGGTTACAGGATGATTATGAGGTCATGCAAATATCCCTTTTCTTAGCTAATTTGTATATGTGAACATGATATATACGTATTTCTAAATTAAAAAAAAAATTACCTCTTTTGTTTCTTAAAAATGAAAGAACGTTTCAAGAAAATTTGTAATGTTATTTTGAAAAATAATAAATATATTTTTCTAATATATATTTTATGCATATTTAAGTGTGATTTTTTTTTTTAAATAGTTTTGAATGCCTCATAGTTAGAAACTTAAGACGGAAGAAGATATGTGAAAAAGAAAAAAGAGAAAAAGTATAAAGAGTAAATCTGTCATCCATGAATAGAAAAATGCCTACAAGCATAACATTCTATCCTTCCTCTTCTTTATACTCCTTTTTTATTTGTCTCTTTCTCTGCAATTCTTCCCTCCTTAATAATCAACACTATACCATTATTATATCAAGGTAAAAGTTCTTGTCCTCAAGTTGTAAGAAAGCAAGAGATCTCTTTTCCTCAAAAAAAAAAAAAAAAGGTATTGGTCTAAGTTAATATCCAATTCACGTTGAACATCACTATATCAAGAACCGATATATAAAAATATTATTACACAGTAGACCTTTTATTTTTTAATCTTTAATTTAGTTTAATTTCTTGAGAATATTTAAAGTTGTTTAACATTCTTAAAATGGGAACCACATGACCCTCTTCATGTAATAACTTAAGAGCGACTAAGCACACATAGTACAAATAGTCAAAACATAGGTATTGATTTTAATAGAAGTTACTGTTTCCAAAACTATTGATTTTTTTTCTCTCCTTTCTTTTCTATAATTTAAATTAAAAAAATTACCATTATAACACCTCATTACTCAATTTAAATGGAGAGGAGGGGCTCTTTCAAAGGTTATGCAAAATTCACAGAAATATGTATTTTCTCTCTCTACTATCTTAACAACTCTAGAACTCTTCCCATAAAAATGATCCATAAAGTAAACATAATCCATTCAGTAAAAATATAAAATACAAGTTAATATAATTATATGAGAGAAGGTAAATAATAAGAAGGAACCGTATATATGATTTTGCAGTAAAAGGAATATTGGTACAAATACTTCAGTAAAATCAATTTCGAGACTAATCCTACGTGGAAAAAAAAACCAAAGTTAGTAGAGCCCTCATCTTTCATTCAATCAATATCCATGAAAAATAGTCAAGACTCATTTCTAAATATGAGACTTGCATGCTAAGATAACAAAACCATTCAACAAATAAAGTTGAAGCATATAATAATGAAGTGTGTAAGAACATATTCATATTTGAAGTAATTTTTTCAGATCAGTTGCATCATCAAAAATTTTATGAAGGTTGAAATGAAAAAGTGAAAACCTGAAAATCTTAGGGACATCAAGGAGATGCTTGGATTCTAATCTGAAAATTAAACGCTAATTCAATGGTCATGCCATTTTTGTTCTTCAATCACCAGCCACAAAGATAGCAATGACCATGGGATATATATGGTCCAGGACAAAGCTCTTTATTTTCTTCTTCTTTATTGTTTTGGGGATATGAAGGGGCAAACTTTTGAGTAATTATTGCAGATTTCAATTTGTAACAGAAAAGACCACATTGTGGAATCATTACGATGTATTAAGTGCTTTTTAAGTATAAGGAAATGAAACGGACTATTTTTATTTTTATGCAATAGAGACTTTGTTGGCTTTTAATAAAGTGATTAAAAGATTAATAAAGGAAAAAAGGCCAAAAAAAGGAGAAAAAAGTTAAATAGGAATGGTGGCCATAGAGATGTGCCACATCACCTTGTCTATGTCTAGCTTTATATTATATATAGATTATTGTTGATGTCGTCGTGATTGTCCAATTATATTTACAGGCTTAAAGTTACTACAAACCTCCATGTTAAGGATTTGATTTTCGTGTTACCCCAAGGGGTTCGTGTCTCTGTGATATTATGATTGATAATTTTTGGAAAAAATAGCCTTTTGGCCAAGTAAGCCAATAAGGGGTACTAGCTAATTAGACGGCCAACTTAGTTAGTCCGACTCTCTTAACATTGTATATATAAATATCATTATGTGTGTTGGAAGTGAGACTAAGAACATAGAAATGAGTAGGGTTAGTTTATTCCCTGCATCCATTAGGGTGGTCTTTAGGGTGGAATTAGGGGATTCATCCACCTTGTGAGGATCCCGATGATAGGTGACACAAGTTGTAGTTGCTGCAGATCCGTTTTCGCTGAGAAACCCCTAAGGTGCCGTTTGGCTATAAAAATTATTCACTTTTTTCCGGATTTTTTTTCACTTTTTTCACTTTTGGGCGTTTGACCATAAATATTCCGAATACAACTTGAAGTTGTATTCCAGAACACCAAAAACTCAAAAAAACTTGTTTTTTTTAAAAAAAAAATCACTTTTTTCACCTTTTTACAACTACATTTCACCAAAAACTATAATTTCAAAACTATGACCAAATACAACTCAACTTCAACTCCAACTTCAAAAATTCCAAAAAAAAAAAAAGTGAATTTGTTTTTGATATCTATGGCCAAACGCCTACTAAGTCTCCTAAACTAGTATTTACAGTTAAATGCATAACAATCCTACTTTAAATTTTAATCAATAAATGAATAGCGTACTTATACTTAATTTGTGTTCATGATTAATTGATAACAACGGAGAATGTTGATTATGTGCAAGACGTAATACCAATTAAAGATATTGATGGAATCCCATCCATTTTTAGACCTAAGAAATATAGCATGATTTGTTAGGGCACAGTGCTAAGTGTAGGATATTAATGATATATTCAACCGATTCTGACTAGGATTTCTAACTTATGATATTTGACTTATAAGTCATAAGTTATAAGCTCATCAAAGCAAGCTCTAAGAAGTGTCTACCATTTTCTTGCGTATAGCAACTGTTTCCAAGAGATATTGACTACAATGCATAAAATTTCGAATGGATTTAAAAATGTATAAACTATCAGTACACAAAACTTAAATTCATAAAAATTGGAACCTAAGCTCTACAACATTTGGTGTTTACTCTTAAGTATTTGCTAGATTAGACTTGAGAGTATAAGAAAACAGCTCAATACCACTTAGCCCATCAAAGATTCAAATATAAGGACCTTCGGACAGCCCGAATTCAATTTTGGAAAATTGTGATAACATCCCAATCCGAGCTCCAAATCAAGGCCATTTGGATCATTGTATCCCAATTTGAGCTCCAAATCAATGCCATTTGGATCTTGTATCCCAATCTGAGCTCGAAATCAAGGCCATTTGGATCATTGTAGCGACACAAATGATTTTGGAGTAAGAACAAGAACCTTTTAGGTTCTTCCTTCAAATGATCAATCATTTTTTATATCATCGTTAACTGCACGAAAAATAAACTAATGAGTGTTAGTGTGTAGAAAATAACAATTAATTATGTTGTTCGGGCTCTTTAAAGTTCCGCTGATGCATATCCTTTCATCTAAAAGTAGTGCATGTTTTGAAGGATCTTACACAAATACCACAATATTTTTAGGGAGTCTGAAAAAACATAGGCAATTAATAGGAAATGGAAGTTGACCTCATCTCTTATTTTAATAATATCTAACACTTTTCCCTTGATACAAAAAAAAAAAAAAAAAAAAAAAAAAAAAAAGCTATCTTATTGAAGGTTTCTCGGACCATGCAACTCTGCTCTTTATCATGCCTTTTCTTCACAATATTGATAAAAATCGACATCTTTAATTTCCTTCTGTGAAAAGAAAAGACACAAATAAAGCCAATATTAATCTATAGGATTTACGTTATACACATTGACAGAATAACTAACTATTTTACGCTATCGATGAATTTTAATATGTGATAGTATGTCAGTTACCATCTTTACCATATTATATAAGTATTTTTTTTTCCATCTATTAGTGCATATAACTTAAATTTCAATATATGTGATGAGATGAAAACTGTCATTCTCTTTCATGCTTTACCTAATTGTATCAACCTTTTTGTCTTACTTTCTCAAAAATTAGTGTAGTGAAACATGTAAATCAATTTTTTAGTCACGTAGAAAACTAAAGACCAAACAAATCAGATACATCATAAGAAAAGGAAAATCACATCCATGATAAATTCGAAATATCTTAAATAATAATTAAAAATTTAAAAGTAAGAAAATAAAACAAAATTAAGACATATATCTTAAAACCTCCTAGATCGATAAACAATGAAAGCTATGATGACCACTATATATAAACAACACGAATGAGTAAAAGCATTGAAAAATTAGAACGATTATAAAAGAGACACATAAAATTATTCATTCAAAAAACTCACTTTTCTTTTTTCTCATAAACTTGTTCATCCTTTTGAGAATCCATGTCTGAGAGAAAAATGAAACAAGAGAGACAATAGAGAAGTAATGAACAAACAATTTTCAAAGAAGCAAATCTCAGAGAATTCGCCTTATTTGTGGATGTATAACCTTTTATTAAGAGTGACAATCTACGTTTTTTGTGAATAATTGTTTAGATGAACTGAGATTGTCGTAATCTGCACAATAACTACTCATTAAATAACAGGGTCTGGAGCAAAAAACAAAGCAAAAAAAAAAAAAAAGACGTGGGGGTTTTGGTGGGGGTGGGGGTGGGGAGAGGGGGAGGGGGAGGGAAGAGAAAGTAATAAAAAACGAGGAAAAGGTAAATATTTCTTTTAAATTCTTAGTTGCTAGATTAAAGTACTTACTTTTAGTAAAATAAAGTGAAGTGCTAAACTTGTCTGGTGAGGTAAAAATCACTCTCTTCCATAAAATAATTGTCTAAGTTTGTTGAGTATTTCAGAAATATTTAATTTAATGAGCTCGATTTTAAAGGTTCTTGGCATGGAACTCATTTGTAATTTTAAAATTTTGAGTTAGATCTAATAGTTTTTGAAATTCTTGTTAGTTTTCACTTGAAAATATATACTTGACATATAAAATATTAGGTTCAGATGAATTTGATGCGGAACCACTAGATCAACTTCTGCCATATGTCTTCTCATTTGTAAAATTTTCCTAATAATGGTTGTTAGATATTGCTAAATTTGTTGTTAGAATTTGTAAATACTCTCAGTTTTTACCTAAAAAGGAAAAAATCGACCATGCCGCTTTTACAAAAATATTATGCGTGATGATATATACATGCTTCACGTCGAAGAAAGAGTATCTTCATTTGTAACGATCTGTTAGGTCATTTTGGCTAATTTGGTTTTCTTAGTTGACCTTTTTTCTAGCTTCATTAGAGTATATTTGACTTGTGGGGATGGGTGGCGAGATTCCCAAGGCATTTTGATGTGATTTGAGTGAGTGAATTGAATTTTTGGGAATTCATAAGTATTTGGTAGACCAAAGTCAAGATCGGGGATAAATGAGTCTTTTTGGTAATTTCATAGATTCCAATAGGTCCGGAGTGTCGATTATGGCTTGGTGGAGTAGTTGGTTCCGTTCCTGGGAGACTCGGTGATATTTTGGTCATTTGGTTAGAAATCTAGTTTTAAGGCGTTTGGGGTTGACCGGCTCAAGATGACCACCTCTTTTGGAAATTTCGAATGCGCGAGTGAGTTCGTAGCGTGTTTTATAGTTAAGATGCATATTTGATTTATCTTGGAAATTCTGGATGAGTCTCGGGATTTCGGGGTGCAAGAGTGAAAAACCAGATTTTTTGGTTTTTCTGTGGTTCTGATTTCTGTCGTCGCGTTCGCGAGAGTTGTGGGCTAGGAGGGATGCGTTCATGAGCAGAAGCTCGCGTTCGCGAAAGAGAAGAGGAGGTCTGGGCCGGGTCGACTGACCAATCGCGTTCGCAATGGGCTGGTCGCGTTCGCGTAGACCTTGGCCGGATCGTTAGTCGAGTTATTGAGGTAGTCACGCATTCATGAAGAAAGATTAGCACTTGGGCTGATTTTGAAAGCCCATTTCATGATTAGACTCCTCATTTACATATTCAACATTTGGGAGCTCAGTTTAAGGTGATTTTGGGAGATCTTGCAAGGTTCATCTATTGGGTAAGATTCTAACATTACTTTTATGATTATTTCATGGATAGTAAGGGTTATCATGCTAGGATTCATGATTTAGGAATAGAAAATTGGGAGTTTTGAACCTTACGCTTGAAATAATAAATTCTTCAATTGAGCATGAACTTGTGGATATATTTGATTCATTTTTGAGATATAGACTCTATAAATCATGGGTAAACTAATTTTGGGATAAATTTCTCGTTTTGCCCTTCGAGGCTCGAAATCCTACTTTGGGTAACTTTTTGGGTTCGGATTTAAAGTATGCTAATATGGATCTCATTGGATTCGCATGACTTCCTAGAATAATAATTTGACCTTATTGGATGAGATTTTCCAACGAAATTACGATTTTGACCTTCAGGTTTAGAACGGGGTTTTGGGTTGACTTTCTAAGCCCAAATCTTTGATATGGTGATATGGGTATCGAATGATTCGTATTCGTACGTATAATTCATGCTTGAATAGATTGGGATCGTTCGGATGCTCTATCAAAGGTTAAGGTAATCTTGTGAGTGTCGGACTTCTATTTCAGGCATGTTGAGACTATGAACCTTAACTTAAGTATCTTAGTTAATTATAATTGGACTAATCAGAGGGAACAATGGGGTAATGAAAGGGAATTCCGATACTTGTGAGGTGACGAGCACTTTATCGGATACCAGTGTCATGATAAGGGTATTTGCATAATTTCCATTGTATACTTCGGTCTGAATGCAATTTTTTCGGCACTAGCTGATAACATAGATTGATTATTTAGTGATTAGGGATATGAGGTCCCTTATTTACTGCTTCTGTGCTTATTGTCTATATCATTATGATTATGTGTTTTCATCATTCGTAAATACTCATTTAAAAGTAGAAAAGAGCTAAATATTGAGTCTTTATTATTTAGCTTGATGCTTATTGTGTTGCATGGTGTATGCATGCTTATCATAGTATCTCATATGGATTTTGAGGATACTTGTGAAAGGACCGATAGGAAATGATTCTGGATGGAGTGATGATGGTATTTGCGCCAAATGGGCTATATGACAGGTAATGTGGGACAAAGGGCCGAGTTTTGTGATTAGCAGCCTAAAATGACTAGGACCCAATGTGATCTGGGAGATCTAAGAAGGTCGGGTCAGTATATGGACCTTGCGAGTCCCTTATGGATCACAATTCATTAATGTTCGAGTGTGTATGTACAGGGAGATGGATACATGCCTTGCAATTCATTACATTGCATATCATATTATCATATTGATAGTTGGTTATGACTTGTTAAGTTGATTGCCTGATTTTCCTTAATTGATTACTTGGAAACTTGATGGACTGTAGATTAGAAGCTTCACTTAGTCTTATAACCCGAGATTTATGTGATTTATCGTAATTGTTATTAATATGGACTAATAGCAATTAATTGTAGAAGTAGTAATCATAGGCCAACCCTCGTCTCTGTTTTCATTAGGGTAGGTCGATGATGTTTTTGAGTACCCGTTATTCTTGGTACTCACACTACACTTTCCGCACTATTTTGTGTGCAGATTCTATGCCTACGACTAGCGGACCTCTAGACCACACGGTTTCTCATTCAGAAGGCCATTCAAAGAGTTTAGGGTGAGCTACATGATGATCCGTGGCACCAAATTTTCCCTCTATCTCTTATTTCTCTTGTCTTTTCGTTGCAGACAGTATTTGAGTAGTATTCAAACTTGTATTCATATTTAGTAGTTCTTGTACTAGGGACACCAAATTCGGGGTTAGTTGCACTTATTATCCCGCAGTTTTATGATTATAAGGCTTTAAGACTTAAAAATCGACTTGTATGTTTATTCCGCATTATTCTCTTCTTCTTTTGCTTCTATTTGGGTTGTGGATGGCTTACTGACTCAGGGGATTTAGTGTCTTCACGGCTTGTCAAATTGGGTTGTGACAAAGTGTTATTAGAGCCTTAGGATAGTCGGTCTCATAAGTACAAGAATAATGTCTAGTAGAGCCTTGATGATCGGTACGATGAGCTCCGTATCTATCTTCGCGAGGCTATATGACATCTAGGAAAACTCTAATCTTTATTCCTTATCGTGCATACTTGATTTGGATGGGTTCTAAAAGTTCTTTTGTTTCACGCTCTCATAGATGGTGAGGGTACAATCAGTAGCAGATGGAGACCAGGACCCAGAGGAGAGGGCTAGGCATAGCTAGAAGCCACATTACTACACTGGCCAGAGGCCGAGGACCAGCTACTGCTCAAGCCTATGTTAGAGATATAACTCCGGACCCAGAGGAGATTCCGAATGAGGAGCCGGTTCAGGAGGATCAGGTTAGACCCACCCAGGCACTAGTTAGATTCATTACTACTCTTGTTCTTTAGGACACCCTAGTGCACATCTTGAGTTTCTTTGATGGTATGGCCCAGGCAGGCATACTACCGGCTACTCCAAAGGGTTCCCCAGCCTATAGTTAGAGCTTAGGATCCCGATCCGATGGTTGCTGCAAGGTATAGGACCCTAAGGGCACAGTTAGTTGCTCCCCTGGCCGCTCTGTTTCAGGGTTTGCCAGTTTCGGGCGTTGTTGTTCGCCCAGTTACCTAGTCTACTATGAACGTTGAGAAGCAGAAGAGGTGGGATAAGTTTGGAAAGATAAAGCCACCACAGTATGATGGGCGTCAAGATGATGATGCATATGAGTTTTTGGTTAGTTGCCATAAGCGTCTGCACAATTTGGGTTGGTTAAGTGTCACACCCCAAACCTAGGGCTGGACGTAATACGACACTCGATACCTGATGACATGTGACGGAGCGAACTAACTGGCTGACTAAATCAACATGTGATATCATAACTTACTGAAAGCGAAAAATAGAACTAACACATGCTAATCTACTAAAGTCTGACTAAATAATCAATTGAAATTGCAGAATACTGAATAAAGTGTTAAAGATAAATACTGTAGCCAACAAGGATAACATAAAAGCTTGTGACTCTGTTTAGCTGCTAATATAGTCTATGAAGCCTCTACTGAAGTACTGTAAACCGACTATTGCTGGGACAAGGCCCCCGACATACCTGATTGTCTTTAACAGCTATAAAGACTGTACACAAATAATAAGGCCCCGAATGAACTAGAGCTCACCAATCAGCTGATACTAGAGATTCTAGAGAGCAGATGCGTCATCTTATAAATCACTACTTGCATCGCAAGATGCAGGCCCCAGACAAAAGAGACTCCAGTACATTTGAATTGCATTAGTGTCTAAAGCAACTGAAAGAAAGAACTGTAAGTGGGGTGCTCTGGTAAGGGCAGCCCAAATCAATAAACAGGTAATATCATCTGATCTAAAACTGATAACTGAACTAAACAAAAGAAGTAGAGTAATAGGTACTCCCTGTTCTGAATATGAATTCACATGTTTTAACCGAGTTAATCATATGTGGGGCCTTACCCCAATATAATTGCACAAATAAATGGCCTTGGCCAAGTAAGTGCGTCAGTCAATGTCCTCGGCCAAGTATACGTATACATGAGACTGTGCCCTCAGGCAAAATACATATGTTCAATATTCGTTAATTATTACTAAGAAACTGAGATTACTGGAATAATGAACATTGTTAAACTGAGAGATATATTCAAGGACTAATTATGAGGTCGGAAGCCTTAACTGTTTCTAAGTATGCTGAGTTTCTAGACTGAGACTCATGAGTATGAAACATGAGTCTATATAGATTACATTCAGAGCTCACAACATCCGAAATGAAAGTACTGAACGAATTGCAAAACTAGAGAGTAGAAGTTCTGCAATTATGCATAGAACTAAGGTATAACTATAATTCTGAGGTAAATCGTAATAGTTAATAAACCGTATCATAGAGAGCTAGCCTCACATACCTTAATTCCAGCCTTTGAGCATAATATAAAGTTTGTCAACCCTTTCAACCTTAATATAAAGCAATACAAGTCAAAGGATTCGATGTTAGCAATAATACTCATGCTTTGGCCAGCTAGGCATTATATCAAACACTTGGTAGGCATAAAGCTTCCCAATCTTCATTAATGGTGTTTTCTTCACTCAATTCTCATTCTATTACTTTTAGGTGATTCTACAATCTCAATTAGATGCAATTAACACCATTCTTCATCCCCATGTGATTATAACCGTCCTAAGTCAACAATCCAAACCCTACCATAGTTCTTATGATTCCCTTTATCAAACCTATTTACTAGTCTACCAAGAACTCGTCAATTCACAACTACAAATTATTATAAGGGAAAAGGATTACCTTTTTAGTGCTCAATTTCCTTGAAATTGAATGCTAGGATTCCCACGTCCAATGATAATGTCTCAATCAAGGTTTTATGTATTAAAAGGGTTTTTAATCACGTTAGAAGGGTATTAGAGACTTAAATTCAACCTAGAATCATCATAAAACTTACCTTGGAGGGTTCTTGAGGCTTGGGACTTATTTTCTCTGATCTTTAGGATGATATGATTATGGGTTTTAGGGAAATAACCCCAAGATTAAGTAGGAGATAAAACATAAATTCGACTTTTTTACCCGAAACTCGACCTTTTCCGTGATAGGCCCCCTACACATGGCCATCGCGGGACCCCCTGCATCTTATAGTTCAAAGAGGCACTTTTTGTGCACTAGGCTTATGACGTGGGACAAATGACCATCGCGGGTGGCCAATGTTGGCTTCTGCGTAGTTTTTTGTAATGCATATAACTTCTTGTAAAAAGCTCTATTCAGCCTCCACGATTCGTTGAAAAGGTATTTCTAAAATCTATAACTTTCAAGTTTTAATTTTTTTCAAATTCTCAACGGATCTTCACGAAATCAAGCTGGAAGGAAGATCTACTGTAAATTAAGCCGATTAGATTGAATCTTAAGCACCTCACTATTCATCTTGATTTCAAAACAAATATTTCCGCCCAAACTCATCCCTATAGTACTAAACATGTCTAAAATGTCACATTTGTACTCATTTAATACATCCACTCCTAATCAAAATTTACGGAGTGTTACATTGAGTCCAACAGGGTTGATTTTAAGGCGTTGCAGATGATCGGCCCCGCCAAGCAGTGTTGGATGGTTTTTGTTGAGACTAGACTAGCTGGGTCACCTTTACTTAATCGGCATGAGTTTTCTCGTGTGTTTCTGGAAAAATGGGTTCCCCTTATATTGAGGGATGAGAGACGTGAGCAGTTAGTAGGCTTGGAGCAGCGTAGAATGTCCGTGACTGAGTACGAGATAATGTTTCACTCCTTGGCACCCTATGTCCATTCTACCCAATGAGACTGAGAGGATTAGGAAGTTAATCATGGACTGTCTTATCACATTCGAGTTATGGCGGTGCAGGTGGAAGCTTCAGGAGGTACTTTTCAGGCATTGGTGGATGCCGCTAGGAGTGTTGAGTCTATCAAGCAAGATGAGTTTTGGGATAGATTAGGCAAGAAGCCCCGCAGCTCAGGCAGTTATAGAGGTACCTCGTCTGGAGTTAAAGGCTATCATTGTAGTATTATTGTCTCCAGTCCACTAGCCTTGTTCAGGCAAACTTCAACAGGTGGTTCAGCCAGTCACAGTGCTAATTTTTTGGGGCATAACTCTCAGGGTTCTTATTCCCGATCTAGAGGTCGAGGTGGTCATTCAGGATATACTGGTTCGTCTCAGCAGCTTATGGCTCGTCGAGGTTCTTTTGAGTGTCGTGATTTAAGGCATTTCGCTAGGGAGTGCCAAGACAACCACACTTCGATTCTCGAGCTTAAGTATCTAGAGCTGTGGCATAGCCGGCTAGAGGCAATGCACAGATTGATAGAGGTGGTGCTGAGATAGGCTGTGGTGGCGGTCGTGGGGGTTCTCAGGCCGAGGGTGGCCATGCTCATTGCCCTATATTCCTAGGTAGACCAGAGGCAAAGGCTTCAGATGCGGTCATTAGAGGTACTATTTTGGTTTGTCATCCATCGGGTACGACATTATTTTATCCAGGCTCTACGCATCCCTATGTGTCTACTTAGTTTGCTTCGGGTTTGGCTATGATATGTGAATCAGTTGATTTCCCTATTAGTGTTTCTACTCCTATAGGGGATTCTGTAATGGTGGATCGGGTGTGACTTTGATGAGATATGATACTTGGGGGCATTTGATGATTCTGACATGGTAGATTTTGAAATTATTCTTGGTATAAGTTGGTTGTCCCCTTATCAAAGACTGTCATGCCAAGGTGGTTACCTTACCTATGCCGGGGTCCCTAGATTGGAGTGGAAGGGTGATTCTAGTCGTGCACTGAAAAAAGTGTTACAAGCGTCGATACTCCCCCACTTGAGTCTATACTACTAGTGAAGGAGTTTCTTGAGGTGTTTCCGACAGATTAACCAGGTGTTCCACTGGTCGTGGTATTGACTTGGAGCCGGGGACTAAGCCTATTTCTATCCCGCCTTATGGGACGGCACCATCAGAGTTGAATGAGTTGAAAGAATACTTGCAAGACATGTTGATTATAGGGTTCATTAGTGTCACAACCCAAATCACGGGTCTTGAGGGCACCCACACTATCCCCCCCCCCCCCCCACGGTGGGCGAACCCTTCCCTAAAACATATTCACTTCAAAGAAATACATGCAGAATGAAAGAGAAATTATACCAAGTCAATAGATATATAATAACATAAGTGTGGAAATAACATAAACTACCATCCAAAACCTAGTCTGGACTGGTACAGGAGCACTAACGTAAATACAACATCCAGAATACTGAAAAATACTCTCAAAAGTGCATAATTAAAGTATGTCTATGAATCAAAAGGACATATAGCAACGGAGGAAATGTAGAATCTGGCAAGTGGCTTACCCTAAGATCTCCTGAAGGAAGCATCAGAATCACTTTCGAGGTCGCGAACAGGATCCAGGCTCGAACTCCGCACTCAACAAATAGTGCAACAAGAGTAGTATGACTATAACACTAGTACTCGTAGGCATCATGGGCCGACAACAATTAGATAATACATATAAATAGAAAGAAATCAACAAGTAGAGCAGATAAGCAATCAAGCACATTCACGAAACATGTTCAAGTACAAGATCAGACAGAGTGTATAAAATACCAAGTAGGAAAGTCATGGAGTAAATGCATGAATGTAAATGAGATGCAATGCCCCCAAGCCACCTCTCCAATCCTTACACGCATGCTAAAGGCCATTCCTTAAAGTCATGACTCATGGCCGACTCACGAAATCTATGTACCACATCTTTCTTCGGCAAAGACCTCAGAAGCTATCAACATATCTCTCTCTCCGACAAAGACCTCAGAGGCTATCAGTAAAGTTTCTTTCTAACAAAGACCTCGAAAGCTATCAATCCACTCCCTCTCCGATAAAAACCACGGAGGCTATCAATCAACTCGCTCTCCGGCAAAGACCTCAGAGGCTATCAATAACTCGCTCTCCAACAAAGAACTAGGAGGTTATCAATCACTTTTCTTACTATCACATCAATCACATATGGAAAAAGAAATGCATGACATGCATAGAATCAATTGCAACAACAACGTAAATCATATAATAAATAAATGCATGCCACGAATGAAAGTCATGCTTTAGTTCGATAAAATTATCCTTCCCTTTCCATGTCATATATGAGATATCAAGTGATGGTAATAAATGAGTCAACAATCACAACTTATTAGTAAAGATGGCAACAAGCCCACATAACAACATCCATACCGAACTAGTGGAATTATCATCACAACCATGCTCGAAAGCCTAACATGCTTTCCCTGTTAATATCTACCATTACATACGATTTTCTAATCAGAGTCTAACAAAGGTAAGTTGTAACCTACCTCGAAGGACGAGCGGGAGCCACGAACAATCAAGTCAAAGCCTTCCCTTTGCGAAGATCCTCTGAACGGTCAAAGTCTATTAAATAAGTATTCTACGTTAGATTACAAATCTAAGTATACGCATAACGCTATATTATAATTTGAATTCAAAAAATGATCTTAAAAAATGACCCCAGGCCCATAAGGGAAAAACTGGAATTTTAAGTTAGGAACATGTTACCCACAATTTAAATAGTTCAAATCGTGAGTTTCATGATAATCTAACCCCAAATGAGCCTCCAATTCCATTAATTATCAAAATCCCCAATTATATAAAAACCGTCAATTTCGTACCAAGATTCTTGAGTTCAAATAGGAAATTCAAGCTTAGGATTGGTTCACCCAATGATTAAATAGTCAAAACCTAGATGATTACTCAAAACAAATCACGAAAGAGTAGAGAAATCCCAAAATTCCACTTAGGGGCCATATCCATAAAACCCTTATCCTAAAACATGAATTCTAGCATGGATTCTCTAACTAATATGAGATAAATTCATAAAATGATGATAAAAAGCTCAATTGAAGAATCTTGAAAAACTCCACAAAATTGCCCTTACCTGAATTTTCTTGGTCTAAATTTGTGAATGTAATGCACTAAACACAAATTGGGGAAATAACAGGTGCAGACTCGCACCTGCAGAGAAAAGGCCGTAGATGCGGTCTATACTTAAAAGTCCAAGAATCTGCAGATGCGGCCAACCCCTATCCTGTTGATGCTCGCACGTGCGGACCAAACCCCCAGGTGCAGTCCAACACCCGCAGGTGTGGTTATACCAGAAACCAAAAAATCTGGTTTTTACCAAATTCAACCCAACGCTCAGAACTTATCCGAGACCGCCCAGACACAGACCAAACATGTATATCTATTGTAAAACACACTACGAACTCGCTCGCACACTTGGATTTTCCAAAAGGGGTCTGCTTGACCCAAGTCAACTCCAACTAAAAACCAACTTCCAACCAATGACTCGAAATGCCACCGGACACCTTGGGACACAAACCAAGGACCCCCCACTAAGTCAAAAATCACACTCTGAACCTAACAGAACTATCAGAATATAATTCTGAATGCAATAACCTAAAATTCAACTATTGGTCAACTTTTTTTCGCTTATTCAACTTAGAAAACTCTAGAATCCTCAAAATCAACAAAGACTCACCTCATAGCCTTGGGAATGATGCCACCCACCCCTGTAAGTCATAAAACACATAAAAGAGACTACAGGAAGGATATTGTAAGGAAAAGGTAAAATGTTCCAAACGACCAAACGGGTCATAAAAATTAGACCTAGTGTTTCCCTTCAGGTGCTCTAATATTATTTGTGAAGAATAAGGGTGGAACTATGCGTGTATGTGTCAACTATTGACAATTGAACAAGGTTACCATCGAGAACAAGTATCTGGTTCCTAAGATTGATGATTTGTTTGATTAGATTCAGGTTGCATCGATCTTCTCCAAGATTGATTTGAGGTCCAGTTATTACCAGTTGAAGATTAGGGTGGAGGATATCCCTAGGACAGCTTTCAGGACCCGTTATGATCACTATGAGTTCTTAGTTTTGTCTTTTGGGCTGACTAATGCCCTAACAACCTTTAAAGATTTGATGAACAGTGTTTTCAAACCTTACTTGGACTTCTTTGTGATTGTTTTCATCAATGACATCTTCATATACTCTAATAGGAGAGTGGAGCACGAGAAACATTTAGGGATCATGCGTGGGGTTCTAAAGAAGAAGCAATTATATTTTAAGTTCTTAGAATGTTAGTTTTATCTTGATTCTGTGGCATTCTTGGCTCATGTGGTGACCAATGATGGGATTATGGTAGATCCTTTGAAGATTGAAGTAGTTTGTGATTAGGTCGGTCCTACTTCAGTTATCGATATTCAGAGTTTCGTTGGCCTCGCTAGTTACTATTAGCGTTTTGTAGAGGGGTTTTCATCTATTACATCTACTTTGACCAGATCAACTCAGAATAATGTACCATTTCAGTGGTTGAATGAGTGCGAGACGAGCTTCCAAAAGCTCAAGACTTTGTTGACTACAACCCTCGTTTTGACTCTTCCCCTGGAGGGTGAGGGCTATACTGTGTATTGTGATTCTTCACAGATTGGCCTCGGTTGTGTCTTGATGCAAAAAATGAAGGTGATGGCTTATGCTTCTAAGTAGTTGAAGGTTCATGAAAGGAACTACCCCACTCATGATTTGATGTTAGTGGCGGTAGAATTTACATTGAAGATTTGGAGAAACTACTTGTATGGTGTGCATTACGAGGTATTTAATGATCATAAGAGTCTTCAGCATATTTTCAATTAGAGGGATCTTCATTTGTAACGACCCATAAGGTCATTTTGGATAATTTAGTTATTTTACCCCTGTTGACCCTTTCCCCAGCTTCATTAGAGTATATTTGACTTGTGAGGATATGTGGCGTGATTCTCGAGGTATTCAGATGTGATTTGATGGAATATTTAGGAATTCATAAGTGCTTGGTTGACTAGAATCATCATCGGGGATAATTGGGTCTTTTTGGTAATTTCATCAGTTCCAATAGGTCTGGAATGTCAATTATGATTTTGGGGTGTAGTTGGTTCGGTTCTCGGGGGACTCAGGGGTGTTTTTTTCATTTGGCTGGAAATAGTTTTAAGGTGTTTGGGGTTGACCGGGTAGAGATGGTCTCTTTTGGAAATTCTAAATGCGCGAGTGAGTTCGTAGTTTTTTTAGTTAAGATGCATATTTGGTTTGTATTCAGGAGGTTCCGAATGAGTCTCGAGATTTCAGGGCGGAAGATTGAAAAATAAGATTTTCTGGTTTTTCAGTGGCTCTGGTTTCTTTCTTCGCGTTTGCGAAGAAGGACCACATTAGCGAGAGTGGTGGACGCATTTGCGAGCAAAGGCTAGCATTCGAGAAAAGAAGAAGGAGTATGGGCTGGGTCGTTTGTCGCGTTCGCGAGGTAGCCTCGCATTCGCGATGAAGGACTAGCTGATGGGCAGATTTTAAAACCCCATCTCGTGATTAAGCTCCTCATTTACATATTTGACATTTGGGAGCTCGATTTAAGGTGATTTTACAAGGTTCCATTTACTGGGTAGGATTCTAACCTCCCTTTTATGATTATTTCATGGATTAGTAAGGGTGTTCATGGTAGGATTCATGATTTAGGAACAGAAAATTGGGGGATTTGAACCCTAGGCTTGAAATAAGAAGTTCTTCAATTGAGCATGAATTTGTGGATAGATTTGATTCATTTTTGAGATAAAGACTCTATAAATCATGGATAAACTCATTTTGGGTTTAATTTCCCGCTTTGCCCTTCAAGGTTTGGAATCCTATTTTGGGTGACTTCTTGGGTTCAGATTTAAATTATGCTAATATGGGTATCATTAGATTCATATGACTTCCCAAAATAAGAATTTAACCTTATTGAATTGGATTTTCCCATGAAATTATGGTTTTGACCTTCTGAGTTTAGAAAGGGATTTTGGATTGACTTTCTAGGTCCAAATTTTTTATAGGGTGATATGGGTATTGATTAACTTGCATTCTTGCGTATAATTTGTGCTTGAACAGATTGGGATCATTCGGAGGCTCTACGAAAGGGTAAGGTAGCGTTTTAAGCGTGGAACCTATATTTCAAGTGTGTTGAGACTATGGACCTTAACTTATGCGTCTTGGTTGGTTATAATTGGACTAATAAGAGGGGGAAATAGAGTAACGAAAGGGTGTTCAGACAATATTTGAGTGCTATTTAGACTTGTATTCATATTTAGTAGTTCTTGTACTAGTGACACCAGATTCGGAGTTGGTTGTACTTATGATTCCACACTTTTATGTTTATAAGGCTTTAAGACTTCATAATTCCTTGTATGTTTATTCCGCTTAATTTATTCTCTTCTTCTTTTGCTTATAGTGGGGTTATGGATGGCTTACTAACTCGAGGGTGTTAGTTCATTCACGGCTTGTCAAATTGGGTCATGACATCATTTATGTTGGTTTACTACAGCCAATTATAAATTCTAGTTTGATTGTTTTTTCATTTGTTATTCTTAACTTTATATAAATAATTTAAGACTTAAAACAAATGCACAATAACAATAGATTTCAACAAAGGTAAGGTTAGAGAAACATGATACCAATTACATCTGAAAATGAGCATTGCCTTACCACTAGAAATTCAAGATAATTAGAGAACTTATAAGAGTAAAGTTTTGTAACAACCCGTTTGGTCGTTTAGGAATTTTGACTCTTTTACCCCTGTTGACCCTTCCCCTAGCTCCGTTAGAGAGTGTTGTACTCGTGAGGATGGGTGAATGGTTCTCGAGGTAGTCGGGTGAGTCTTGGACAAAATTGAGGAAATTAAAGTCTTAAAGTGAAAAATGGTTGACCAAAAGTTGACTTTTGTGTATATGAACCTTTTGGGGATTATGTCAATTTCATGAGGTCCGGAGGGTCGATTATAACTTGGTAGAGGGGTTGGTTCAGATCCCAAGGCACTTAGGAGCATTTTGGTCCCTGGGTTGGAAACTTATTTTCAAGGCTTAAGGGATTAAATGGGTCAAGAGGATCTCTGTTGGGAATTCTTCGGCCACTAGTGAGTGTCGGGTTTTAGGTTGAAGTTAGTGAAAAACCAGATTTTTGCTGGTTCTTGTGTGGCGCACATGCGGACATGTGGCAGCACCTGCAGGCCCACTTCCACGAGGGCTGGTCCGCAGGTGTGAGATCGTGTGAGTTCAGGAGGGTCTGCACCTGTGCAGCGTGGGACAGCTTTTACGGAAGTTCTATTGCACCTCCGAGAGGGTGAATTTTAAGTGGGTTCGCACCTGCGGAACATTTTTAGCAGGCGCGGTTCCGCATCTGCGAGGGATCTGCCGGTAGATGCGGGATCGCTGAAAATCAGGAACTTGAATTTCCTAGAAGCCATTTCTTTCATTCACAAAATTTAAACCTAGAGAGAGATTGTGTGCAATTTTGTAGAGCTTTTGGGGAATCTTCTGTGGGGTAAGTTCCCTACACTATCTTTGTGATTTTAATATGTTTTAAGTATGGAATCTTTGGTAAATATCATGAACTAATTGGGGAAAATTGGGTAATAAACCCAAGATGATTTTTATGACTCTTAATAAATCCAAATGAGTTTTGTTGGGAACTTTCTTAATTTCTAACCATCTAATCAATAGGTAATCAGTCCCTAAGCTTGAATCTTTCTTTTATGCCAAGAATCTTGGTTATGGAAATTGGGGGCTTTCTCTAAAATTGGGTAGTTTTGATTAATGATGAAATTAATGCTAAATTGGGACTAGTTTGTGATGATAATTACTATTTGGACTTCCTAAGTTTTCGGTTAACCATTTCCAACTCGAGTTTCTAATTTTTGTCCTTGTGGGCCCGAATTTCTTTTTTAAAGGTCGTTTTTGTCTTCGAATACTACTATAGCAATATAGATGTCGTTAGTCTCGAAATCTAATGTAGAATAACAATCTGATAGATTTTTATAGTTCCGAGGTGATTCGTAAAGGGAAGGCTCAAGTTGGATAGTTCGTAGCACCTGCTCGGCATTGAGGTAGGTTACGGTTTATTTTTTGGTTAGACTCTTATTATCTAAATGTATGTGAATATTAGTTATTGACAGGGAAATTATGATAGGCCTCCGGGCATGATGTGGAGGTGAAATCCAATTAGGTTGGTAACGTCAGTTGTTATGTGGGCTTGTCGCCATACCTATCATACTTGTGATATGTGTTTGCATTCATCTCTCTTGATATCTCAATTATCATACAGAAAGTAAGGAATATGAAAAATGACATGATTTGTGATGTGTCCTTTATGACAAATATCGATGAGTTTGATATGAATTACTGTTGATGTTGATATCTTGCATGGCATGAAATCTTATTTCTTATGATGATTTGATATGAACTATGACTGGAAATGATGATAACTAATAGAGAGTGTCCTCTGAGGTCTTTGCCGGAGAGTGTAAAAGAGAGATGAGATCCTGTGATCCGAGGTCGTTACCGGCGCAAAAATGAGTGCTCGTGATCTAATGTCATTTATCGGAGCATGAGAGTGCTTGTGCTTGAGGTCATTTGTCTGGATGAGGGGTACATGGACTTCACGGGTCCCCATGGGTCATGGCTATGGCGCATTCCCTTAGCATGTGTGTACGGATTGGAAAGTTGGCCAGTACATTGATTGCATTGTATATACATTAACTCATTTATCTTTGACTGTGTACATGGCATCTTATACCACTGACTGATCTTATACATTGATTAATATTACACTTTTGAATGATCTTGTACTTGAGACTATTCATTGATTGTACTTGATTGCTTATCTATCTACCCGTTAGTTTCTTTCCTTTATATATGCGAACTAATCGTTGTCGGCCTGTGATGCTTATCAGTACTAGTGTTGTGCTGATATTACTCTTGCTGCACTTTTTCCTTGAGTGCAGAGTCCGTTGCTGATTCTACCTCTCAGCCTCGCAAGTGATCTCGTGGCCTACTTGCCAGAGTTTCCAGGGTGAGCTACTAGATGGATCGGCAGCCCAGGGATTCCTCATTATCCATGTCTTTCCTTTTACTCTAGAGATAGTTATTATCAGGTATTTATGATACTAGTTCTAGTATTAAAATATTTTACTACTGATAGTGGCTCTTTGTCATGACCCAAAATCACTATTTGTGCGGGCACCTACCTTTTTTCCACTTGGTAGGCGAACCCGTCCCTTAATCTTTAGCTCATCAACAATAAAGTAAATAAAAAAAGAAGAAGTAGAAGTCTAAATCATAAATAAACATAAGTGCGGAAACTAAATACAGCCCCCAGATCTGGCAGGGCCTTGGGATCAGTCACGAGGAGTAGAAGTAGAGCTTGTCACGAACTCTGCACTCAGAAAAAAAAGCAGCAAGGTAGTATCAGTACAAAAATTATGTACTGGTAGGTATCGTAGGCCGACAACAGTTAGATAACATATATAAAGAAAGGAACTGAAGAATAACATTCTCACAATCAAGTACAACCACAACAAAGTCCAAGAACAAATACCACAAGTGATAGGCATATCAAGACAGAATCCATGAAATATGTGAATAAAGTAATAAATGCATATGCAATGCAATGACATGCACCGGCCAAATCTAAGGCCCCGTACACACATGCTACAGACGAAATACCTCCACGTCTCGATAGTCATGATCCATGTGGGACCCACAAAGCCTATGTACCAGTCACTCCGCACACATCCCAGAGATGACTGCACAACACTAAGCACACCACTATCATTCCGCACACAGCCCAGAGATGGCTACTATATCAAGTACGTCCAAAGATTCACGGATATTTCCTTCTCACTTATCATCATCAGCACCAAACACAGGTAATATCAATGTATCATGGAAATGAGGATGAATGCAATGCAATATAACAATATCAAGTGAATCATATCAATCCCAATCATGTTACACATAGACACATATCACAATATCAATATCTGGGCTGTGTGCGGAGTGACTGGTACTGCTGAATTTGTGTACTGAGTTATATTACCTCCGGTATTTTGCCATGCTAATTAACAATCCCTAAAAAAGTATCCCTGCTGATCGCACCCATAACAACTATCCGTGCTCGAACAACACGGCCCTGGGTGCCTCCTTCCACACTTGTTTCAAGTAGGGTGTGTAGGACCTTGGTAACCCATACTGGCCTATGTCTGTGACCTTCCTGCACTAAAATTTCTATTATTCTTATTAAATTTGGACATTTGTTCTTGTGCACTAGCTAAAGAGGGAGCAGGTCCCGATTTTCATTTCATGAATAACTAGTGATTACTACCTTCTTAAGATCCCCCATGGCTGAAATTTCCTACAGACTTAGTTCTCTTGCTGAATTCCCTATCCCTCTTTTGTTGTAGCCGCTCTTCTTTCTTTTGACCTATCTTCATTCCCTTGAACAAAGGCAACCATCTTAGTAATGGTCATGTCATTGTTTTGAGCAGCTATATTAGCATCAACAAATAAATCATCTGAAAGCCCTAACATAAACCACCTAACTCTGGCCCTCATACCGCCCACCTTGTCTGGAGCAAACATGGCTAGAGCGACAAACCTGAGGTAGTACTCGTTCAAACTCAATTCATTCTATTTAAGTCTCTCAAACTCTAAATCCTTAGCTTCCAACACCTCCATAGGTAGAAAGTGCTCAATGAATGCATCTGCAAACTCCTTCCAAATCACAGGAACCACATCTTCCCCTTGGGACTCTTCCCCTATTTCATACTAGGTATTAGCAGCATCCTTCAGTTGGTACGCATCAAGCTCTGCTACCTCTGTGTCCGTAGCACGTATCACTCAAAATATCGTTTGAACCTCATCAATGAAATTTTGCAGATACTCACCCTTTTTGGACCCTGTGAAAACTTGAGGTTTCATGTTGAGGAACTCCGTAGAACTGGAACAAGCCGTTCCGTCAATACTACCTGTCCCCTGCCTCTGAGACTGAATAGCAATAATATAGGTAAGCAACTGGAAAGCTCCTCTGATATCCGTAGCTGAAGCACTGGCCAGCGGAGTAACTAGGAGCTCTGCAAGGCCTCCTAGTAGTAGGTGGGGGTGCAGTTAGGGGTGCTGAACCTAGTGCAACTCTCTGGGCCTGAGGGTTCACTTCTTAAGCAATCTCGACATTAGCCCTCTAGCTAGCGGCTGAGGTTCTCTTAGCTAGCATTTTCTGAAATACGTAATACCCATGAGTTAGAAGAGTTCCTGAAGTCATAACTCTAATTATGATCTAGAGTATGAAAGAAGCGAGACAACACTGAATGTTTTGGTAGTTCACCATTTATATGTGTGGCTGGCACACAAATATAAAGAAAACTCTACTGGACATGGCTTCATGGACTCTCTAGGACACTTAAATCTAGTGCTCTGATCCCAAACTTTGTCACATCCTGAACCTAGACCTGGACGTAACACGTTACCCCGTGCCTGACTAGACCGAGCGAACCAACTGGCTAACTGAATTAACATGTGATATCATAACATACTGAAAGTAAAAAATAGAACTAACACATGCTGATCTACTAAAGTCTGACTGAATAAGTAATTGAAATACTGTGACTCTGTCTAGCTGCTAATATACTCTATGAAGTCTCTATTGAAGTACTGTAAACCGACTGTTTCTGAGATAAGGCCCCCGGTATACCTGACTGTTTATAACTACTATAGAGACTGTAAATAAATGATAAGGCCCCCAAAGAACTGGGGCTCACCAATCGGCTGATACGGGATATCCTAGCAAGGAGATACATTGTCCTGTAAATCGTTACCTGCATCGAGAGATACAGGCCCCGAGCAAAAGAGATATTAGTACATTTAAATTGCACTAGTATGTAAAACAACTTAAGGAAATAACTGTAGCAGAGTGCTTCAAAAAGGGCAACCCAAGCAATAAATAGGTAATATCATCTGAACTGAAACTGATAACTAAACTAAATAAGAGAAGTAAGTAATAGGTACTCCCTATTCTGAATACGAATTCACCTGTTTTTAACTAAGTTAATCATATGTTGAACAAATCAGAGGCCTTAGCCAAGTAAGTGTGTCATTCAATGGCCTCGGCCAAGTATACGTATACATGAGACTATGCCCTCAGGCAAAATACATATGTTCAGTATTCATTAATTATTATTAAGGAACTGAGATCATCGAAATAAACATTGCTAAACTGAGACATGTATTAAAGGACTGATTATGAGGTCTGAAGCCTTAACTGTTTCTAAGCATGCTGAGTTCTAGATTGAGACTCATATATATCAAACACAAGTCTATATAGTTTATGTTCTGAGTTCACAACATTCGAAATAAAAGTCACGAACGAATTAAAAAACTAGAGAGTAGAGGTTCTGGAACTATGCATGGAACTAAGGTATAACTATAATTCTGTGGCAAATCATAATAGTCAATAAACCGTATCATAGGGAGAATCATCGACATTCCCAAACGTAGAGAGTTAGCCTCACATACCTTAATTCCAGCCTTTGAGCATAATACCACACTCGTCAATCCTTTCAACCTTAATCGATAACCATAAATGTCAAAGGGATTCATTATTAGGAATAATACTCATGCTTTGGTCATCTAGGCATTATATCAAACACTTGGAGGGCATAAAGCTCCATAACCTTCATTAATGGCGTTTTCTTCACCCAATTCCCATTCTCTTACTATTAGGTGATTCTACAATATCAATTAGATGCAATTAACACCATTCTTCATCACCCATGTGATTATAACAATCCTAAGTCAACAATTCAAACCGTACCATAGTTCATATGATTCTCTTTATCAAACCCATTTACTAATCTCTCAAGAACTCATCAATTCATAACTACAAATGATTAGGAGGGGAAAGGATTACCTTTTTGGTGTTCAATTTCTATGAATTAGAATGATAGGGTTCACACGTCCAACAATAGCATCTCAATCAAGGTTCTATGAATTAAAAGGGTTTTAATCACGTTAGAAGGGTATTAGAGACTTGAATTCAACCCAGAATCATCATAGAACTTACCTTTGAGGGTTATTAAGGCTTAGGAATTGTTCTCTCTGCCCTTAGGGTGATTTTTCATGATTAGGGGTGTTGGGGAAATAACCTCAAGCTTAAGTAGGAGTTAAAACACAAAACCTGACTTTCAGATCTAAAACCCAACCTTTTTCGCAATGGTCCTGCGATGAATGGCCATCGCAGGACCCCCTGTAGGTTAGAGTTTTGAGGCACTTTTTGTGCACTGGGCCCGTGACTCAGGGCTATGGAACACGCCCTATTCATGACGCGTGGCCTTCATGGGTGGCTCGTTTCGGCTTCTGCGCAGTGTTTGGGTAACGTGTATAGCTTCTTATACAGAGCTCCGTTTAGCCTCCATCATACATCTTTGGAAAGCATGTCAATGATCTACAAGTTTAATGTTTTAAGTTTTCTCAAATTCTTAATGGATCTTCACAAAATCGAGCTGGAAGGCAGACCTATCTTAAACTTAGCCGATTCGATAGAATTTTAAGCACCTCACTATTTGTCTTGAATTAAAAAAAAACTATTTCCTCCCAAAATCATCCTGATACTACTTCACTTGTCTATAATACCACATTAGTACTCGTTTAACACATGCATAACTAATTTGAATTTACAGAGTATTACATTGAGTCCAACAGGGGTAATTTTGTGGCTATACAGATGAATGGTGGTGAATTTTTTTTACTGAGAGTAGACCAGCTGGATTACCTCCATTTACTTAGGCTAAGTTTTCTTCCGTGTTTCTGGAGAAGTTGGTTCCCCATATCTTGAGGGATGAGAGGCGTGAGCAGTTGATAGGCTAGAGCAGCGTGGGATGTCCGTGATCGAGTACGAGATGATGTTTTATTCCTTGTCACCCTATGCTTTGACTATTTTACCCAATGAGACTGAGAAGATTATGATGTTTATCTGAGAACTGTCGTATAACCTTCGAGTTGCGGCGGTGCAGGTGGCAACTTCAGGAGGTACTTTTCAGGTAGTGGTAGATGTCATTAGGAGAGTTGAGTCTATCCGGCATGATGAGTTTGGGGATAGATCGTGCAAGAAGCGTTGAAGCTCAGGCCGTTATGGAGGTACCTTGTCCTAAGGTAAAGCTATCATGGTAGGGGTTATCGTCTCCAGTCGACTAGGCCCATTCAGGCAGCGATACATACTTCGACAGGTGGTTCTTTCGGTGGTGGTGCTCATGGTTCGGGATACAATTCTTAGGCTTCTTATTCCAGATTTAGAGGTCGAGGTGGTCATTTAGGCTATTCTGCCTTGTCTCAGCAGCCTATGGCTCGTCGAGGTTGTTTTGAGTGTGGCAACTTAGGGCATTTTTTCAGAGAGTGCCCCAGACTTAGACAATGGCCCATACTCTAGCTTCCAGGCTTCAGCATCTAGAGCTGTGGCACAGTCGGCTAGAGGTGCTGCACAGAGTGGTAGAGGTGGTGCTCAGAAAGGCTGCGGTGGTGGTCGTGAGGGTTCTCAGGCCGAGGGTGGCCATGCTCATTGCTATACATTCATAGGTAGACCAGAGGCAGAAGCTTCAGATGCGATCATTACAGGTACTATTTCGGTTTGTCATCGATCGTCTACAACATTATTTTATCCAAGCTCTACATATTACTATGTGTCTACTTAGTTTGCTTTGGGTTTGGATATGATGTGTGAGTCACTTGATTTCCTGTTAGTGTTTCTACTCCTATCGGGGATTCTGTAGTGGCGGATCGAGTGTACCAATCCTGTCTTGTGACTTTGATGAGATATGATACTTGTGGGGATTTGATGATTATAGACACGGTAGATTTTGACATTATTCTTGGTATGAGTTGGTTGTCCCCTTATCATGCGATCTTGGACTATCATGCCAAGACGGTTACCTTAGCTATTTCTGGAGTCCCTAGGTTGGAGTGGAAGGGTGATTCTAATCGTGAGCCAAAGAAAGTGATACGAGCGCCGATACTCCTCCACTTGAGTCTGCACCAGTAGTAAAGGAGTCTCCCGAGGCATTTCTGACAGATTTATCAGGTGTTCCACAGGATCATGATATTGACTTTTGTACTGACTTGGAGTCCGGCACCAAGCCTATTTCCATTTTGCTTTATCGGATGACACCAACAGAGTTGAATGAGTTGAAAGAACTATTGCATGACATGTTGAGTAAGGGTTTCATTAGTGTCACGACCCAAATCACGGGTCATACTGGAACCCATACTATCCCCCTGGTGGGCGAACCCTTCCTTAAAACATATTCATGACTTCAAAGAAATACATGCAGAACGAATAGAAATTTTATCTAGTCAACAAATATATAATAGCATAAGTGCAGAAATAACATAAACTATCATCCCAAAACTAGCTCTGGACTCATACAAGAGCACTAATGTAAATATAACATCCAGAATACTAAAAATACAAGTCTAAAAAATGCATAACTAAAGTCTGTCTGTGAATCCAAAATATAGGAATGGAGGAAATCTGGTCTGCAGAGTCTGGCAAGTGGCTCACCTTAAGATCTCCAAAAGGAAGCATCAGAATCCCTCTCGAGGTCGTGAACAGGATCCAGGCTCAAACTCTGCACTGAACAAAAAGTGCAGCAAGAGTAGTGTGAGTACAACACTTGTACTCATAGGCATCACAGGCCGACAACGATTAGATAACACATATAAATAGGAAGAAATCAACAAGTAGAGCAAATATACAATCAAGCACAACCACGAAACATGTCCAAGTATAAAATTAGATAGAGTGTATAAAATGCCAAGTAGGATAGTCAATGAGTAAATGCCAGGCAATGCAATGCCCCCAGGACACCTCTCCAATCCGTACACACATGCTAAGGACTGTTACGGTTCATTTTATGCGGGTACATAAAAGCTACTAAGAGGTTGTTGGTGCTTTAAATTAGATTTTAGTACTTTTAGAGTCGCCACCTAATTTATTAAGGGAAATTAGGAAAACCAGGTAAAAAAAATTATTCAAACAAGAGAAAAATTCTTGTAGTACCAAAGTTAGAGGTAAGGGTTTTGGTGATCCCCTAAGGAAGGTTTTAAGCACCGTAATATTAAAGATCCGTAGAATACAGTTGACCTACAAGCTTCAATGTGTGATATATTGTGATTATTTGCAAAAGATGTTTACTTATTGCTAAACTTATCATGCTAATCATAAAATTCAAAACTTGGGCAAAAGGTCCCCTTAAAAAGAGGGGTTTTGGTTCCAAAAACACATATGAGTATTCAACTCACTTTTTGCCGGACTAAAACACACTCGGGATTTCTCCCAAGTAGAGTCACTACTATTTTAGTCCTCAAAAAATGAGTTTAGTACTTATAGGTTTTTTAACACATATATAGGAAAATATGGAGTATATCTCCTATTTTTATACATATATACATATATATATATATATATATATAAAATGAGAATTTTATTTAAGTCCATTTTTATACATTTGAAGCTCATATGTCAAACATATTCCATGACAAAGCCAACTTATCCCAAAATTAGTCCAAGTCTAATTCATCTTGTTTTAATCTTTTTAAGTTTTGGGATTTTGGCTCAGAAATACTTCTTTTTCCGAAAATTGGTTTAAGTCCAATCAAGTTTCAAAAAGAGTTCATTTTTTTTTACTTGGTGAAAACTTTGATGCTTCAATCTTCTCCAAAAATCGACCCAAGTTCGGAAATCGATTTCACTCAGTCCAACACTTCTTAAGCTCAATTGATTCGGTCCAGTTTACTATTAAGACCTAATAAAAAGGAGACAGTCATTTTTCAATCCAAAAATGATTTTGAAGTTGGCTTTAGGCCCAAAGGTTAACTTGATTCATGCTATTCTATTTCCAGATTTTTACCAAGGGCAGGAGGCCAAAAATGTGACTTATTTCTAATTTTCAGAAATCATTTGGACTTAAACATGTCCGAACCAGTTTTAAATCATAGAGAAAACTTATAAAAAATTTAAGAACTGATTTCATGCATAAGTTAGGATTATCCAAGCTAGAAAATCATTTGGGAAACTTCCTATTAATACTAAGCGTTTCTCTAAGTTCTAGCATCCATATGGGTTCCAATATATATAAGTGTTGTTTAGATATACAACATATACACAAACCATCTATATATATATATATATATATATATATATATATATATATATAATACTTCCCTTTCCATGTTTGCTTCCCTTTTTAACTCTGGACTCGATCAAAGATGATGAAGTTGGGCCTCAGGCCCAACAAGTATAAAATACGGAGATAGGGCCCAAATGGCCACGAGATTTCACATGCGAACAAACAAAACGGAAAAGGAATCAAAGATTAGATAGTATCTAATTATCTTATGTGACTAAACTGAAATTAAAAGACTAAGTAGAAACCTTAAGGTAAATGTGAATACATATATAGTCCAATATAACCCTTAATTGATTTTAAACAAATAGACTCGACACTTAAAAAGCCCAAGGTAAAGACAAACGAGATCAATCCCAAATACCATTTAGACTAAACGAGTGCAAATCGAGCATAGGCCCATACAACAAACACTTAAAATGGACATAAATGGCCCAACATTTAGCATGAGTAAATCACGCTTTAGACTTGGTTCATGATATACAAAATATACCTCCTTGTATACCCTAATAGTGTATAAAAGTCATGTATATTTGGTATACACCCAATATACAACACAAATATTATCAACATATAAGGGAGAAGGAATAGGATTTTCATGGAAATCAACTCAGTAAGGTCAACACTTAACAAATTTCAATGCACAGTCTCTAAACCATAGATTTATACACTCTTGAAATGAAAACCTTAAGATTTTGCAAGACTGCTTCTACAAATTTGAATGGCCTACGTATATTAATCGTCTTATTAATGATTTCCTAATACTACTTCATTTACTTAAGCAATAACAGATTGTTGATCTTCTTATATAAATTAAATGTATTAGTCACAACAAGTTTCAATAAACTCACTTCAGTAAGAGGAAACAGACTCAGACTACACATAAGAGCAAAAAAACTTCAATATCAACAGGATATCATTTTTTTTACTTTTGGACAGATCAGTTTCAAAGGAACCAACACATTATATAATCAAGATGTTTACTGATGTTCAGAGTGGAAGAAATAGTTGAATAATACATAAAAGGCACGCTATGAGCTACAGGTTTAATCAAATGAAAAGTGTAGGACATTCTTAAAAAAAACAAAGTTGCAAACTCAACCAGTAGTATGTTTTATACTGAGTGCACCGATCAACTTAGTCAACTACCAATTATGATTTAACAGATTAACATGAGGTAAATATAGGCCAAATAGTCCTAGATAGTCAACTAAACGCCTAAGCATGGTGAACACATATCCTAAACTAGAAAAAGCTTGAACAGTTTTTAGATATAATCAATAGTACAGATCAATAGACCTCAAAGCACAGGTAAACATTCTATAATTAACAAATCACACATTAGCTAGTCTTGAACAAGTGAATAAGCAACTCAGACATGATTAACAATTAATCTCAAACAGGCAGGTGTTAGACAGGATTAAACAACTGAGTCTACTAAACTCGAATAAATGAACACCTAACCATAATCAATAGAGGTCATAAGCTTTAATCCTATTTAAATATATTGACAGGATCAAGGGAAGCTATAGATGCCTCATCTTAGTTAAGCATATAGACACGGATTAATAAACTAAAAGGCCTAGACTAATAATCTTGTCTCACTAAAACAACATGATTAGCAATTAAATAGGTCACAGAACTGCACCTATGCTGTGATTAACTAACTACTAAAGATCAGAGAGTAAACTACATAAAAAGAGATGTAAAACACATAACTTATTTTATACAAAGCTAACAAACTACTAAATTAAACTAAGACAATAGTACAAACATGAACTAAACTATTCTAAATCACATAAACAACAAGAAAAATTTAAACAAACTAAAATTAATAACTAAGAGGAGGATGTTTTACCTTTTTTAGGTGCAGCCTAATCAAGAATGGACTTGGAATAGTTTCCTTACTCCTCCACACTCAGCCATGAAACCCAAAAACACGAATTTAAAACTTGACTAAAAAATTAAAGGTCTCAAAGATTATTGAAACCCAAGGTAGTTCAAGTCTTTTTTTTTTTTTTGGTGAATATCAGATATTCGGTCCCTCAAAATAGTGAATTAGGGGTTCTATTTATATAACCCTAAAAATCCTCAAACCCTAATTGGAATTGATATGGGACAAAGGATAATTTCTCAGAATTGTTTGCCTCGCACATCATTCAAGGGTTGAGATTCAACCATAGAACAATATAAACAGTCAGATTTGACCCACAAGGGTCGATCTACTTGATTACTCATGAACCAATAAAAATCCCCAAATTCAAATCGAAAGAAAACAAAACAAAATTAAGGTTTTCAGTTTCTATACGTTATAATTCACAGAAAAAGCATAAAAAGGAGAAGATAATACATTCTTTGGTAGAGCTTGGTGGAAACAGGTACGAAACAGTTAATGCTTTGCCTGTATTGGTTGAGCAAAGCTTGCTAAAAGTGAAGTGCACCTGAACGTTGCCATTTTTGGCTATGGGTGATGAGGAGAGAGAAAAAGTGTGTCGTGGCAACTAAGGTTTCCTCTCTTTGAGAGAGAGAGGAGGAGTCCTAAGGGGTCGTTTGGTTGAAAATGAAGGAGAGGGGTATTACCCCTCCTTTTCTTTGCAGCAATGGGCCAGGTCAGGTCCTTATTGGATCGGCCCGGTCGATTTTTAAAAAGGAAATGGGATATATATATATATATATACATAAAAAAATTAATTTTGAACTTATAGCCATAAATTGAAGAAAGGTCCAATAATTGATCATTTCAATTTTAGTCAAAATAAACTAAATCAGCCAATTAATTAATTTAAAAGACATGGCTGGATTTGTAAAAGGTTCAAATTGCAATTATGGTCTTAATTGAAAATATCTATGAATCGATTATTTCAATTATGGCCACATTTGGCCCAATTAACCAATTAGAGCTAATTTGCTATAATCACCTTAATTAATTTGAACTAATGAATTTGGTTATTTCAAATAAGGTAAAAATTAAACTAATTTAAGCCATTAAAGGTTATTTTTTGTAAAATATTACCTTAATTGAATTGAACCAATGAATTTGGCTATTTTAGTTGAGGCCAGAATTACCAAACAATTGATTAGTTCAATTGTAACCACTATTAGCCATGTAGCGAACAATTTTTGGAATTTAACCTCAATTAAACACTTAATTGATTATGAATAATTCTAATAAAATGTACCAATGCAAGATTTAGAATCGAGGGGTAAAAATGGTTAATTCATTTAATTAATCAGATTTCTTGAATTAAAAGGAGTAAAATGCTTGCTAATTGATTTTGTTTTTGCTAACTTTAACAATTAAATAAATGTCTCAAAACATAAATTAATTTCTAAATGATTCATAATTTTATAGAAGTTATTTTTCCAAATGAAATGACAAAATATTATCTAAATAATTTTATAGAATCATTTTGACTTGTAAAAAATACATACTTCACTCCGTTTGAAATCCAAGGACTCCGGGTAATTATAATGAATTATGAGAGGTCAAAATTAGGTGTCAACAAGGGCTATGCCTCAAAGTCATTACCCATCGGGGACCCGCAAAATCCATGTACCATATCTCTATCTGGCAAAGCCTCGGAAGCTATCAACATATCTCACTCTCTGGCAAAGACTTGGGAAGCTATCAATAAACTCACTTTTCGACAAAAAGCTCAAAACCTATCAATCCACTTGCTCTCCGGCAAACCTCAGAGCCTATCAGTCACTTTCCTTATGATCACATCAGTCATATATGGAAAAAGGAATGCATGACATACATGGAATCAATTGCAACAACAACACAAATCATATCGTAAATAAATGCATGTCACAATGCAAGTCATACTTCAGTTTGATAAAATTATCCTTCCCTGTCCGTGTCATATATGAGATATCAAGTGAAGGTAATAGATGAATCAACAATCACAACTTATTAGTAAAGATGGAGACAAGCCCATATAAGAACATCTATACCAAACTAGTGGATTTATCACCACAACTATGCTCGAAGGCCTAACATATTTTCCCCGTCAATATCTACCATTATATATGAATCTCTTATTGGAGTCTAACAAAGGTAACCCATAACCTACCTCGAAGGACGAGCAGGAGCCACGAATAATCAAGCCAAAGCCTCCCCTTTGTGAAGAGCCTCTAAACGATCAAAGTCTATCTAATAAGTATTTTACGATACTTACGTTAGATTACGAATCTAAGAATACCCATAACGCAATACTTCTAAATTCCAAAAACAATCTTAAAAAGTGACCCCAGGCCCACAAAGACAAAACTGGAATTTTAAGGTAGGAACATGTTATCCACAATTTAAATAGTTTAAATCCTGAGTTTCATGATAATCTAACCCCAAATGAGCCTCCAATTCCATTAATGATCAAAATACCCAACTATAGAACCCTCAATTTCATATCAAGATTCTTGAGTTCAAATAGGAGATTCAAGCTTAGGATTGGTTCACCCAATGATTAAATAGTCAAAACCTAGAAGATTACTCAAATCAAGTCATGAAAGGATAGAGAAAACCCAAAATTCCACTTAGGGTCTTGTAACGATCCGTTCTGTCGTTATTGCCTTTCCAATCCTTTTGATCCCTTTTCGAGCTTTATTACCTCGTATTTCAACCGAGAGGACTGCTTACATGCTTTTCGAGGTCATCGGACTTGATTTGGTAAGTTTTGGGGAAATTTAACTTTTAAGTGAAAACTGTTTGACTCATAGTTGACTTTTGGGTAAATAGACCTTTTTCGGGAATCCGTCAATTTTGAGAGTTCCGAAGGGTCTTTTAGAACTTGTGTGTATATTCAGTTCGGTTCTCAAAACACTTGGGTGAATTTTTGGGACTTGAGTTAGGAAGTTGATTTCGAGGTATCGGGGGTTGACTTGGTCAACGAGACCTCTGCTGGAAATTCTGAGGCCACAAGTGAGTTCGTAGCATGTTTTTATGTGTGTCTGCATATGTGGTATGTGAGCAGATAGCCTAGGGTGATAGTCGGGATTTCGGATTGAGATTGTGATTTCTGGGGAGTTTTTGGTGTTGGTGCCCCGCTATAGCGACATTAGTATCGCAGCAGCGACACTGTTGTAGTGGTGGCCAAGCTGCAGAAGTGGCCTAGTACATTGATTGGCTAACCACTGCAACGGTCTGAGGGAACGCCGAAGCGGGACTGCCGCATCGGTCTCGTTGTCGCAGAAGCGGGTATCGGGCAGATTGATTAACTAAATGAGTGTTAAAATCCCTAAGTCCCTCATTGATTATTATTTCGACTTTAGAGTTATTGGGAGCATTTCACGGTTATTCTTGGGGGAAAATATTTGTGGTAAGTGCTTATATCTTCCTTGCTATTCCATTTTCCTTAATCACCTTAGGAATCCGTTATCATGCTAGTTCACTAAGAGTTTAAAGATTAAAGAGGGTTCAATGAGTCTTCATTATAGGCATTGTAATCTTTTTTTATTAATTGGGTTAGCTTCATTAAGCATGGAATTGATAACTAGAATCTATTATTGCATAATTCCTTCCTAATTAGGGGCTAAATTATGAAATTGGAAGTTATGATTTATACCCAAATTTGAGGGTTTTGTCTAGAATCTGAATTTAAGTAATTTATTGGTTCTTCTAGCTTATAATTGATGGGAATTTATCACTGAGAGCTTAATTTCATGTTTAGACCTATAGATTTCTAATTCCACCTTTCTAGTTCATAAACCCCATTCCATAGGTTGGGGATTTGAGTCTTGAATACAAGTAGGGTTTGAATGATGTTCTTTTTTATTCGGATATGTTTAGACTTTCATTATCTCTAGGCTCAAAGGAAGGGAAAGACTAAGGCTTGATTATTGGAGACTTTGTTGTTCGGCTCTCCAGGTAGGTTATGGTTTATCCTTTGGTGAGACTTCGATTAGCAAAGCATACATTTAGACGATATTGGCGGAGAATGCATATAAACCTTTGGCTATGAAGTTGGGTTGGATATTGCCTTAGGTTGGGCCTTGTTATATGATTTGGAGCTAGACAACCCATTATGCTGTGACTTATCTTGTTCTATTTGTTGTTGGTTTGTTGCCACATAGAGATAGTGGATATTGGTGACTAGTGATAGATATTGATGATGATATTGTAGCACATTACTTGTTGCTGTTTTGAGATGAGGATTGTGTTACACTTCACACTTCCAGAGCACGAGCATGCCACGTACTTCACCGTATTAATGGAGTATCGGAGACATCCCATGAAGTTTTGGAAGGAACAAGCTGTGGGAAGTACGTAACAATGAAGTAAAGGATGAATTTTGATCTCGTAAGTCGTAACTGGGAAGGACAACATTGAAACCAAAGGACATGACCATTATCAAGTATGATTAATAATTAACATCATGTATGGAGAGTTCCAAAGGATTGTGGGACCAAGCCAATCGAAGAAAATAAATTTGTCGAAAATTTGGAAAAAAAGTTGGCAGAATTTTGGGTCAACTTTGGAGAGGTATATCTCTAGGTATATTAGGAGTTTTAAGGTATTTCAAAATCCTAAAATGAAGTTCGTTGAGTCTAGTTTCCAACGAAATGAACCACTCATCAAAAAGGCATCAGAGTAAGGAGTTATGGCCATTTTAAGGTAACCCTCCAAACTGCCAAATGGCTTCCGCGGGTCCCACTTGGGAAAATCGGTTCCACCGACTTTCAAGCGGTATAAAAACTCTCATCAACCACATTTTTTCATCATTTTACATTCTCATGAGTCCCAAAAGCCTCCTAACACATCCCCCAAACATTTATAGCCCATTAAATCAAGAATTTAACAAGATTACACCAAAATAATCCTTGAAAAGTGATTGTTCTTGCTTCTACTTGATGTTGTGGTTATTTTGGTCTTGAAGAAAGTTGGTGTGGCTAAATTTCTTCAAGTATAAGGTATGTTCTTCATCCTATCTCTTACGTTGAGTTGATTTGAAGGTTTAGCAAGTCTTAAAAGTTAAAATAGTTATGGAGGAAAGGTGATAAAGTGTTGTGTTGTAGAGTTTATTGACTATTTTGAGCATGTTGTGGCCATGTGGTTGGGCTTATTTCCACGTATATGAATAGTATCTAATGTTGTTGGTGTGTTGATGAGATTATGCTTCTTGATTAGGAAGAAAGGAAGTGTATATTGTTGTTGTATATTGAAAAACATCATGTGGGATGTTTTATGAAATATTTTGGTACTGATGATGATGTTGTTGATATTGGTATTGCTATTGTTATTGTTTTGTTGGTATTGTAATTTCAGGCTAGGGATATAAATAGGGGACATGCTGTCCGAATTTCGGCAGATTTTAAAGGGGTTTAATTTGAAGGCTTAAGATAAGCATATGATGATAAGCCTAACAATAATATGAATTCTCTTAAATGTAGATTTACGAGCTTGGGAGGATAAGCATTAAATAGTTAAGGTTAAGGCGACCGGAAAGGTATGTTAAGGTTGTTCCTTCTTTTCTTTGGCATGATTTCTACTATTAGGCCACCTTTGACTATTCCCACCAAGATGTGCTATTCATGAAGATTATATTCAGGTTACCATAACCCTATTGTAATAATTCTCTCCAATTAAGGACGGGTATAAGAATAGTTGGGTTATATTAGACGGGCAAAATGAATGACTAGTGTACATGTTGTTTACAGGCTATTATGTTGCCTTTAAGTTATCATTAAATGTTTGTATATGCCTTGCCAATGAGCCATAAAGTTATTTCCTGGTCTATGAGCCATGGAGTTGTTGCCTGGTCTATGAGCCATGGAGTTGTCGTTTGGCCTATAAGCCATGGAGTTGATTACACCAGACCTACGGGTGATGGAGTTGTTACCTGACCTACGGGTCATGAAGTTGATTATACATGATCTACGTGTCATGGAGTTGCTTATACATGACTTACGGGTCATGGAGTTGATTATACCTAGCCTATAAGTCATGGAGTTACCTATGCCTGACCTTCGAGTCACGGAGTTATATCTATAGAATTATGTTACCTTGCCTCAGCTTAGAGGCAACCTAGGTAGAGTACCTCCATATGCTTTCTTGAGATATCCAGAGTACAGTTTGTTATTTCATTTCAACTGTTATCTTGCCTTATATACTTGGTACAATGTTTCGTACTGACATCCCTTTTGCTTGGGGGCGCTGCGTTTACACCTGCAGGTTCAGGTAATCGGATAGACGATCTAGCTCAGTAGGCCTTCTACTCAGCCGCAGTCAGTGCACTCCACTTGGTCCAGAGCTAAAGTCCCTTTGTGGTATGCTATTTTGATATGTATACATGGGTATGACAGGGCCATGTCTTTTCCTTTCTACAGCTCGTGTTGCCTAGAGGTGTGTAGACTGTTGTATGTAGTTGGGGTGTTATATAGCCTTGTCGGCTCTCAGTATTGTTGTTCAGCTTGCATAGCAATCTCGTCCGCTTGCTCAGTTGTGTAATTATATTTTGGGTGTGTGTGCCCAGTTCAGATGAGATGGTCAATATATATATATAGATATATATCCAGATTACAGCCTCGCCGGCTTGTTAGTATTGTCTGTGTGCAGGTAGGCTTTATTGGTTTAAGTTGGGGGTTACTCCTAGTGTTTCAGATTTAGAGTGGTTCGCTCGGGCCTAGGTTGGCATCGAGTGCCGGTCACGCTACTCCAGATTCAGGCGTGACAGACGTGCTATCAGAGTAGTTCTATCCTAGGGTTTTCTACCAACTTCTGGGAACATATATTGATCCTTTTTTTTAGCAAATCATGCCACTATTTACAAAAGGTAAAAGGACTGATTCAAAGAAAAGGAAAGGATATGGCATATATGACATAATATATTGTTCAAAATTTTAGGGATATACCAACCAAAAGGTAGGGCAACACATATCAATCAAGATTAGGTAAAGCCATTAAATCATTTCTCACATGATAAAGGATGACTTCAAATATCATGCATATGTGAGAACTAAGTTTTCAAGCTTTTTAAGCACTTAAACAGAGGCAAGTTTTCAGTAATACTTCATGCATGGATCTTAACATGGATTCTACTCATAACCTTCCTTGTCTCAACCTTAAAGGGTCCCATAGTGTGTGAATTTCACACTAGAGAACCCCAGCAGCTTGGATTGAAGAGGACTACGTTGAGTTTGACAAGAGAGTCCAAACCTTATCCCCTTTTCTTCCTAACCCTAGGTAAATCCCACCTATGATCCATCTCACACCAAGTGACAGCCTCTTATTTGAGCTATATTATCATATTGGTATTCAAACATGCATTCACACAAGTTCTTAAACTTAATTCTAGCTAAATACAGATGCTCAGCCAAGTATAAGCAAAGTCACAGAAGGAAAAAATACAATCTCATCCAGATGTCTAGCTATAGTTGTGAATATCAACAAAGTTAACAGGCTATGATAGAGTCTCTAAAGCCTTTAGGAAAATAAATGCACCTGCTAGATTTCCTATTTCTATTGATAGTCTCTAGCATGGAAATCACAAATCAAAACATGAGCTCATACATGAAAGAACAACAGTCAAGCAAAGATATTGATTTCTAAGTTCAGTCTCAAATTCCCAAGGAACTTATGCACTGCAAGTTTCATATGATGCAACTAAGACAACATTCTAGCATTCAGAGAAGGGGAAGAGAAAGGACATGCTCAGATGTGAAGAATACCATACCAATACACATTCAGCCTTAGGTAATCACCACATAGTTTTAAAGTTCACATATTGGACTTGGCAGGTCACTTTTGAACTACTTCACGTAGCATATCCTTTTATATTTAACTAACATAGGAACATGGATTGGGTGTTCTAGTTAACATGTAAATGATCTTCATTACACATTTTAGAAGTTAAGAACTCAATTCAAAATAAAGGCATTGTGCAGGATGCAGGACACCCAAGCAACAATTCAATTCAAGACAATCAAACAGGGACTAAGATGTGGTTTTTATGTAACCTATTTATGACGTAAATTGACAGGATTTCACCTATTCAAAGCTGCTAAAATATAGATTCAGATGCCTATTCAGGTTCAATCAAGAATTACATAAACCATAATTTTATTATGTTGAGGTCTAAGTGAACCAAATAGCTCGTGTTAACACCAAACTTACAATTTCTAACTTATGAATCAGCATAGGGACATATTTGTTACTATTTCAGGTTGGGGGAATACTATATGTTACGTAGGGATTGTCAATCATACCATTTGATTAAACAAGCCATTAAACAGATGTAGATTTGAATGTAAGATTACATTTAAACCTCACTTAACATTTTCAAATATCAAGAACATCTTCAGCTAATCACAACAAGCATAGCCGAGACTAGGTTAATAGAAAAAAAAACTAAACAGGACTCAGGATTAGTAATTAACACATAAAAACTAAGCATGATTTAAAATAGGCATATACTTATCTAATTATTGCATACTGAAAACTTGATTAAACAAAGACTAAATTAACAATTAATCCATATGAACATGCTTAGACAAGAATTGAACTCATGTAAACATACTTAACGAATAAATGGCATCACTAAGCAGGAATGGCAATTAACACATAGAAACATAACTTAAACTATTAATTAACACGACTACACTATCAATTAAGCATATATAGGAAGAAAGCAAGTAAGAAATGCTAAAATAACCTAAAAGGAGGAATAATACCTCTTGTGTGCGCAACCTTAGGTTGACAATGGTCTTGAAAGAGCTCATTTGCCTCCTCAAATCAACACTCAGCCACGAACAAAGAAAGAAAACAATTAAAACTCTTTTTTTAAAAAAAAAAGCTTAACTTAGCCAAACAATTAAAGGTCTCAAAAATTAGAAACCCTAGGTAATTCGACCTTTTCTGAGTATATTGATGTTTCACTCTGCTCAAGTTGTTGGAAATGTGGAGAATGGGGTTCTTTATATAGAAACACCAAATTCTCAGAATCCTAATCGGGTCCGATATGGGACTTCAAAGTTTTTCCCACAAACTCAACTTTCAATCAACAATCAACGGACAAGAATGAAGTTAAAAGAGGAATCTGTGGTCGTATTTAACTCATACAAGGTCAATCCACGCGATTCTCTCCAAACCAGTGGCAATTGCCCATTAAAAATCGAACAAAATCAAATGTAATTAAATAAACCCAGTTCTTCCCATTGTAAATCACAGAAAAATGAAGAGAGAGAAGGGTATTGTACCATGTTAGGGAAGTGTTTGGTGAATAATGGTGGAAGCCATTAATGATTTACTCCATAAGTCCATACTAGGCTTGGAGAAAGCGTTACCCATATGTCAATATGCCAAAAATAACGATGATAACAAGGAGAGAGATGAGGAACAGCCTGGCAGCACTAAGGTTTCCTCAGGAGGGAAACCCTTTTCATGTTTAAGGATCATTTGTTATGAATGGAAAAGGAAAAAGGGATATTACCCCTTTAACGTGTGAGTGGGTCGGGTCTCAGTCCGTTGGATTAGGCCTGGCCATTTTAAAAAAGAAAAAAAAAACAAAGGGGAGGGGCCTAGTCTGATATGCCCATGCATAAACGATATACATGTGTATATACGTATACACATGTGTATATCTGTGTGTACATTGTTGACACCTAATTTTCATCTCATGAAACGCACATTTTAATTTTTTAATTTTCCGAGTCCGAGACGGAGTGAGGATACCCTTAAAAAAATTCAAAAAATTAAAAAATCCCAAGAAAATTGTGAGTCAAAAAGAAGATGTGTATCCCGCTCCATATAAATTCGAAATTTCAACAATTAAAATGATATATGAATTACGGTTCATTTTTACCGCATTTTTCACATCCCTAAAAATTATCCGGAACTCTATCAATATTAGGCTCGTTTTGAAGCCAATATTTTAAATTTGCGAGTTTTAAATTTTTAATTAGCCTAGAATAACTATTTTATTTAGTTATATATGTGTTTATATTACTTAATCATTATTTGATTTAAATTAAGAGAAGATTAAATTAATCTTTTTAAAAAAACTTAAGGGACGTATGTTTTAAAAAAAGGGGGGGAATGAAAGTTTGTAAAACAAACTTTCACCCCCTACCTTTCATTTTCCTTAGCCCGACTTCCCTTTCTCTTTTCAGGCAATTTTAAGGCAATTTGGGCGGCTTCTAGGGTTCCACCTCCATGGCTATCCACGACCATTTTTGGCCGGATTTTTGAGGGTTTTTACCCTTTGTCCTATCTTATCATCATTCCCAGGTTCAATTTCGTGATTTCGTGAATAGTTGGGCTCGAATTAAGTCGATTAATGGGGATGTGTCTCGGGTTCTTTGAGTACGGGGTTGCCATGGGCGGAACCAAGAGTTCCTAGCCAACTTGTGCGCCTCGTACTATAAACAAAGGATCTAGTGTAATTTCCCAAAATATTCGAGTGATTCGGGTAGTATTTTAGGATTTCTATCCTATTTGTACAATTATACGTTGGATGTACTAGTTCTTTTGTCTTATTGGTGACTAAGTGTACTATCCTAGTATTTTGCTGATTTATCTGATTTTATTTGAAGTTTTAGGATAAAATTGGTTATATTTTGTGATATCTGTTGTTTTATGATTAGGGAGTAGTACATTCAGTGAGCTAGTTGAGGAATTTGCTGAGTTGTTATGGAAATTTGAAATTGTTTTCGAATTAGGTTGAAATGGAGGGAAAATCTATTTGGGGGGGATGCCCAGAACTTTCGATTTTTGTCTTTAGGGTTCCCCCTATTGTCCTATAAATATCTAATGTTCATGACTCAAAAGGATTCCCAATTTTTTTTTTACCCCCCGGCTAAGGTTGAACTTCTCCCTAAGTTTCTACATTAGGTATACATATATTAATATACTACCCTCAAATACCTACCCAAATACAACAGAACTTAATATACACTATAGTAATATTAATATACTACAAGACCAATAAAAATACTACTATTTTTGGAAGAATCTAAGAGTTTAAAGGTTATTTAAGGGTGCTTGGTTGTTGGTGTTTGAAGTTTGAAGACTCAATCCCCATTTTGATCTTTAGGTTGCCCTACAAAAAGGTAATATTAACATTTTAAGCCTATTTTATTCTGTTATTTTAGTTTATATTGCCATTTATATTGTTTGAATCATGTTGTGCTATTTGACTTTTGAAACTGTTTTGATATGTAGAACGTTATAATAGAGTTGTTTAGATGTTTTTAATATTTTTTAATAAGTGTTTGAAGTCTTAAAATTCTTGTTTGATTGAAAAGGAACCCATCCTGTGTCTATTGTTACTGTTTCATTGGATTTTTCTTTGTTTCTGGGGTGTTCAAGTGGGTTCTGAGTCTTGAGGCATTTAATAGTAATATCCTGGTGTTATTTGAAGGATGTGATGTCCTAATTGTCTTTAAAAATGAATTGGGGGATGGGGGTGGGGGGGGGGCAGGGTGTCTGTTTGTGTTCTGAGTTTATTGTTCCATTGATTTTATCTGAGTCTATGATGTTTGATTTGATTATATAGGCTATAATATGATCCTTGTGTGTTCCTGGTATGGTTTAAGAGATCTTAAGTTTGGAAAATGTTTTAAAAAATGAAATAGGTGACCAATCTTGACTTGAGCACTGTTTATTGACTGGTTGTGTCATTTGAAGCTTGAAAGCCTGATTTTCCTGGTCTTAGTTATTACTGGTTATGTTATGGATCTTGTTTTAAAGATTTGAAGGTATAGGAGGCTGTCATGTTGTTTTAAAACTAAGTTAAGATTAAAATTAGTTTTGTTTTCCCTTGTTTGTGACAATCTTCATGAGATTACAACTTAAAATGAAGTTTAAGACTTGAAAGAGGCTTTGGAGGTAAAACTGAGATAAATAATGGCTCTCAAAATGTTTGTATGTGTCCTTCTTGTTTGGCCTCTTGCAAGCCTGTTGTGACTGTCTTAAGAATGAAAAAAATGAATTTGAGAACTTGCCTTTGTGCTTTCTATGTGCTCATTACTTCCAAACTAGTTTAAAAGGGTTTTGAATACCCTTTGAGTGAAAACATGTTTCAAAAAATGATCTTGAAAATTTATTCTTCTTGTTTACACTTAGCATGATGTGTCTTGAAGTTTCTGTGCTATTTTGGAAAGAAAAGAGCTTGTCAAGTTTAAAATCCTTCAGGATGACTCATGTTTTCTCTGTTTTGTTTAGCTAGTTGTGTTTAAATGTGAGGGTTTGGAGTTTGTGTTCATGAACCTACTTACTGACTTATGTGTTATTTTATTTGAACTTTGTGTGACTGTCTAAAAGAGGTAAAATGAATTTCATAACTTGGCTAAATAGATTTTGAGACTGTAACTTGGTTACTTGTTTGGTGAAAGGGTTTGAAAAAGGTTGTGGCTTGCTTGTTAACTCTTAGTTGGTTTACTCTCTATGTGCATTTGGTATTTGACTTGCAAATTGTTAAAAGAGGAGGGACTAGTATTCAAAGAAAGTTGTTTTTCTTGACTTGAAACTGGTATAATAGGGTGTGGGGGTGGTTAGCATGTTGGTAGTTTTGACTTGCTTCTGACCTATAGACCACTATCCAGTCTTATATTGGCTACCTATTTTCAATGTTCATGTTGGTTTATCACTTGTGACTTGCATTTTTACACTTGGACTGCTTACAGATTACTTGGTTCCCTTGGTCTAATATAATCACCTAATAGACTAAGTGTAAGAAGCCTAAACTAGGACTTAAGATGTTTTAAAGGACTGAGTGTGATACTTGTTTTGTGACTCACCCTCCACTTGTCATTTGCTTGTAAAAATCTGAGATTGCCTCATATGTTTCTTGTCCTTTATTTTCTTGCTTTTGAAACTGAACCATGTCTGATACTACTAAAGACCTAGGATAGTTTCATGCCCCCCTTTAACCTCATTTCTGAATACCCCTATGAATCTTGTCATTGTTGTTTAGTCACAGAAGGCTGTCTATACTTGTCTTGACCTATGCTTGTACCTCTTTGCCAACTGTCGAACCATGCTGTACCTAGCATTTCATTTCCAGCCTAGGATAGCATTCATGCACCTATTATGATCCACCAAGATTTCTACTTGCACCTGTGATCCTTTGTGTAATCATGGGAACAGAATTGAGGTACCAAGGCCGCTATAACGGGACCGCTGCAGCGGTCTGGAGACAGCCACAGCGGCCAGAGGGGCCAGAAACCTATATTTTAATTCCCTCAACTTCGAGCCCTTATTCCCAATACTCCAAAGTCAGTTTTCAAGAGAGAAAGAGGCAAAATGCATCCCATTCTTTGGTGGAAACATCTTGGAGGGTAAGTTTCCATCTTTATTGTTCCTTTTTCCTTCTTCTTCAAGCTCCATGATTATTCTAAGAGGTTCATCAATGGTGGGTGAAAATCCTAGAATTAGTAAACCCTTAAATAATTGGTGGGTTGTTTATTTTATTGTTGATTAATCACCTAGGAGTATAGATTATCCCTTTCTAGGAAGAGAATTTGATTTCTTATGGTTGGAATTGCATGTTGAGAGTTAGGGTTCTAATAAAAATGGAAGCTTTGTCCTAAAATCTATTTTAACAGTAAAATTGATTAGAAACCCTTGAATTGAAGGTTAATGATTGTAGAGATATGGGTTATGATTAATTCACCATTGAAGGATGGTTTCATCCATTGAAAAGGGTAAAAGTAAGTGGGTGTTCTTCCCCAAATTGTACCTCTTGTGATGAACAGAATTCCATGAAATTAAGATCAAAGGTTAACCAGATGATGGGTAGCATAATTATGCACTAAATTTCTCGTTTTACCCTCATGAACCCGGTTTCACATTGTAGGGGAATTTTGGACATTTTTCTAAAAGTATAGCAATATGGGTATCGTTGGACTCGTTTAGACCTTTAGAGTACTATTTTGACTATATTGTATCTGAATTTTTAATAAAATTGCAATTTTACCGAGCCAATTTTAATAAAATTGCAGTTTTACCCTTGTGGCTTGGGTTTGGCTATTTTGGGTCCATTTTTGGGTTTTGGGTAAAACTATGGCAATATGGATATCCTTAGATTCGTATTCTGATATAGAATTCATCTTTGATAGACATTAATCATTTTGAGGTTCTCCAAAGAGAAGGCAAGGCTAAGGTTTAGCGATTTGAGACTATTGCTCGGCATTCCAGGTAGGTTATGGCTTACTTTAGTTAGACTTTGATTAGCGAAACGTATGTATTGTGTAGAATTGATGGGATAAATCATGATTAAGTCTTCGGACATGGTGTTTGGGTTGGATATTAGCTAGGTTGGTATGACTTCTGATTTTGTGGGCTCGTTGCCACTACTTTGTGTACTGAGATATAAGGTGTAGTTGTATTCATACTGTGGTGATTCGGGATGGATTTCTATTAGGTTGATTGATTGTTGATGGTGGCTCGTGGCCTTGTTATTGTTATTAGACTTATTACATGAATTGTCGTGCTATACTCAATTCTCTCTTATTATGACACATATCATCGAAGAAAGGAAGAAATACTGAGTTTAGACCTGAATTGTGATTATATATATGATAATACGTAGATGAACGCTTGATGCATGATTTACTGTTGATGATAATATATAGAAAAGTGGAGCTTCTTAGTGATACAAGACTTAGTTGTGAGGCATACTTGCTACATGTGGAAGTAAAGAGGGACATGGACTATTATATTGGTTAAGACGATTGTATGATTCATTTTATGGCTGAGTTGATCCAGGTCTTGATATGACTTGTGGCTTTATGACTTGTACCTCCACTGTTGCTTTATTGGCTTGCATTGATTTACCATATTTACACTCATTTATGCATTCATACACTTATGTATGATGGAAATGATTTGGAAGACTTGTGGCATGATGCCTTGTGTTTGATAGTGATATTGCTACTTGTCCATAGCCCATACATACTAATGAACTGGAATAAGTTGAGACATACATTGTGATGTGAAATTTGTGAAGAAGTTAATATAATCTTCTTGTTGAACTTATGATGCTATTTGATACATGGTACTTGATGATTTGAGCGTGGATAATAAGAGGGCAGGAAATACCGTTACGTACAGATAAATGTGGCCCGCGTCCGAGGTTCTTTCCGGAGCGGAGGTTTATGCTAGGGTCTGAGGAGTGTTCCGGAACGAGTGGTACATGGACACTATGGGTACCCTGCAGGTCATGACTACTGAGCAATGATATCAGTTCGCATGTGTATACAGTTCGAGTGATTGGCCAGTGCATTGCATTGCATTGCACATTATCATATTCTGCATTGTACATTATTACATTTTATTCTGCGTTATTCTATGCTCGTTTGATACTGATTTGATACGGATATTGAATGTCTATTATGATATCAATATGACCAATGACTGAGTTAAATGGTGGTTTAGTGACTCTACCTAGGGATGGAACTCGTACTTGTGATTATCAGGTGAGATTATTGAGACTTGATGGACTTGGGGTTTAGAAGCTCCATCTTAGGCTGTGACTTTGTTATGGGATATTCTGTGACTTGGATTTGAGTATTAAGTGCCTATCTGTTTATCTTGTTGATTTTATACTTATATGCGTGAACTAATCTTAGACGGCCTATAATGCTTACCGGTACATAGTGTTTGTACTGATACTACCTTGCTGCACCCTTTTTGAGTGCAGATTATGTTCCAGGGATTTCATCCAGACTACATCTCTAGCTTGAAGCTAGTTTGCTCGATCAGATCCGAGGGTGAGATTCTACCCATGCCATGCCACCTGAAGATCTCTCTGTCCAGGTATCTATTTTTATTCCAGACATTCTTTGTTATTATATTTGAGATATACTTCAATCTTTAAACATTGTTAGTAAGAGTCCATGTACGATGACTTTCAGATGTTGGGGGTGTAATAGTTAAGACTTCCGCACTTATATTATCTATTAATTATATTATTTCATCTACTTATTTATTCATTCAGATGATCATTGATAGTTTGGGTATAAATGGTTAAAGAAGTTAAAATTGGTTAGTGATTAATGGGTTAACGGGTAAGGGTTCGCCTACTAGTGATGATAAGGTAGGTGCCCGCACGATCGGTAATTAGGGTCGTGACAAATAAATTGTAAATTCATTTTTTGGCTTTTGTAATAATCATTGTAGTCTTAATTTTTGTACTTAGTCTTATTCATGAATGTATACTAATATTATGCATACTTGTTTGTATCTTTGCCCATTAAAACCCATTGGTGGGCCCCAACGGGGCTCACCAACACATTTAGATCGAGTCAACCCAATTTGGAGCAAAAATGGAGCATACGTTGTATCCAATTAACCCAATTGCATAAACACCTTCTCTTTTGGGCTTAGTCGGCCCAAATACTCTATCTCCTTTAAATTATGTGCTTTAAATGATTACTTGCGCAATTATTATGTCCGTCGGAACCCTTATGAGATTGCCATGTTTTAAAGTTGCCAAAAAAAGAAATTTACAATAAAAGATAAGACTAAATTTGGAGCATAATTGTGACTTGGGATTGATGTCAATAAAAGAACCAAAATTTCCAATTTTTATAAAATTTGGGACTGATTTGAACATTTGTGAAACCTATGGACTTATGACATATGGATTAATTTGGGCCAATAATCAACACTGATAGGACTAATTATGAATATTTAGACTTAGGCTAAAAAGTAAAAAATTGACTAAAAGCTTAGGAATAAAAGGTGGACTACATATATGTATATTTTACGGACTATAATAGTGTATCTAAACTATTTTCTTAAAAACTATTTTCTTATATTTCGAAACGTTTTTTCAAAACTATTTTTTGGGTGGACTTACGTAGAGTCCTACTTAGGCTAAGAGTCTTTGGGTATTAGCCTAAGTGTTCTAGTCCGATACCCTAAACGCCCAATTTCGGGCAAAATTTTACCACTTTTGATTCTTGAAAAGAGGCGTTTTTGCATGAAAGACTAATTTTTATTTGCGGAAGTATAAAATATAAAATATTTTTATCACAACCAATTTATACCTATATAGACATATTATTAGAACTCGTAGGTAAACCGCAATTGAGCGGATCCTTAATACCGGGGTGCCTAACATCTTCCCCGGGGGATCACCAGAACTCTTACTTAGACTCTATGTAGATTATGTTTCTTTTAAAATAATCATAATAATTGTTTTAAATGAACCCTTTTCGACTCGATTTTTCCTAATTTCCTAAAAATTAGGTGGCTACTCTAAAAAAATAATTCCATTTAGAGTATATTTTTTCCTTTTTCCCCAATACGATTGACAACCGTACTTCCCCAGGATATTTTCCTTTTTAAATGAGGCAAGTGCAAATGCGAATCGGAAAAAATAGAACCGCTACATACATGTATATGCGAAGGGCACACATGCAATTTTTAATAAAATGGTCAAAGTTAAAGTAGTCCCATTAATTGAACATTATGACCGATAATAAAAAAAAATGACCAATTAAGAGCTAATTTGCAAGAAATGACCTTAATTAAGCCTAAACCATGGATTTTGTTGTTTCAATTAAGGACATAATTGGCATAATCAAATAAATTAGAGACTAATGACCTTAATTTACACCAATGATTTTGGGCTATTTCAATTACGGCCAAGTTTGAACTAATAATTAATTATTTCAATTGTAGTCCTTGTTTGTCATAGAGTGAGCAATTTATAGAATTAATCACAATTAAATTCTCAATTAATTGTGATAAAACTCTAATAATTTGAATATGCAAAAATTAAGAATTGAGGGCTAAAATGACTAATTCATTTAATTAATTAGATTCCTTGAATTAAATAGAGTCAAATACATGCTAGTTGACAGTTTAACAGTTTGGACAATTGAATAAATCATTGTTGCAAATTAATTTCCAAATGATTTATAACATCATAGAAATTATTTTACTAAATGAGAATGGTAAAATATTATCCAAATAACTTTACAAAATCATTTTGACTTCTAAAAAATACGTATTTCACTCTATTTAATATTCATGGACTCTGGGTAATTAAAATAAATTATGGGAGGTCAGAAATTAGGTATCAACACATATAACGCAAGTCTTGGGGTGGTATTTTGTGTTGTTTCCACATTATGACCATTATATAAACTTGATTGTGAATATTTCGTGTTTCCACTTTACTTCCTGCTTATTTAACTTGAAATGAATCGGTTGTTAATCTTTTTGGCTTACTTATCGGGTTGGGAATAGATATTTGTCACGACCCTATTTCATAAGTCTTGAAGGTTCTAACTCCAACCAAGTTAGTAATCTATCCACGACCCAAAATTAACGAAAGATGAGTTAAGCATGCGAAAATATCGTAAAAGTAATTTACAAGAATTAAATATCCTTAATAGCATAAAATACACAAATAAAGGTGCAACCATCCTCGAATCTGGTGTCACTAGTACAAGAACTGCTAATATACGAATACAAGTCTAAAATGGTGCTTAATAAACTATCTAAAATAAAAGGACAAGAAATAAGAGATAGAGGGAAAATCCAGTGTTACGGATCATCATGTAACTCACCCCGAACTCTCTAAATGGCTTCCTAAATGAGCAACCACGTAGTCTCAAGGTTTGCTAGTGCTTCGCACAAAATCTGCACACAAAAAGGTTCAACAAAGTGTAGCGTGAGTATGGGAAACAACGTATACTCAGTAGCATCATCGACCGACCCTAACGAAAACGGAGACGAGGGCTGGTCTTCAAATACTACTTCCACACTTAACCTCTATTTGTCCACAATAATAATAATAATAATCACAACAATTGCAGTAATCTCAGGTTATAAGCCTAGGTAAAGCTTCTAACTCCTCAAGTCCATCAAATAACCAAGTTATCATTTACGTTAAACCAAGCAACAAATCAAGCATGTCAACAGACAATAAGTCAATGAGGTAATGTGATATGCAATGCAAGGCCTTTTCCATCTACCTATACACGCACGATCAAACATTAATGAATAGTGACCCATGGGGGACTCAAGAGGTCCATATACCAACCCAGCATTTTCAGATCTCCCATATCACATCGGGTCTCAGCCATTCTAGGCTCCAAATCACAATACTCAGCCCTTAGGCTCACATTACATGTCGACTAGCCAATCACGCTAAAAAATACCATCATCATTCTGTCCATAATCAATTCCCTTTATACCTTTACCAAGTATCCTCAAATGCATATGAGATACCATAATAAACATGAATATGACATGTGACATGTGACACAATAATCAATGAAGCTAAGCAATAAAGACTCAAACTTTAGCTCTTTTCCACTTTTAAACGAGCATTGAAGAGTGATGCACATAAGCACAAATAAGACAGGTGATAAGCATATAAACAATAAATAAGGGACCTCATACCCTACTCATAGACACAAATCAATCTATGCTATCAGCTAATGCCCAATGCATGATATTCAGATCGGACTATATAATTGAGATTACAAAATACCATTATCATGGCACCAGTACCCAATACAAGTGCTCGTCACCTCATAAGCATTGGGACCCCATTTAGTTACCCTATTATTCTTTCTTATTAGTCCAATTATACTAACCATGACATTTAAGATAAGGTTTCAGGTCTCAACATGCCTGGAATAGGAGCCCGCCAATCATAGCAAAGCTTTGCCCTTTTGTAGAACCTCTTAACGATCTCAATCTATTCAAATAAGGATTATACATAAGAGTACGAGTCATTCGATACCTGTCACAACCCAATTTAGCTGAGTCGTGCGGGCGCTTACCTTTCCCACCTTGGTAACGAACCCTCAACCCAACAATAGTAAAAACGTAAATAAATAATTAAGTAAGTGAAAGAAAATAAATCACGTAAGTCTGACAATAAAAATATAGAAAAAGTGTGAATATAAGGAAATACACCCCAGGGTCTGGTCTAATCCATACAAGAGCATCTAGTAGAAATATACAAGTATGGAATATCAAAAATACATCAAGTCTGAATATGTCTCAGAATAGAAAGCAAGACATAAATAAGAAGATTCTTCAAGGCAGCGGACGTCTCGTGCTCACCTTGTAGACTCTAAGCAACCCTGATAGCGACTATCAACCACGACAGACTAAAGTAGATCCAACCTGGAATTCTGCACTCATAAAAGAATGCAACAAGTGCAGGTTAGTGCTGTCACGACCCAAACCGATGGGCCGTAAAAAGTGCTCGACCACTACTGGCCAAGCACTCCTGTGCTTGAATTTACTTCTCACTGACTGTCCTGGGCCCATACACAATTTGTAACTGTGCTATACTATCTCCCGAACAATCAACATAAGAAACACCGTACTGGAAACTCACGGCCAACGTATATATATAAGTATATACACTGAGAATAACATCGTGAGCCAATTTGGCCACCACACATACATACTGAACAACAAAATACACGCCGATGAGACTGCATAATATCACGACTACATATCACTGTCTACAGACCTCTATGGAGTACAAACTGTAGAAATGACAGGACAAGGCCCTGCCGTACCCATATATGTACGTAACGAAATAGCATACCCAAAGGGCTGTAGCTCCGGAACAATAGAGCGTACTGACTGCTGCTGAGGAGAGATCCTACTGTTGTGGACCGTCCAACTGGCTACCTGATCCTGCGGGCATGAACGCAGCGTCCACAAGAAGGGACGTCAGTACGAGTAATGTACCGAGTATGTAAGGCATGAATAATAGCATATGAGGGATACATAGCATGAATAATAACACAAAGGAAATATAGAGCATATCGTAAGATAAAAGAGTAACCTGTACATATGAGTGCCTTTTTGGCGGGTACCATGCATGCTTAGTGCTGCGGAACGTGCAGCCTGATCCACATATATACATATATCCATAGTAATACTTTCTTTGAAAAACATTTCTTGTTCATGTATACAGAAAATAGAACATTTCATATTGCCGAGGCGTCGGCTCCGACCCATTTAGCCACATATGTCCCACGTCCGGGATGATATCATATCATATAATACCAACTGATCAGGTGGTTACGCGTATATAACGCTCTGGCCCTCTTTCCCCTATACATATACATGTATCATGTACATATATCAGCGTCTATAGCGCTCTGGCCCTTTTTCCCATATTCCCCATATACATATACATATACAAATACATATATCATATAAGCAGCATGCATGAGAGCCCAAGAAAAGCTCTAACTCTATCGGAGTGACGTATGGTCGGTAACCTCCGATTATATTATGGAATAATCATCATCGCTTTGTCTCACCTTGAAGGAACAATTATTATAAGGTGAGACTATCAATGAAGAATAACATCAAGAGAAAACATAGAATAAGGTCATAAATCTCATAAGGCGTCAATTCATATACTACTTTGAAGTCTTTTCAAAACAGAGTCATTACCAAAGAATAAAATTGAGGATTAAGAAATAGCTCAATATTCTCATATTTATATCGTCATTGAAATCATAGCTTGGAACCTTTAAACATGAAATCGTTCTCATCATAGTCACCATAGAAAAATATTCTCATCTTTGGCATCATTGTCATCATGATAAAAACATGTTCATCCTTGTTGTCATAAGAGCTTACAGAATCATAAACCTCTGTTTTGAAAAAATACGAACATTTTGGAAAACCATTTACGGGTTATCGGGAAAGGAATCATGCCTTGGAATCATAGACTTCTATCTTTTGAAAACAAAGAAGTTATGGAAGCATTTATGAAATCGTAACATAGGAATCATGCTTTTGAAAGAAAAGGACGAGCCTTAACATACCTGTTCCACCTCCTATTAGCTACGCTTACTTGTCCAGGCTCGCAAGTCTACATTTAAGAGGATTTACACAATCGTTAGACTCATCGTTATACGCTTGTCTTAGTCCTTCAAATAAATCCATTTACAATCTGCCGAAATTCGGGCAGCACCTCCTTGTTTATATGCCTAGCGCGAAATTATAATTCAGCAACCAACAACAACAACGACAATCACATCATTTCCAACACCAATATGTACCATAAAACATCCCACACGATGTTTTCCAATTTCCACAACCAACCAACTCGCTATACAATTATTTAGCGACTTTATCTCCGTAAATAAACTAAAATTAACAGTAATAATAGGAGATTCATACCTTATTCTTGTTAAAACAGTGATATCTTCAATATCCACCTTGAATCCACCGCAAAACCATACTAGAATCACATCCATGCATTTATCCGAGCTTCGATTAATACTCCGTCACTTGAAAATTGCTTACTTTGTTTCCCTCTCTCTCTCTCTCTCTCTCCAAAAATCTGAAAATTTCTGGGCTAAATCTGGTGAAAAAAAGAGGGTTATGACCCTTTATAAGGGTCAAATTCGGGTGAAATCCGGGTCGGGTACTGTAGCAATGTACTGTAGCACGCGTTTCTGCTCTGTCAGTTGAACGTGTAACGTCCATAATTCTCTACTCCAATGTCCTATCGACGCGAAGTTTATTGCGTTGGAAACTAGATTCGACGAGCTTCATTTTAGGCTTTTAGTTCACCTTAAAACACTTTATATGCTAAGAGATATGCGTCCCCCAAGTTGGACCAAAATTTTCACACAAAAATTACCCATCCTTTCTCCGAAGTCGAACTACTTCATTTCTTCCACTCATTTCCTTATAAAACCTTCTAGTATACCTTATGTACATCCTCCTCTTAATAAATATGCTTAATAATGCTTACTCTTATTTTTCAAAGTGGTTTTACTTAACCCTAACTCAATGTACTTATGTTTCAAATTTGATAAGTGCTCTTCGAAGATGCGGGGTGTAACATCCTTCCCTCCTTAAAAACATTCGTCCTCGAATGTTGTAGTTTACAACCCACAACACCATATTTGATTTGTTAGAACAATTATTTTTCCTTTAGGGTCCGCTTACCATTTGCTTAAACTATAACTTGGGTCAGTCTCTTCTCATTCTTTCTTAACTCTTTTATTGCCTTCAATCATCTTCTTTCACTTCTTTGTCCTCATGTACATTATCGAAAATTAACTAGAATCTCGCTCTTGTTCTTTCTCCGTTATGGTAGTCTTGACTTTCCGTGCCATAACTATCCATCGTCCTGTAAGTACTCTTTTTTTTTTCTCGCTCCTTGTTTCCTTGTCGCCATCTCTTTTACCCTTACATTCCAAATGTTTACCCAGCATAACTGTGTCGCTAGTGAACCTAATGGTTATGTTCCTTTCTAAGGCCAGTTATATCACTATCCGAAATACATATATACGTAATGCTTCTTCGCCATTTATTATCCTTCGCAGTCCAGTTACACTTATGGCAGACTTATAATCCGAGTTTAACTAATTTCATAGCTCGCAACATCTTTGAGCTCCTGTTATAACTTTTTCTTTACTTCTTTCCCTCACATCTATCAATACAATCCCAGAAGCATAGGACTACGACAATTCTTCTATTATGGCTCTCTTGCAATGCAAGTATACTTATCTTCGATTTCCTTGTATCAGCGATCGTTTCATCAGTCGTTATTCCTTGTTGGCTTTTCGGTGTGGCCTTCTTACAATTGTAGTTGGGCATAGCTTCACGTTAACGGTTCATATAATTCCATAGCATATTCTCTCATGTTCAGTATAATTAGTGGTCCATGAACTATTTTATAATATTCGGTGAACTCTTTTATTTCCATTCATAGGAGCAGCGTTCTTTCTTTCCTTCAAAAATTTCCAAACTACCAATCGTTGTTCCCTTTTATTACAATTGTCATTGTCATCCCAAGTGTTCTTTGGGTTCGTCATCCACTCTAACACCCTTTGTAAATTTAGCTTAGAGACCTTTCTTGCTCTTTTCATTACCCTTTAGGGCATGTCACTGCATACTTAGGTACGACACAATTTTTGCCCGATACGAGGGATTCAAATCATGGTCTAAAAATATCGTAGTTCATCTTGGCGTAAAGTGATCTCTTGAGTTATCTTCCATACGTTCTCCCTATGTCTGCCTCATGGTACACTTATTGTCAATTCGTTTCTACTTCTTTCCGTTACCTTCCTGATATGCCAATATGCCTCGAACTCTGGCCCTGAGCTAATAAATCTCCTTTTATGGAGCTTGAAACGTCATAGTCCCTTTCAAGTCTAGTATGTTCTTCCCCCCTTATTAAGGAGGTCGTTATACACCTATAGCCTTCGAGTAACCGTCGTCTTCGATAATTATATGCCGCCTTTCACGATCTTCATAGGGTTGGGGTTCCATCATCGTATGGTCTGACTTGTCTATTTTCTTGCTAATCACACTCTTGTATCCAATCAGAACACTTATAAGGGTTAGATCCAATTCTGATGCCTTATTTTCCATCTTTTCACACCTCTGTCTTTTATGACTAACGGTTTTTCGGACACGCAAGTTAATGGGGACATTGAGACTCACCACGTCATTTATAAAGTCTTCGACTATATCTTACTCCTCGTCTCTATTCCCGACTTTGCTCATAACATCTCTACAACTTCTTACCTTGAGTTCTCCTTCCATTTATGTCTATATCATCATTTTTTTCCCAACATTTCCATACCATTCCATTCATTACTAGTGCTTTCGCCCGCTTAGCTCACTTACTCCTAATCCTTCTTAACTACGTGTTTGTGTTGCAGCTGTGCATCCAAGTTTTTTTTCAAGTGTCCTGCTACTTTTGCTCTTAGCACAGAATTCTTACAGTTTACACTCTCTCTATCCTCGTTTATCGAACCTTTATCTACCTTTCTGATGCTAGGTCAGGTGGTCTTCTATGCACGTTCCTTACATTTCATTCCATTTCCTCTATGATCAAATCTCTCGGTCATCACATGAATTCTTATTCCATGTCATTAATTTTCTAATCAATTGTGTTGACTCATCATCCTCGTTCTTTCCTCGATGAGTAATCGGTTTCCTACCGCCAACTCGTTAAGGTGTCCTTCATACTCCCATGGTTAAATATTTCCAGTTACTTTAGTCCTAAATGCTCTCCTCTTCTTGTGACTAACCCATTAGTATACGTTTCCCACTTTCATCCTTAACCTCCCTTGGGTTTCTTCCTTCTCGAGCACCTTTCTTCTCTTGTAATTTGTAGTATCGACTCTGAAGTTCGTGAAATATTCCTTTAAACGCGCATATCCGTTCTATTCTTAAGTCATCTTTTTGGAAAGCTTCTCCATGTCCGAGGCAACCGTGTTAATTTGACCACACACTTATCCCTTTACATACCTTTCAAGGGCTGGAAATCTCTTAACATCGTCGGAAGGCCTAACCATTCTTTCTCTTACTTCATATTCCCCGTCGTGGTCACTATCCTCTTATCCCCACTTACCGAATTCTATTCTCGAACCCCACACATTCCTCCTTTGTTCCATACTACCACACTTTATCCAATTCGCATGCCTACCCTCGAATTTTTACCCAAATAGTCTCGTGCTTTGCCCATCGTCTCTTTTGGAGGCTTCACTCTCTTATGTTTCTTACTCTTTTACTTTTTCTCGACATTTTGATCTCCTTACCTTCCTTATACTCACTTTCCCCTTTTTCCAGATGTCATTACCTTAGGACATTCCAGTTCCCGCCTGTGGTGAAGATAACATCAGCCTACCTTGTAACATTTGTGCCACTTATTTTTTGGTCACTTGAACTTCGTTACCCTGTTCGATTAGTGCCTTCAAGATACCTCAACGCCGGTTGCTGGGATACACATACCCACTAATATATCCACGTATGGGATATCATATGCATACGTATATATATAATTACTACCATCTCGCTTACAAAATATTTCCAAACGCTATCCAAGCTCACCCTAATTCTAGAGTTGTGATGCACCTTCTTTCTCTTCACGGATCTAGTCCGCCTCGTCCTACGCGACCTCTTAAGGTGTCCAACCACTCCGCATACTCCAATCTCCCTTAGGCTGCTCTAGCTTCTCATTACCACTCCGCATACTTCAATCTCCCTTAGGCTACTCTAGCTTCTCATTTGCCTTTCATATCTAAGTTTATAGGACTTTTTGTACACTTCCCAGGGGGTCACCCATCCTAACATTTCTCTCACCCTAGCACGCTTAACCTTGAAACTCTGATGAAATCTGGTGCGTTAATGCTGCTATGATCACATCCACCTCACCGCATGACCTTAATCACATAATCTAGAGCAAGTTGAAGTCTTAATAGATTCCAAAACATTCTCGTAACACATCTCCCTCCGAATCAGAAAGGGTCTTTTACTCTTCTGACTATACAATTACTATTTTAGCCTTTTCAATCCTCAATATTCACCTTTCACCTATGTGTATAACTACCTTTCGTCCTAGACTTCCAGATTTCCACTGGTGGCGAAAACACCTTGATCGCCGTTACTTGTAAATACTTGGTTATCGGCCCTTGGATTTTCGCTCGCCGCTATTGAATAATAATCTACAGCAAATGCACGTGCATAGAAAATTCAGATAAGGACTCATATAACTGTAGCCGATCGGTCTCTAGTCTGATCTGGTGGACTATAAGATGAAGTTTAGTCCTCGTCATCGTCTACCCACCATCCACTCTCTGGCCTTCATCACCTCTCTCATCTGAGTCCGAGGGATATAAATAACCGGGAAACTCCTTTTGTCACGACCTAACCCCGTAGGCCGTGACTAGTGCCCGAGCTGGACACTCGTATACACACCTGTTAGCTATAATCAGCTCATAAATAGCATGATAAGGAACTTATATAAAAAAACAAGACGTCGTCTCAAGACTGTCACATATATACATATATCACCACAACCTGTCTCCTAAGGAGTTACAACTATCAACAGATAACATCGTACATAAGCCGGCAAGGCCATCATAATATAGGGGAACGTCCCAGCTATACACAAGCCGACAAGGCTGTCATAACACATAACTTCCCAAAACATATATATATATATATATATATATATATATATATATATATATATATATATATATATATATATACGCAAGCCGACAAGGCTGCCACTACGAATGGGAACGTTCCAAAGCATAAGTCATACAGACCCAACTGAACAACATCGATATAAAACCCACACATATATCTACATATATATATATATATATATATATATATATATATATATATATATATATATATATATATATACGCAAGCCGACAAGGCTGCCACTACGAATGGGAACGTTCCAAAGCATAAGTCATACAGACCCAACTGAACAACATCGATATAAAACCCACACATATATCTACAGACCTCTAAAAGTAACAATAGTATCATATGACGGGACAGGACCCCACCGTACCCCTGGATAAACGCATATATGCAACAAAAGGATCTATACCAAAAGCTAGGCTCCGGGACAAGGGAGCACTCCAAGATAGCTGAATAGATATCCTAAGCTGGCGGATCACCAAAACGAGCGTCTGTACCTGCGGGCATGAAACGCAGCCCCCCGAAGAAAGGGGGTCAGTACGAGATATGTACTGAGTATATAAAGCATGAAATACCATAAGAAAGATCATAACTGAAGTAAAGATTCCAGGAGATAAGTATAATAATCAAGAAGTCACTATACCTGTGCCTTATGAAACAAAATCATGCATATCATTATCATATACCGTACCCGGCCCATTATGGGACTCGGTGTCATAGTCATATCATCATATACATATACCGTACCCGGCCCCCTAGTAAGGGACTCGGTGAATAAAGTCGTGTACACGTATACCGTAACCGGCCCATCATGGGACTCGGTGCCGTAATCATATATCATATCATCATATATCGTACCCGTCCCTTTAGTAAGGGACTCGGTGAATAATGCAGTGACACTGTGCACGATAACATACCCGGCCCGGGACTCGGTGAAAGATGTAAAAACAGTATGCACGAGCAGAGTAGTAAGTAACCATATGCACATAAATCATCTTTTGAGACTCAATAGATAAGTAGACTAATCAGCTCTCGAGTATCAGGATAATAGCCACATTAAGTTCTCTCTAAATGTCATTAAGAACTATATTAAGGAAAGTCTCAGGGATCATACACATGTATCAAATCAATACGAGACAACTTATAAAAGTTAAGGACATTATTCATTATAGAATCCTTTAAGAATAGGAACTTTTATACATCATTTACTAGCCAATCATATAAAAGACTCGAGGGCAATAGCTCGACTATCCTGAGAGTTCTAACATCAAGAAGTGAATAAGAATCATAAATCATGCTCGGAACTTGTGAGTAGAATTACCCCAAAGCTCATATCGTACATTACTTACATCTAGGACATGCCAAAAAAAGAAAGGACAACTTTACATACCTTTAGCGTTTACTCGCAACACAGCACGTATACGCTGCCCAATAGTATTTCAACCTATATTAAGACGTCAAGAACTATGGTTAAGCTACGGGGAGATTCAAAACGTATTCTAACGTTAATAATTCCTTTCTAGATAATTAGATGACGTTTCGCTTATATCCAAACAAGCTACATACAATCAAGCCAACATCACTAATCATGCATTCAAGTATCGACCCGAGCCTATTCAAACATGACTCGAGGACACTCCCGGACAGCCCGTACAACACTCTAAAACAGCCCAACCAACACATAATACAACATATAATCTTCCAAACTCAACAAGAATAACAACAACACATTCTTTTCTTCCAAATTTATGAACTATATCAACAATCCACACGTTACAATATTATCCACATAAATGCAAGAAACTATATTAACGACATACTAACTTCTACAACAGCCCACAACGACTTCAACTCCAATTCTTAACCATCAAATATCCTCATTCTTACTATAGAACCCATGACAATGACAATCAAAATTCTAAGTAAAATCAATCCATCATTTTCTCCTAAAACAGCCCACGGCTTGGACAGTTTTCCAACATCAACATACACAATTTTTACACATCCAATTCACGTTTATTTATGTTCACAACGCATCCAAACTCACCCTAAAACATATAGGAAGTGATCAATTCTTACCTTACCACTTGACCCTTCAACGGCTAGGATTGCAATTTGAAATTAACACTTGTTCTTGTTGCCTTAAGGAACACTTTCACATCACAATTGTCCTTCCAATTCAGCTAGAACACCTTGAAAGTCTATTAGAATCAAGATCATAAGCTTGCAAAAAAATCAGCCATGGCCGAGAGCCATGTTCTCTCTATCTCTAAGTTTTTTTTTTTTTAAGTTTGTAGATGAAGAATGACTTCCTTAGTCATCAATTTGATATATATGTAATGCTTAAGAGGTGGACACATGTCCCACTCATGGCTTGAGCCAATCAAATTTGGCCAAGCCATGGGTGGGGCCCACACGGCCACTTATGGCTTAATTAGCAAATAATTAAACTTTTAACCCCACTCAATAATCTAATCATGTTTAATTAATCCCTAATCTTCCTTAATATTTCTATACCAAATAAAATTTATAAACAACTTGTGCATCAAAACAAAATCGGAGGTTAAAAGTCTCTACCTCGTATCCCAAAATAGTCTTGTTTGTAACTTGTCGCGATTAGCTTAAAATATCCCAATGTACAAAAATACGGGACATAACATCCTTCCCCCCTTTAGAACATTCGTCCTCGAATGTTAAATTTATCCCGTCGGGTCCTATAAGAGTCTTGGGAAGGGTTCCCTTTATCGTCATAACATATAGATTTATTAGACAATCAATATAACTAAGCGAGGAGTTTAGGTTACCTGTAGGCGTAGGGAATAAGTAAGGGTATTTCTTCTTCATCTCCTCCTCGGCCTCCCTGGTCCTCTCTTCCCTGTTGTTGTTTCGCCATAACACTTTGACGGAAGCCACGTCCTTGGTTCGCAACCTCTTGATCTGTTGATCAAGTATGGCTATAGGCTGCTCCTCGTAGGATAACTTCTCTGTCACCTGGATATCATCTACAGGAAACACCCTGGAAGGATCGCCTATATATTTGCGAAGCATCGACACGTGGAAGACTGGATGCACTGCTTCCAAATCAGCTGGTAGGTCTAACTCGTAGGCAACTCGGCCTACCTTACGAATAATCTGATAAGGCCCAATGTATCTCGGGCTTAGCTTCCCTTTCTTGCCGAATCTCATAACACCCTTCATGGGTGACACCTTCAAGAACACCCAGTAACCAACCTGAAATTCTAAGTGTCGACGTCGATTATCTGCATATGATTTCTGCCGACTCTGGGCTGCCAGTAATCTCTCCTGAATAAGATTCACTTTATCGACAGCCTGCTGAACCATATCTGGGCCTATCAACTTAGTTTCGCCAATATCAAACCAACCAATAGGCGATCTTCACTTTCTCTCATATAAGGCGTCATACTGTTCCATCTGAATGCTCGAATGATAGCTGTTATTATAGGCGAATTCAATAAGTGGCAAATGATCATCCCAGCTACCCCTGAAGTCAATAACGCAGGCCCGTAACATATCTTGTAGTGTCTGAATGGTACGCTCGGCCTGTCCGTCAGTCTGAGGGTGAAATGCTATGCTGAGACTCACTTGCGTCCCTAATCCCTCTTGGAAGGATCTCCAGAAGTTAGCTGTAAATTGGGCCCCTCTATCGGAGATAATAGCTGTGGGAACCCCGTGAAGTCTCACTATCTCTTTGAGGTACAATCTGGCATAGTCCTCAGCTGAATATGTAGTCCTGACTGGAAGAAAGTGGGCTGATTTTGTCAACCTATCAACGATGACCCAAATAGAGACATATTTCCGCGGAGTACTAGGTAAACCTGTGACGAAGTCCATATTGATCACCTCCTATTTCCAGGTCGAAATCTCCATCTCCTGTAATAATCCACTAGGCTTCTGATGCTCGATCTTAACCTGTTGGCAATTTGGGCACTGAGCAACAAACTCTGCTATGTCCCTTTTCATGCCATCCCACCAGTATAAACACCTGAGGTCATGATACATCTTTGTTGACCCCGGATGCACGGAATAACGGGCACAGTGTGCCTCTCTCATAACCTTTTGCCGCAACCCTGCAACCTCAAGTACACATAATCTGCCCCTATATCGCAGCACTCCGTCAGATGTAATCTCGAATGGGGTCTCTTCCTTTTGAAGAGCTGCATCTCTATGATGTGCAAGAATAGGGCCCTCGTACTGGTGTCTTTTTATCTCTTCTATGATAGAGGACTCAGCAACTCCTGGAACAGAAACCCAGCCATTATCAAGATCAGCCAAACGGACTCCAAGGTTAGCTAACTGGCAAATCTCACGGACCATCTCTTTCTGCTCTGGTTGTACATCCGCCAAACTACCCATAGATTTACGGCTGAGTGCATCTGCTACAACATTGGCCTTTCCTGGTGATATAGAATGTCAACATCATAGTCTTTTAACAACTCTAGCCACCGCCTCTACCGCAAATTCAGCTCCTTCTGTTTAAAGATGTATTGGAGACTCTTATGATCTGTATAAACATCAACATGCACACCATATAAATAATGTCTCCATATTTTCAGAGCATGAATCACCGCTGCTAACTCCAGATCATGGGTGGGATAATTGCTTTCGTGCTTTCTGAGCTGTCGGGAGGCATAGGCTATAACTCTGTCATGCTGCATCAACACACAACCTAACCCAACACCTGAGGCATCACAATAAATAACATAGCCATCTGGCCCCTCAGGAAGCGTCAGAACCGGAGCCGTAGTCAACTTCTCCTTCAATAACTGAAAGTTTCGCTCACAAGCATCGGTCCACTGAAACTTGGCTGCCTTCTGTGTTAGCCTTGTTAAAGGCGCTGAAATTGAGGCAAACTTCTCCACAAACCTCCTGTAATACCCTGCTAGCCCCAGAAAACTACGTACCTCGGTAGGCGTCGTAGGCCTCGGCCAAGTCTTCACCGCCTCAATCTTCTGTGAGTCTACCTGAATGCCATCAGCTCCGACAATATGCCCCAAGAATGCTACTGCAGTTAACCAGAATTCACATTTAGAGAACTTGGCATACAATTTCTGGTGCTGGAGCACCCTAAGTACCGTCCTTAAATGGTCTGCATGCTCCTCTTCTGATCGTGAATAGACCATAATATCATCAATAAATACAATCACGAACAGGTCAAGGAATGACTTGAACACTCGATTTATCAAATCCATAAATACTGCTGGAGCATTGGTCAACCCAAAAGACATCACTCTAAACTCGTAATGCCCGTATCGGGTCCTGAATGCAGTCTTCAGAATGTCTGCCTTCTTTACCCGCACCTGATGATAACCTGGCCGCAAGTCTATCTTCGAGAAACACTTAGCACCCTACAACTGGTCAAATAAATCTTCGATCCTGGGAGGGGATATCTGTTCTTTATTGTTACTTTATTCAGCTGCCTATAATCAATACACATCCGCAGCGACCCATCTTTCTTTCTTACAAACAATACTGGCGCTCCCCAAGGTGATGTGCTGGGCCTAATGAAGCCCTTATCTAACAAATCTCTCAGCTGCTCCTTCAATTCTTTCAGTTCTGCAGGTGCCATTCCGTAAGGAGGAATAGATATGGGATGAGTATCTGGCAACACATCAATAGTGAACTCTATCTCCCGCTCAGGAGGAAGACCTGGAAGTTCATCTGGAAATACATCTGGAAAATCATTGACTACCGGGACTGACTGAAGAGTCGGTGCCTCTGCTTTCAAGTCATGCACACGAATCAGATGATAAATATAACCCTTTCTAACCATCTTCCTTTCCTTGAGGTATGAAATAAACTTAACCCTCGGCGATGCCGTATTCCCAAGCCATTCTATGGTTGGCTCCCCTGGGGACTGAAACCGAACTATCTTGTTTCTACAATCAACGTTAGCATAACAAGAAGCTAACCAATCCATACCCATAATAACATCAAAATCAGTCATATCTAACTCTATCAAATCTGCTAAGGTATGACGACTATATATATTCACCAAACACTTTTTGTATACCTGCCTTGCTATAACAGAATCTCCTACCGGTCTAGCTACCTCAAATGGTTCAATCAACTCAGGTTTTATTCCAATTCTACTAGCAACAAAGGGAGATATATATGATAAGGTGGAGCCTGGATCTATCAATGCATATGCGTCCCGAGAGAAGATCGATAATATACCTGTAACCACATTTGGTGACGCTTCCTGATCCTATCTACTAACCAAAGCATATATGCGGTTTGAAGGACCGCTAGAACTGGAAGCTCCGCCACGGCCTCTACCACGGCCTGCTGGTGTCTGAATACCCTGCCCAGTAGGGCGCATAGCCACAAAATAAGATGAACCAGCAACCGACCCAGTAGGCTGAGCTGCACCACCTGGACTACCCCAAAATGGACACTCCCTCATAATATGGCCTTGACGGCCACAAGTAAAGCAAGCACCTGTAAAAAAACGGCATTCCCCAAAATGAGGCCTACCACAACGAGAACACCGAGGCAAAGGTGGCCTCGACCGACCTGAACTCCCGTGCATCTGTTAGCCTGAAACCCTGGAGCTCTGACTGGCTCCTGAATACCCAGTGCTATCAAATCTCCTACCCGAGAACTGCGGGGGTGCACTCCGTGCTGGCTGGGAAGGATGTCTGCTATACTGCTGCTGAGGCTGCCTGCCTTGAAACTCACCCGGATAGCCAACTGATCTAGCCCTCTTATGCTAGCCTCTGTCATAGTCTCTATCCGGCTGGCGTCCCCTGTGCCTATCCTCTACCCCCTGTGCATAATCCTGTACCCGAGCAATATCCATACCTGGCTGAGAAGCCATTTCCATACAACTATCAATCAAGTAACGATCCAGTCCCATCACATAACGATACACCCTATCAGCCATATCGGCTACAATAGTAGGCGCATATCTTGCCAGCGAATCAAATTCAAGACTATAATCTTGAACACTTCTACCATTCTGCCTCAAATGTAAAAATCTATCGACTCTGGCTCGCCTCATCTCCGGAGGTAGAAAGTGGCTAAGGAAGGCCTCCACAAACTCATCCCCTAGCGCTGGAGGAGCATCCTCGCCCCTAGACAACTCCCAGGACTCATACCAATTAACAACTACATCACGCAACCGATATGAATCTAACTTAACAGACTCAGTCTCAGAAGCTCTAATTATCCTCAACGTACGCTTCATCTGCCGAATAAAATCCTGTGGATCCTCCGCGGGCTTTAACCCGTAGAACTCTGGGGGATTACAAGTCAAGAAATCACGAGCCCTCAAACTATCATGTCTATCCGCATAGTCAACCCCTAATCCATGCCTGCGAGCCTGCCTTGCCGCTAGTCTGGTCAATAACTGAACTGCATCTCTCATGGCCCTATCCTCCGCCCCTGGCTGAGGAGCTGGAGGCTCGGGTACTGGAACCTCAGGAACTGGCGATGGAGCCGCCCCCTGTTCTGCAGCTGCTGCTGCTCTAGGCTCCTCTGATAGTGGTGGTGTAGCAGAGCTCGCTGACTGGAGCACAACCTCAGGCATAGGCTAGGCATGGGCCCTAGTAACTCTCCGGATCTGGCTGGTCTCTCCAGCCACTGACCTGCCCTTCTAGGCAGTTGTCACTTTCTTTGGAGGCATCACTGTAAACATAACAATCCGTTAGGGAGGAATTATCCTGATAATACAGCTCTATTGCACGATCTAGAGTGAGAAGAAAAGATAATATCCTAAATGTCCCGTAGCTTACTGCTTATAGATGTGGTGCACAACACACTGATAAACAAGACTCTACTAGACACGGTCTGTAGACACTCCGAGGATGAACTGCTCTGATACCACTTTTGTCACGACCCAACCCCGTAGGCCGTGACTATTGCACGAGCTGGACACTCGTATACACACCTGTTAGCTATAATCAACTCATAACAAGCATGATAAGGAACTTATATAAAAAAAACAAGACGTCGTCTCAAGACTGTCACATACATACATATATCACCACAACCTGTCTCTTGCGAAGTTACAACTATCAACAGATAACATCGTACATAAGCCGGCAAGGCCATCATAATATAGGGGAACGTCCCAGCCATACACAAGCCGACAAGGCTGTCACTACGAATGGGAACGTTCCAAAGCATAAGTCATACAGACCCAACTAAACAACATCGATATATAACCCACACATATGTCTACAGACCTCTAAGAGTAACAACAGTATCATATGACGGGACAGGGCCCCGCCGTACCCCTGGATAAACGCATATATCCAACAAAAGGATCTGTACCAAAAGCTAGGCTTCGGGACAAGGGAGCACTCCAAGATAGCTGAATAGATATCCTAAGCTGGCGGATCACCAAAACGAGCGTATGTACCTGCGGGCATGAAACGCAGCCCCCCGAAGAAAGGGGGTCAGTACGAGATATGTACTGAGTATATAAAGCATGAAATACCATAAGAAAGATCATAACTGAAGTAGAGATTCCAGGAGATAAGTATAATAATCAAGAAGTCACTGTACCTGTGCCTTATGAAACAAAATCATGCATATCATTATCATATACCGTACCCGGCCCATTATGGGACTCGGTGTTATAGTCATATCATCATATACATATACCGTACCCGACCCCCTAGTAAGGGACTCGGTGAATAAAGTCGTGTACACGTATACCGTACCCGGCCCATCATGGGACTCGGTGCCGTAATCATATATCATATCATCATATATCGTACCCGTCCCTTTAGTAAGGGACTCGGTGAATAATGCAGTGACACTGTGCACGATACCATACCCGGCCCGAGACTCGGTGAAAGATGTAACAACAGTATGCACGAGCAGAGTAGTAAGTAACCATATGCACATAAATCATCTTTTGAGACTCAATAGATAAGTAGACTAATCAGCTCTCGAGTATCAAGATAATAGCCACATTAAGTTCTCTAAATGTCATTAAGAACTATATTAAGGAAATTCTCAGGGATCATAGACATGTATCAAATCAATACGAGACAGCTTATAAAAGTTAAGGACATTATTCATAATAGAATCCTTTAAGAATAGGAACTTTTATACATCATTTACTAGCCAATCATATAAAAGTCTTGAGGGCAATAGCTCGACTATCCTAAGAGTTCTAACATCAAGAAGTGAATAAGAATCATAAATCATGCTCGGAACTTGTGAGTAGAATTACCCCAAAGCTCATATCGTACATTACTTACATCTAGGACATGCCAAAAGAAAGAAGGGACAACTTTACATACCTTTAGAGTTTACTCGCAACACAGCACGTATACGCTGCCCAATAGTATTTCAACCAATATTAAGACGTCAAGAACAACGGTTAAGCTACGGGGAGATTCAAAACGTATTCTAACGTTAATAATTCCTTTCTAGATAATTAGATGACGTTTCGCTTATATCCAAACCAACTACATACAATCAAGCCAACATCACTAATCATGCATTCAAGTATCGACCCGAGCCTATTCAAACATGACTCGAGGACACTCCCGGGCTGCCCGTACAACACTCCAAAACAGCCCAACCAACACATAATACAACATATAATCTTCCAAACTCAACAAGAATAACAACAACACATTCTTTTCTTCCAAATTTATGAACTATACCAACAATCCACACGTTACAATATTATCCACAAAAATGCAAGAAACTATATTAACGACATACTAACTTCTACAACACCCCACAACGACTTCAACTCCAATATTTAACCATCAAATACCCTCATTCTTACTATAGAACCCATGACAATAACAATCAAAATTCTAAGTAAAATCAATCCATCATTTTCTCCTAAAACAGCCCACGGCTTGGACAGTATTCCAACATCAACATACACAATTTTTACACATCCAATTCACGTTTATATATGTTCACAACGCATCCAAACTCACCCTAAAACATATAGGAAGTGATCAATTCTTACCTTACCACTTGACCCTTCAACGGCTAGGATTGCAATTTGAAATTAACCCTTGTTCTTGTTGCCTTAAGGAACACTTTCACATCACAATTGTCCTTCCAATTCAGCTAGAACACCTTGAAAGTCAATTAGAATCAAGATCATAAGCTTGCAAGAAAATCAGCCATGGCCGAGAGCCATATTCTCTCTATCTCTATGTTTTTTTTTTTTTTAAGTTTGTAGATGAAGAATGACTTCCTTAGTCATCAATTTGATATATATGTAATGCCTAAGAGGTGGACACATGTCCCACTCATGGCTTGAGCCAATCAAATTTGGCCAAGCCATGGGTGGGGCCCACACGGCCACTTATGGCTTAATTAGCAAATAATTAAACTTTTAACCCCACTCAATAATCTAATCATGGATAATTAATCCCTAATCTTCCTTAATATTTATAAACCAAATAAAATTTATAAACAACTTGTGCATCAAAACAAAATCGGAGGTTAAAAGTCTCTACCTCGTATCCCAAAATAGTCTTGTTCGTAACTTGTCGCGATTATCTTAAAATATCCCAATGTACAAAAATACGGGACATAACATCCTGGTTTACCGAAGGCCAGGATTGAGGGCTAGAGTAATCTGTAACAAACACCGGGGAGGCTGGTCTGACATAGTACTCTGTCGTAGGAGAAGCTGGTACGGCCTCGAGAATCTCCTCCTCCGGTGTCCCAGACGAATACTCGGACAGATCTGTGTCATAACTGTCCCCTACAGGGTCCTCCTCCCTGGAAGTCAGTAATTCTGGAGGAATCGTCGCTGGGTCCTCCGAGGGATCAGTCTTAATAGAATAACTGAGGCTCCTCCTGCTCGGTCCTGGAGCGTATGGTCCTAGATCAACACTGGGGGCCTTCTTAGCACTCCCACTGTCTGAGGCTGATCTCATCATCTTTTGCCAGTCTACACTTTTCTATAGGAAAAGAGGTCAGAAGCAATCTTTCCTAGACTCTGGCTCTATCGCACGATCTAAGATAGAAGGAAGGTCAATGATTCCTAAATGACCTGCAGCCTCCTATTTATAAGTGTGGCCGGCTTCACACCCATAAACAGGACTCTACCGGACACGGTCTGTAGACAATCCCTAGGACGAACTGCTCTGATACCACTTTTTTCACGACCCAAACCGATGGGCCGTAACAAGTGCCGACCAGTACTGGCCAAACACTCTTGTGCTTGCATTTACTTCTCACTAACTGTCCTGGGACCATACACAATCTGTAACTGTGCTATACTGTCCCCCGAACAATCAACATAAGAAACACCGTGCTGGGAACTCACGGCCAACGTATGCATATAAGTATATACACTGAGAATAACAACGTGAGCCGATTTGGCCACCACACATATATACTGAACAACAAAATACACTCCGACGAGGCTGCATAATATCACGACTACATATCACTGTCTACAGACCTCTATGGAGTACAAACTGTAGAAATGACAGGACAAGGCCCTGCCGTACCCATATATGTACGTAACGGAATAGCATACCCAAAGGGCTGTAGCTCCGGAACAATGGAGCGTACTGACTGCGGCTGACGAGAGATCCTACTGCTGTGGACCGTCTGACTGGCTACCTAATCCTGCGGGCATGAACGCAGCGTCCACAAGAAGGGACGTCAGTACGACTAATTTACCGAGTATGTAAGGCATGAATAATAATATATGAGGGATACATAGCATAAATAATAACACAAAGGAAATATAGAGCATATCGTAAGATAAAAGAGTAACCTGTACATATGAGTGCCTTTTTGGCGGGTACCATGCATGCTTAGTGCTGCGGAACGTGCAGCCTGATCCACATATATACATATATCCATAGTAATACTTTCTTTGAAAAACATTTCTTGTTCATGTATACAGAAAATAGAACATTTCATATTGCCGAGGCGTCGACTCCGATCCATTTAGCCACATATGTCCCGCGTCCGGGATGATATCATATCATATAATACCAACTGATCAGGTGGTTACGTGTATATAACGCTCTGGCCCTCTTTCACATATACATATACATGTATCATGTACATATATCAGCGTCTATAGCGCTCTGGCCCTTTTTCTCATATTCCCCATATACATATACATATACATATATCATATAAGCAGCATGCATGAGAGCCCAAGAAAAGCTATAACTCTATCGGAGTGACGTAATGTCGGTAACCTCCGATTATATTATGGAATAATCATCATCGCTTTGTCTCACCTTGAAGGAACAATTATTATAAGGTGAGAATATCAATGAAGAATAACATCAAGAGAAAACATAGAATAAGGTCATAAATCTCATAAGACGTCAATTCATATACTACTTTGAAGTCTTTTGAAAACAGAGTCATTACCAAAGAATAAAATTGAGGATTCAGAAATAGCTCAATATTCTCATATTTATATCGTCATTGAAATCATAGCTTGGAACCTTTAAACATGAAATCGTTCTCATCATAGTCACCATAGAAAAATATTCTCATTTTTGGCATCATTGTCATCATGACAAAAACATGTCCATCCTTGTTGTCATAAGAGCTTACAGAATCATAAACCTCTGTTTTGGAAAAATACAGACATTTTGGAAAAACATTTACGGGTTATCGCGAAAGGAATCATGCCTTGGAATCATAGACTTCTAACTTTTGAAAACAAAGAAGTTATGGAAGCATTTATGAAATCGTAACATAGGAATCATGCCTTTGAAAGAAAGGGACGAGCCTTAACATACCTGTTCTACCTCCTATTAGTTACGCTTATTTGTCCAAGATCGCAAGTCTACATTTAAGAGGATTTACACAATCGTTAGACTCATCGTTATACGCTTGTCTTAGTCCTTCAAATAAATCCATTTATAATTTGCCGAAATTCGGGCAGCACCTCTCCTGTTTATATGCCTAGCCCGAAATTATAATTCAACAACCAACAACAACAACGACAATCACATCATTTCCAACACCAATATGTACCATAAAACATCCCACACGATGTTTTCCAATTTCCACAACCAACCAACTCGCTATACAATTATTTAACGACTTTATCTCCGTAAATAAACAAAAATTAACAGTAATAATAGGAGATTCATACCTTATTCTTGTTAAAACAGTGATATCTTCAATATCCACCTTGAATCCACCGCAAAACCATACTAGAATCACATCCATGCGTTTATCCGAGCTTCGATTAATACTCCGTCACTTGAAAATTGCTTACTTTGTTTCCCTCTCTCTCTCTCTCTCTCTCTCTCTCTCTCTCTCCAAAAATCTAAAAATTTCTGGGCTAAATCTGGTGAAAAAAAGAGGGTTATGACCCTTTTTATTTGGGTCAAATCCGGGTCGGGCCCTCTAGCAATTTACTGTAGCAGCACTGTAGCAGTCGGTTACTGTAGCAGTACTGTAGCACGTGTTTCTGCTCTGTCAGCTGAACTTTTAACGTCCATAATTCTCTACTCTAATGTCCTATCGATGAGCAGTTTATTGTGTTGGGACCTAGACTCGACGAACTTCATTTTAGGCTTTTGTTTCACCTTAAAACACTTTATATGCTAAGAGATATGCGTCCCCCAAGTTGGACCTAAATTTTCACACAAAACATTACCCATCCTTTCTCCGAAGTCGAACTACTTCATTTCTTCCACTCATTTCCTTATAAAGAATTCCGGTATACCTTATGTACATCCTCCACTTAATAAATATGTTTAATAATGCTTGCTCTTATATTCCAAAGTGGTTTTACTTAACCCTAACTCAACGTACTTATGTTTCAAATTTGATAAGTGCTCTTCGAAGATACGGGGTGTAACAAGTACGAAACCACAGTACTGGTAGGTATCATAGGCTGACTAAGTATAGCAAACATAATTCAGATAATAAGGTAAGATAAACATATAAATCATCAAGTACAAGTTAAGCACAAGTAAGAACCAAATATACATCATCACCTAAGTGGTGGCATCTAAACAGAGTGTGCCAAGTCTCGATATAACCAAATTCAAATAACACAAGTAAACAGCTAGATCATCACAATATAAACCATAATGCAATGCAATGCAACAATGTATGAATGCAAATGCAATGCAATGCAATGATGTGTACACATGTACTCGAGACGGAAGTATCGACATCTTGGTAGCATAACCCATAGGGACTCGCAAAGTCTCATGTACCACTCGTTTCGGATCTTTGCCCAACGGACGAATGAGACTCCAAATCTTTTCCCATGGAGGATTTTCATTAGCATAACCCCTGGGGAACTCGCTGTCACAACCCATCTAGGGGCCGTGATGGGTACCCGGGGCTAGCCACCGAGCACCACTCATTCTGCTACTCACCTTACTCATTTAATGCTCTTTTATCGATTTACATTTGAGAACACAAAAATACCTTTGTATGCATAAGCCTCTCGACCATCAAAATAATATATACATGTACATGAAAGCATCTCGTGAGACCATCTAACCCACACTACGCATCTACGAGCCTCTACTGACATACTATACATATAGGTGGAACAAGACTCCACCATGCCCAAAATATACATATACCAAGAGAATAATCATGAGCACCTCTAGACAATGGAGTGCTCGCAATCAGCTGGCAGCTACTAAGAATCTGGATCGAGCTCACCTCCCTATCTATCTGTGGGCATGAACATAGCGTCCAAAGAAAACGGACGTCAGTACGAACGTTGTATTGAGTATGAGAGGCATAAACAATAATAGTACATCAAGGAAAATAAGGGAGGCATCAAACATGAAGCAACTGTAACTGACTGTGAATCATATAAGAAGTAATGCATGCTGACTTACTTATATACTCATCATCGTCTCATGTATGCATAACATGTATATATATAAACTGCCCGACCATATAGGTGCGGTGTGATAATCAATAACATTAGCCCGCTTCCAGGCCTCCCTCGTCTGGGGTACCATCTCATGCCGCCCACTAGTGGTGTCTGCCCATGCCAACTAGCCATAGTGTATAAGCTGCCCGCCTTAGCGGTGACTACCTGGCCAACTAGGCGCGGTGTAATATCATCATAATATGCTCATTATAATATTCTCATTATAATATTCTCATCATAACATATGCATAAAGACTCTAAGACAACCATACTTTATCGGAGTGACGTAAGGTCGTGAACCCTCAATTTCATTATTAACATTTATAAACATTCTGCCTCACCTTGAAGGAATTAGTATGTAAGGTGAGTTTAGGCAAGGAATTCCATCATATCACTACTGAACTCATGACACTGCTCTTAACTCGCATCATTATTCATAATCTTACACTCTTAGCTTTTAGGAGCATAGGAGAGTCGTGAAAAAGAAAGAAGAATCATGTCATAGGACTCATGCCATAGAAAGAAAGGACTAGCCTCACATACCTTTGTCGTTTAGCTAAGCTATCGTTCACGTGTTCTCCTCCAATATCACGTCGCTACCTTCACGAGAGAGTTCGCATTAACGTTAGTTAATCGATTATGAGAACGTATCGTTATTTTTAGGAAAAATTGGGCAGCATTTCCTTTGTTTCTACTACTTTTCCCATGTTATATTTCAACTCCTAAACATTTACAACAACACTTCACAATATCGTATCAACTATTGTCATTCATATACGTTGAGCAGAATCCACCATTACTCTCCATTTTCTCCACATTTATGATTATAGTTCGTTATCGCGTTTTCTCATATATAATGCTTATTTCCTGGTCTAGACATCATTTACAACATATTCATAATCATGGCACATCAACGTTTATGGTTCCATTCAACTACCATTCAATTACGACACTATTCTCCCATTTAAGACCCATTTTCCATGTCGTTCTACAATTCAAAAATCTTAGCTTTCCAATACCTTAAACAACATGATAAAGTCATGAAACTTACCTTAGATGATGGTTGAACAAGCCTTGAATGAAATTACTCCCTTAGCACCCAAACCCTACTTTGCCTCTTTTGGGGTTTTCTTGAGAAGGATGAACTTTAGTGTGATCCTTACACTTGATTTCGTGGGTTTCATGTAGTTGCTCCTTAATCTCCTTGGTCTTCTCTTGGTTGAAGTGTTTGAAGTGTTCTAGACATTTCTAGGGAGAAATTTCGTGAAGATGAAATGAGAAAATGAACTTGGGTCCCCCCTTTTTAATAGCTAAAAATCTGATTTTTATGAACAGTGGTCGAAATGCAAATTGGCCGTAAACCCAGTTTACGGGCCGTATACTGGTTTACGGTCCGTCCTTCACGACCGTATTTAAGATTATCTGAAACAGAAAGGGTTGCTGTAGGTCATGGTGGTTTACGATCGAGGTTTACGGGCCGTATTTCAGTTTACGGTCCATATTATGAGTCGTATTTAAGAATATCACACCCAGAAAGGCATGCTAAAGATCATGGCAGTTTACGACTCAGTTTACGAGCCGTATTTCAATTTACGGTCCGTATTCCAAGTCGTTTTAACCATTTGAAGCATTTGACAGAAAGTTGAAATTTTGGAATGTTGAAGGACGATGGCACTTTACGGTCCGCAAATCACTTTACGGGGCCGTATTCCATTTTACGACCACTAGCTGAAATGAAATTCTGCAACTTTCTTATTTCCAAAGTTCATAAATAGTCATTCCCTACTTAGTAAAACATCGTACACTAATGCCCTTCGTTGGTCTATTCATTGTTGGCTCACGAAAAATTTCCGAAACACCCGCGTAGTCCATATACCTCACGACTCCGGCCAAAAACTTGGCAAGCTCTATCACACAACCACGATTCCGGGACAACCATCGGATATCAGACCTCACGTCACTCTTGTCTAAATTGAGCCTATCTCATCACAGTGTTTCCTCAAGTATCTGCAATGTATCAACAATATATCATGAAGGATGAGAATGCGTGCAATGTATGAGTCGACATCAATAATCAGGTCAAAATCACAAGTACCAAGCATGGGTACACCAACGATATTAGGAAAGACTACACGAGTCATATAGAACACTGTCTTTATATCAAATTTCAACAAGCAAGATACTTTGATATCATGATCAAGATATATCAATAGTTTCCAAAATTGCTATCACTATGTGGCATCAAGCCAACAACAATAGAACAAATCAAGTCACAACACAACGGGATGGCTAGCCCCAATCACACAATAGGGTCCAACATAAGACAATATCCAACCTAACTTCATCCCTAAAGGTTTACATGTTTTCTCTGACAATATTATCTAAAAGATATGCTTCACTAAACTATGTCTCACCATAGGGTAAGCCATAACCTACCTGGAAGGCTGAAAAACAATAACACCAACAATCACTCCTTAACCTTCCCTTTCCGCTGAGCCTCAATATCAAGAAAGTCTAAGCACATTCGAACAATGGAATTAGAATCAAGAAGAACATCAAAACCAACCCTACCTCTATTAAAACCCAAATCTCCAACCTATGGAATAGGGTTTATGAACTAGAATGGTGAAATTAGGGGTCTAAAGGTCCCAACATGAAATTAAAAATCTAGATGATCAATTCCTATCATTAACAAGCTAGAATAGTTAACAATTTACTCTAATTCGGATTCTAGGCAAAACCCTCAAGTTTGAATAAAAACCTTAACTCCTAAATCCACAAATTAGCCTCTAAAGTGGAAGAAGTTATGAAATAAGGGTTCTAATCATCAATTCGATGCTTAATGAAGCTAATCCAACAAAAAATCATGATTTAGAAGCTAGGTAGAATATTCATTAAACCCATTTTTAAGCTTCCATTACTTAATGAACTATCAAGATGAAAGGGATTCTAAGATGATTAGGAATAGCGAAATAGCAAGGAGAATAGAAGGACTTACCACCAAGAATCTTCTCCAAGAGTCCTCTAGAATTTCTCCCAAAAGCTCCATTTTGGAATAGTAATAAATGATAGACTAAGCATTTTTAATACACACTTAATGAATATAATAGGCCCGATATAGATATAGCGGCATTGGGACTTCTACGACGGTACCGCCCCGATGTCCACTCAGGCCGTCGAGACGTTCAGGCCACAAAAGAATGTAGCCACCCTAGCAGCTCATCCCACCACTATGGTGGTGCCGCTGGGATAGTAATGGTGTCGCCTAGTACCAGAATTCCTTTAAAATAATCTCAATCTCAATCGAAATCCCGACTAATACCCGAGCTCATCTGCTCACGAAACACATCCATAGATACACATAAAAACACGCTGCGAAAGCACTTGTGGCATCGGAGTTCCCAATGGAGGTCTCATACCGAGTAAACCATCGATATCCCATTTCCAAATTCCCAACCTAAGTTCCAAAATGTATCCGAGTGCATTGGGAACCAAACCAGATATACATACAAGTTCTAAAAGACCATCGGGACCTCTGGGAATCGATGAATTTCCAAAAAATATCCATTTACCCAAAAGTCAACTTTGAGTCAACTTTTTTTCTCTTAAAGCCCAAATTTCACAAAAAGTCACTTGAATCAAAACTAAACACCTCGGGAAGCATATCAACGGTCCCTTTGAGTCAAAAGTGAGCTAACCAAGCTCAGGAAAGGGTCAAAAGTGCCAAAAAGACTATAACAACTAAGTGGGTCGTTACATCAGATACCAATTAAACCATCGGTCGTCCTCGAGCAAAGAAGGGAAAAGAGCGGGGAAGTACCTGAATCAGGAAACAACTAGGGATATCGGCTATGCATGTCGGACACAGTCTTCCACGTAGTCTCCTCAACAGGACGATGCTTCCATTGCACATTCACAGAAGCAATCTCCTTGGACCTCAACTTTCGAACCTGCCTATCCAAGATAGCGATAGGTTCCTTCTCATAGGTCAAATTCTCATCAAGCAATATCGAATCCAAATGAAAAATGTAAGTACCGTCGTCATGCTACTTCTTCAGCATAAAAACATGAAAAACTGATGAACTCCCACCAAGCCTGGCGGTAAGGCTAACTCATAAGTAACATCGTCCACACGATCAATAATCTCAAATGGGACAATATACCTTGGATGCAACTTTCCTCTCTTTACAAACCTCATAACACCCTTCATGGATGGAATATTCAATAGAACCTGGGTACCAACAACAAACTTTAGATCTCGGACCTTCTGGCTTGTATACATCTTCTGCCGACTCTAAGTTGCCAAAAGCTTGGCCTAAATAGCTCTCACTTTAACAAGGGACTCTCTCAACAAAACCGTACCCGAAGGTCGAACCTCCAACCCATCAAACCATCCAATTGGAGATCTAAATCTCCTACCATATAAAGCCTCAAAAGGCACCATGCCAATACTCAAATGGTAACTATTGTTGTGCACAAACTCTGCCAAGGTTCAGTGTTAATCCCAATGACCGCCAAAATCAATAACATAAGTTCTCAACATGTCCTCAAGCACTTGAATGGTCCGCTCGAACTGCCCATAGGTCTGGGGATGAAAAGTTATACTGAGATCTAATTGGGTACCCAACTCCTTATGAAAATCCCTCTATAAACGAGAAGTGAAGATAGTATCCCGATCAGATACGATAGAAATACGAATCTCATGCAACCTCATAATATCTCGAATGTATAACTTGGCTACCTTTCCCGCAGTATAAGAAATCTGAACAGGAACAAAATGAGCGGGCTTAGTCAACCGATCAACTATCACCCAAATAGAATCAAACTTACCTAGGGTTTTCGGAAGACCCACAATACAATTCATGGTAATCCTCTCCCACTTCCACTCAGGAATGAGCATCCTCTGAAGTACACCACTAGGTCGCCGATGCTCATACTTTAGTTCCTGATAATTCCCACATTTAGCCATAAAATCAACAATGTCTCTCTTCATCTGACGCCACCAATAGTGCTTCCTCAAATCACGATACATCTTAGTTGTTACACCTCAGACATTTTGTACTTTGAGCTGTGAATAGACTAACGCAAGCTTAAGTTGAACATGGAGTCCATATGGCCTTAAGGAGAGTACTTGATAGCTTCAAAGTGTATACGATAAGATTTTGAAGTCATATGACTCGGGAAAACTAAGTTCATCAAAGAAAGTGAAGTATAAGTTGTGTTCGGGAAGATTTCGTAACAACTGAGCTAATGTTGATTTAGTAATGTCTTGAGGAGGAGCTATAAGTCTCCCTAGATGGTTAATAAAGTATTATATAAGTGCCAAGAAGGTTCCACAAGGATTGTAAGGCAAACAAATCAACAAGCATAATTTCGGAAAAGGTGAGTTATACGGCTACTTATACAGTCCGTATAAGGGTCCGTATAACCTATACAGTCCGTATAAGGGTCTGTATAACTTGTCCAGAGAAGGGTCACTCACTGGAAGTATTATACAGTCACTTATACAGACCATATAAGTGTCCGTATAAATCCTGACGGGCAGCTTTTAAATTTTTATAAGAAGAGGACCCTAGTTCTTATTTTTTATTTCCCTTATTCTCCACACCTCAAGAGAGCTCTAGAACCTTCTCCATACCATAGCAACACGAATCCATAGAGAAATCAAAGATTAAACACCAAGAATTGGTGGAATCAAGTGTGTGGATGCTCACTAGGGTTTGTAGAAATCAAGAATTCCTTTTGTATTGAAGTTGGGGTTTTCTCAAGTGAAGTATCTTCATCCAAAGATCATTCATACATAATCAAAGGTGCATTTTACATCCATTTCATGTTATTAAAAGTATTGAGTGGTTAAAAGACTTGGATTAAAGAAGAATGTAGAATATGAGCTCAAATATGGAAATAATGGTATTTTGAGTAGTAAGTTGATTTGAGTCATGATTCTTAGTATGATATGAGTATAATCTTGTTATAAATAATGCTAATGACCTGGAGGAAGTATTATGTGAAGAATGAATATGGTGTTGTATTGTAGTCATGGTTACGGATGACTTTGGAAGTGAATTTGAGAAGTGAACAATGTTTAACTTGAGGAATATATTGATTGTGATATTGTATGTGTTCCTACTGCTATTTGGGAGTTGTTTTATTATATGGAGAACGTTGTCAAAACAAAGGAAATGCTGCCCAATTTTCGTTAGATTTTTAGTCGCATTAGTTTAGCCTTAAGCATGTCTTTAATGATCTAATTTAGTACGAATTCTCTGGAATGTAGAGTTGTGAGCTTGGAAGGAGAGCGCTTAGTCGTTAAAGAGGCGCTAGGTATGTAAGGCTAGTCCCTTTCTTTCATAAGGCGTGACTCTTATATTATATCTTTCATATTTTCCATGACCTTCTTATATCTCAAAGGTTGAAAGTTCATGATTATTAAGAGCTTCTTTTGAGCTAGAGATGAGATATGTTTTATGATATGATGATGATAATGAGCTTCAAATGTGCATGGAAACTGCAGGGTGAAGCAACAACTACTTTGCCTTGTGTTGACATTGAGATTGCCAGAAATGGACCATGCCTCAATTTGCAACAATAACAAGACCTTATTAAGGAGGTAACAGAGGATGATGTGAAACAAACTTTGAGAGATTTTCCAAATGATAAAGCTCCTGGATGTGATGGTTTCCCTACAGAATTTTTCAAGGAGTACTGGGCTACTATTGGTGCTGACGTTACTGCTGCAATATTACAATTTTTCAACAATGGTAAACTCTTGAAAGCTGTGAACTATACTACTGTGACCCTGCTGCCTAAGGTAAATGTCCCTGCCTATGTCAAAGATTTTAGGCCAATTGCATGTTGCACCACACTCTACAAATTAATTGCCAAGATTCTAACTGCCAAGCTAAAGACAGTAGTGGACTTCATTGTGGGTCCTTCAGAGTCTGCATTTATTGAAGGGAGAAATATTTTAGATAATGTCATTGTAGCTCATGAACTGATCAAGGGATATTGATGTGGCGTGATTTTACACCACAATCGATGCTTTTTAACTATAAGTTTTACTTGTTTTTAAGCAAGTCTATGTCATTTTACGTAGTTTTTGTCATGTTTCAGGTAATACGAGGTCCCTAGAGCCTAAGTGTGGAAAACAAGCAAAAAAGTTGCAAAACTGGAATCAACTGGAAGTTCTGGAAAAGAGTCGTGGAAAAATACTCTACGCGATCGCGCAGAGTACCCACGCGATCGCGCCCACACGGGAATTGTACTCCACGCGATCGCGCTGGAATGTAACGCGATCGGGCCTACGCGCGTTGTTAATTCCACGCGGTCGCGCAGGATCTACACGCGATCGCGATTAAGGGAGCAGGGGAAGCTGACGTCATCCACGCGATCGCGCATACACATGGCGCGATCGCGATGAAGGATTTTCGGCAATTTTCAACCAGAACTCGGATTTTGACGATGCCTTCCATCCCAGTTCATATAAATAGAAAACTAGGGCAAAATATCAGATTATCTTTGGCAGCTCCAACAAGTTGGAGGCTAGGGTTCCTACAAAAATGTTCTCTCTTCTTTTTAATCCTTGTTGATGGAAATCTCTTGGTGATAATTAAGATTGATACTCTTGTTGTGCTTATTTATTCATTTGCATTGTTCTTAATCAAGTAAGTGTTTGCTATTTTAATTATTCTTGTTCTTGAATGTTTTCATTGGATTAGCTAACCTTTGAACTCGCCCATTTACTTTGTTTGAAACTCGGAAGAGGAAGAACGGAGTTGGGATAGAATAATTAACATGAATTTGGGGCGTTAACCCTCATCTAATGGAAGTTGACCTAGGAATAGGCAATACCACTTGTAGCCATATTCGGGTGTTCTTAATGCTCCTAATTGCTTGAGGGATCTTCAATTGGGTAGTCTAGTTAATCTTCGGAAGAAGTTAATTTAGAGTCATTATCCGAGGCTAAATAACATAAACTTGCTATTATTTACAATTCGTGAAATAGATTGGATCGTTACTTGAGAAGTAGTTTCCCTTCTTCCATTCTTGTTGCCATTGATCAATTTACTTGCTTTGTAGATTAGAATTTATATTTCCATATTTTATAAAAACCTTATAAAAAACCACCATTGATGCGTTCGGGCATAGCTATTGTTAGTGATAATTCCTAATCTGCTTAAATCACCTACATATTGTTCTCTGTGGGATTCGACCCCGACTCATAGTTGGGTAAATTATATTTGCATACGACCGTGCCCATTCTAATTAATAGGGTGGATTTGGACGTTATCAAAAATGGCGCCGTTGCCGGGGAACAATTGGTGTCTTTTGGCTAATCTAGGAAATAAGCTAACTTGCTTTGATCCGAACCCGTAAATATTTGTGTTGTTGTTTTCTGTGTTTTATTTTATATAAAAAAAAAATGGCATCTTTCCATGAAAACTTGTTTAGTAATGACTTTTATTGTGAGCATGGCCAAATTGGTGAGTTCAAATTCATGATGGAGTGTCTACTAGGTGAGGGTAATGAAAACCAAAAAGCTTTTGAAGAGTACTTGGAAACTAGTCTCCAACTTGGTTTGATGAAAGAAGAAGAAAATCCTCCATGGGCAAATCATTATGAACTACCCAATGCTCAAGATAAAAGGGTAAATCATGAAGATGAGTTTATTGGGAATGCCAAAGAAAAAAATGAATGGGAGTCAACCATTGTTCTGAACAATATGGTTGGTGTTGACCCCAATCCGGGGGAAAAAGAGGATGTCATAGTTCAAAAAGTTCAAGAGCCTTATATTCTGCAATTTGAAAATTCAACAAGGCAAAATGACATTCCTCACTTGAAAGCCAAGAAGCGTAGAATGAACAATATTTTACTTGGCGTGATCAGATATTTACCACCCCCCACTGCTCGTGGTCACAAACTTGATTCCAAGTTAGGTGCCCAATTCATAACCTCCAAATGGCGAGAAAAGCGGTAAAGTTGGTATCCGTCGTGCCGCGACGTTAACTTAAGCGCTTGGTGGGAGGCAACCCATCGTTTTTAAATTTTTTAATCATTTTTGAAATTTGATTTTTTAGAATTGTTTAGTTTATGATTGCAAAATTTCACAATTTTTGGAGTTGTTTTGAATAGGTGGAGTTTTCAGAACAGCCACAAATCAGTAGCTGCTGGTTTCTGTAATTTGTTAGACTGGTTTCTGTACTTATTTTCTGAATCTGGAAACATTTGGGCGAATTTTACTCTTCGCGATCGCGCAAAGAACCCACGCGATCGCGGTAAAAAAAAAAAAAAAAAAAAAAGAAGAGAAATTACTCTACGCGATCGCGCCACATCACCACGCGATCGCGCAGAGGCGCGTTTTCAGTTTTCAAAACAGAGTAAAGAAAGGCAAAACGGTAGAAACCCATCATTTCCTTCACTTTTTCTCAAATATTCTCTCAATTTTCTCTCAAATTCAACTTCAATTTTTAAGAAGAATTCTTCAACTTGCAACCACAAGGTATGTGATTCTTTCATTGTCTTGATCCTAGGGTTGTTTTTATCATCTTTCCATGTTAGAAATTGTGAAAGAAAAATTTTCTTCCACTTGTTTAAGCATGAAAATGTGATGAAATTGCTGAATTTCTTGTCATGTGAAGTGTTGTTTGTTGTGAGTAATGTGAGTTGAGAGATGGGTGTTGACATGAAGAAAAAAATGGAGCAAAATACAAGCTTAAAATCGTTGAATTGAAGGCACAAAATTGATGCCCATAACCTGTTTGTGAAAATGCTTCGCTGAATCTGAAACGATTCAGCGCGATCGCGGCCTGTACTGGCGTGATCGAGCTGAGTAAATGACCAAAACTGACGCGAACGTGTAATGTTGAACTGCGATCGCGGTTAATGAGACAATAAAAATGTCGCGATCGCGCCAGTTCATCACGCGATCGCGCTGGAGGAATACCGCAAAATGCCGCGATCGCGCTGCCTTGTCACGCGATCGCGTTGAAGGAAAAGTCCCAGTTCACAGACAGAATGCTCGCACAGAGCTGTTCCAAACTTGGGTGCCCAAATGTCCTTAACCCAACTCCTCATTATACATCATTATAGGTGTTCACCCTCCTTGAACACTACAACATCTTGTCACCTTAATTCGCCTCTTTTCTTTCCACCCCTTTATTTTCTTTCAGTTTTCGACCTCGATGTGGTTTTACTTCTAACCAACTTACAATTCTTTTTGCGTTACAATTTTTTGATTTTTTTTTTCTTATTATATATATATATATATATATATATTTATACGCAACTACCACATCGAATCTCCACTAGCAAACTCCACCACCCCCCAACTTATGTTTTTAACATGTACTCCACATTTAATTCACCCCCAACTTAGGCATTTTGCCTCCTCTAACTAGTAGCATCAAGGAGGGAACGGGTGCGAAGATGGATTAATTCCACAAAGGGTAAGGTTTCATAATTTGCTAGCCAAGAAAAAGGTCAAAAAGGCTCAAAAGGGAAACTAAGGGTATTTAACACTTTTGGTAAGGCTTATTTAGGCAAAGTGACTATTTCAACAAAGAAAGCCTAAGATCATTTCACAACCAAACTAACTTTCGCATTTCAAACAAGACCAACCGGGCAGGTTCTAGATTATACATGCATAAACAGAATCAAACTAATACTTCACACACACATCGGCATAAGGACAATAATTTTTACACTTGTGACTTCCTAAGTAGTAATTCATCACACACAACACCCCAATAATCACAATGTCATATAAAGAATCAATCATGTCAGACAATAACTGTTCTAAGTATGCATTTTTGAAAATTTCGAGGGGTCCAAAAATTTCAACAAAACACAATACATGCCATTAGTTGCCAAGTAGTACCAAATAAAACAAAATTACTCTATTCAACCTAAGTAAACATCCTAAACATGCCAGTTTCAACAAAATAAAACTCTCCTCAGGAAAAGAACTCTGGCAAAGAAAAGCCGAGGAGGTTCCTACCCCTAACCAAAAAACTTGCAGTGTCCTCACTGCAGTACATCAACACAGAAAAAACTTTTTTTTTTTCATACCTCCTAGCACTGCGTGCTATGGTCATCTCTGCTCACTCTCTGAACTGGAGCTGCTGGGCTCTGGCAGGACAAAATCGTCCTCATTTTCCTCCTCGTCGTGCTGTGCTCCGCATACACTCCTCAGAATGCTCATCATTTTGTTCAGGAATTTGCTTTGCTTCTTGGCATGCTCCCTTGCCTTTTTCTGCCTCCTCTCTATTTTTCCTTGCTTTTCTTTGATATGCTTCATGTCCTCCACCACACCTGCTAATGTCGGACCAATAGGAACAGAGGGAGCTATAGATGTGCCTTCGCCATGTGGGCCCGCAGGGAGACTAGCTACTAGCTGCTGGATCCGATTGTCCACCCCATGGACCTGGGTGGAGATATATTGGAAAGGCCTGGCGGCTTCTTGCAGTGGTGGCAAGATTGGTATAGCCATGGGAGGGGCTGATGCCCCACCAATAGAATCTGATGCAGTAGATGTGAACTGCTCAAATGATGATGTTGCTATATCAATCTTCCTCTTCTTCTGTACATTACCAGGCCCTCTCTTTTTCAACGGATAAATCGGTCCAGCAGGCCCTTTTTCTCTGTCGCCTGGTCTCGTGGGTACTCCATCAGTGGAGCACAAGTAAGTGATCAATGATGGGAAGAATAAGCTCTTGGTCCGTTCAAGCACCACCTCCCGGATTTCCTGCATAATGAGTCTCCCCACGTCAACAGGCAATCCTTCCATCACAGCACAAATTACTTTAGCCCTCTCAAGCGGCACCTCTGAATCATGTTTTGAAGGCAGCACCCTGGATGTGACAATATCAAGCCAAGTTTTGGCTTCAGCGGTGAACTCTGCAGAGTCAATCCTTTTCTGCATTTTGTTTAGCCACTTTGGTTGTTCCCCACCGTGAAGGTGGGTCACAAACCATTGTTGCCGCAGGTTTTCGTACATCTGTGCCATCTCGCTGTTGTCACCATCCTGCAGATTATAATAGGCATTGATTCTTGAGGCATTGCACAGGACATCCACACCTCTGACTTTGACAATTGCCCTATGTGTAATGTCTGCCTCTGCAGCATTTGAGTAGAATTCCCGCACCAGGGTATGATTTGCCCTGATTGGTTCATCTGCAAAGCGTATCCAGCCGCTTGTCACCAACCTTCCATAGAACTCGGGCATCTTTTCTTCCAAACTTTCTGTTACAAAGCCCCTCTCTTCAATGAAGCTCTTTCCCAGCAGTCTATCATATAGCTTTGAACATTTTGCTGACTGGAAGGTGGTGGTGTCATAATATTCAATCAATGGTACTTGGGCAGCACTGGATGATGAAGCCATTTTTTGAGTTTAAGTACCTACAAAGCAAACACAATGCATATGAACACCTATAATGATGTATAATGAGGAGTTGGGTTAAGGACATTTGGGCACCCAAGTTTGGAACAGCTCTGTGCGAGCATTCTGTCTGTGAACTGGGACTTTTCCTTCAACGCGATCGCGTGACAAGGCAGCGCGATCGCGGTATTTTGCGGTATTCCTCCAGCGCAATCGCGTGATGAACTGGCGCGATCGCGACATTTTTATTGTCTCATTAACCGCGATCGCAGTTCAACATTACGCGTTCACGTCAGTTTTGGTCATTTACTCAGCGCGATCGCGCCAGTACAGGCCGCGATCGCGCTGAATCGTTTCAGATTCAGCGAAGCATTTTCACAAACAGGTTATGGGCATCAATTTTGTGCCTTCAATTCAACGATTTTAAGCTTGTATTTTGCTCCATTTTTTTCTTCATGTCAACACCCATCTCTCAACTCACATTACTCACAACAAACAACACTTCACATGACAAGAAATTCAGCAATTTCATCACATTTTCATGCTTAAACAAGTGGAAGAAAATTTTTCTTTCACAATTTCTAACATGGAAAGATGATAAAAACAACCCTAGGATCAAGACAATGAAAGAATCACATACCTTGTGGTTGCAAGTTGAAGAATTCTTCTTAAAAATTGAAGTTGAATTTGAGAGAAAATTGAGAGAATATTTGAGAAAAAGTGAAGGAAATGATGGGTTTCTACCGTTTTGCCTTTCTTTACTCTGTTTTGAAAACTGAAAACGCGCCTCTGCGCGATCGCGTGGTGATGTGGCGCGATCGCGTAGAGTAATTTCTCTTTTTTTTTTTTTTTTCTTATTATATATATATATATATATATTTATACGCAACTACCACATCGAATCGCCACTAGCAAACTCCACCACCCCCCAACTTATGTTTTTAACATGTACTCCACATTTAATTCACCCCCAACTTAGGCATTTTGCCTCCTCTAACTAGTAGCATCAAGGAGGGAATGGGTGCGAAGATGGATTAATTCCACAAAGGGTAAGGTTTCATAATTTGCTAGCCAAGAAAAAGGTCAAAAAGGCTCAAAAGGGAAACTAAGGGTATTTAACACTTTTGGTAAGGCTTATTTAGGCAAAGTGACTATTTCAACAAAGAAAGCCTAAGATCATTTCACAACCAAACTAACTTTCGCATTTCAAACAAGACCAACCGGGCAGGTTCTAGATTATACATGCATAAACAGAATCAAACTAATACTTCACACACACATCGGCATAAGGACAATAATTTTTACACTTGTGACTTCCTAAGTAGTAATTCATCACACACAACACCCCAATACTCACAATGTCATATAAAGAATCAATCATGTCAGACAATAACTGTTCTAAGTATGCATTTTTGAAAATTTCGAGGGGTCCAAAAATTTCAACAAAACACAATACATGCCATTAGTTGCCAAGTAGTACCAAATAAAACAAAATTACTCTATTCAACCTAAGTAAACATCCTAAACATGCCAGTTTCAACAAAATAAAACTCTCCTCAGGAAAAGAACTCTGGCAAAGAAAAGCCGAGGAGGGTGAGTCACTAATTTCCAAAAAGTATCCGACCCGTCCCTAAACCTACATTACAAGCCGAAACAAGTCCTAATGTGATCACAACCGAACGAGCCTAGGATGAAAACATAGAAAATAAGGGCAAGCCTATGGTATTTGCATGTGTAAATATGAATTGTCGTTGTGAGTGTGAGTGTCTTTCTCTTCTCTTTCGTCTTCGTCCCATTCTTGTCGTATATATGTGTGTTGGGACATTCTTTGGTCTATGTGAGGGCATAAGGATGAGAATTGAACAAAATAAAGTGACCACCTAAAGTAGCGTTTGTGTGCACCATAATATGTTCGATAATATAATGTCATTCATTGAAGCTTCATTGTTAGTCGTAGTGTTCTTGAGTTATGCATATTGTTTTAAAGTAGAGAGTTGGGGGTGGTCGTTTAAAGGAAAACATGTATGCCGGTAGTTCAGAGTCAAAACCAATGTAGACATTGTTATTCTATAATATCTAGGTGTTAGATTGAGTCATGGTTTTGTATGGCTTGCTTGAGGACAAGCAAATACTTTAAGTTGGGGGTGTTGATGTGGCGTGATTTTACACCACAATCGATGCTTTTTAACTATAAGTTTTACTTGTTTTTAAGCAAGTCTATGTCATTTTACGTAGTTTTTGTCATGTTTCAGGTAATACGAGGTCCCTAGAGCCTAAGTGTGGAAAACAAGCAAAAAAGTTGCAAAACTGGAATCAACTGGAAGTTCTGGAAAAGAGCCGTGGAAAAATACTCTACGCGATCGCGCAGAGTACCCACGCGATCGCGCCCACACGGGAATTGTACTCCACGCGATCGCGCTGGAATGTAACGCGATCGCGCCTACGCGCGTTGTTAATTCCACGCGGTCGCGCAGGATCTACACGCGATCGCGATTAAGGGAGCAGGGGAAGCTGACGTCATCCACGCGATCGCGCATACATATGGCGCGATCGCGATGAAGGATTTTCGGCAATTTTCAACCAGAACTCGGATTTTGACGATGCCTTCCATCCCAGTTCATATAAATAGAAAACTAGGGCAAAATATCAGATTATCTTTGGCAGCTCCCACAAGTTGGAGGCTAGGGTTCCTACAAAAATGTTCTCTCTTCTTTTTAATCCTTGTTGATGGAAATCTCTTGGTGATAATTAAGATTGATACTCTTGTTGTGCTTATTTATTCATTTGCATTGTTCTTAATCAAGTAAGTGTTTACTATTTTAATTATTCTTGTTCTTGAATGTTTTCATTGGATTAGCTAACCTTTGAACTCGCCGATTTACTTTGTTTGAAACTCGGAAGAGGAAGAACGGAGTTGGGATAGAATAATTAACATGAATTTGGGGCGTTAACCCTCATCTAATGGAAGTTGACCTAGGAATAGGCAATACCACTTGTAGCCATATTCGGGTGTTCTTAATGCTCCTAATTGCTTGAGGGATCTTCAATTGGGTAGTCTAGTTAATCTTCGGAAGAAGTTAATTTAGAGTCATTATCCGAGGCTAAATAACATAAACTTGCTATTATTTACAATTCGTGAAATAGATTGGATCGTTACTTGAGAAGTAGTTTCCCTTCTTCCATTCTTGTTGCCATTGATCAATTTACTTGCTTTGTAGATTAGAATTTATATTTCCATATTTTATAAAAACCTTATAAAAAACCACCATTGATGCGTTCGGGCATAGCTATTGTTAGTGATAATTCCTAATCTGCTTAAATCACCTACATATTGTTCTCTGTGGGATTCGACCCCGACTCATAGTTGGGTAAATTATATTTGCATACGACCGTGCCCATTCTAATTAATAGGGTGGATTTGGACGTTATCAGATATCATAAAAGGAAGTGTCTGTTAGGTGCATAATTAAGATGGATATCAGAAAAGAATACGATTCTGTTGAGTGGCCTTTCTTAAAAATGGTTTTGTTGGAGTTTGGGATTCCATATAAGTTGGTTGAGCTGATAATGGGTTGTGTGAGCACTGTCAATTACTCACTGCTACTGAATGAAGGACTTACACCTAGTTTCCAAGCTAAGAAGGGGCTGAGGCAAGGGGATCCTATGTCCTTTTACCTTTTTTTCTTGGCTATGGAATACTTGAATAGGTCACTTAAGAGGTTGAAGATGCAGCCTGACTTCAACTTCTATCCAGATGTGAAAAACTAGACCAAATACATATATGCTTTGCTGATGATTTATTGTTATGTTGTAGAGCTGATAGACATTATATACAAATGATGTTACACTGCTTTGAGCATTTTTCAGATGTCTCAGGACTCAAAGCAAATATGGAAAAAAGTTGTCTGTATATTGCTGGAGTTACACCTGACTTTATTTCTGATTTGACAGTTGAGTTTCACTTCACTGTGGGGGTGATACCTTTCAAATACTTGGGTGTACCATTATCTTCTAGAATTTGACTATTAGTCAATGTATGCCATTAGTAGAAAAGATTGCTGCTAGAGTCAAGTGTTGGACATCCAGATTTCTCTCATATAGGGGCAGATTGCAGCTCATAAAGAGTGTCCTCTTTGAAATGCAAACATATTGGGCACAAGTGTTCCTCATACCTAAGAAGGTTCATACACTGGTCACTAGCATATGTAGAAATTATCTACGGTCTGGTTCTAAAGAAAACTCCAGGAAAGCTTTAGTTTCTTGGGAAACATTGTGTAAGCCCAAATCAGCTGGAGGGTTAAACATACTTGACTTTTACACCTGGAACAAAGCTGTTATTAGTAAGTTACTTTGGGCAGTATCCATGAACAAAAATCAGCTTTGGGTTCGTTGCATACATAGTTACTACATTAAGGGTAGAAGATTGGAGGACATGGTTATTCCAAAACAATCCAGTTGGATAGTCAGGAAGATAATTGCTGCTAGAGAATGGTTCTCTACAGGTGCAGTCTTTGTTATACCTGCACTACAATAGCACATAAAAGAGGGGAAGGTACAATATTAAAATTGCTTACGGGATGATGCTTCCTCAATACCCAAAGGTGAACTAGAAATCCTTGGTGCTAGTTCAAGGCCCTATACCTAGGCACCAATTTATTATATGGTTAGCATTGCACCAAAGACTCTCAACAGCTGATAGATTGAGCAAATGGGGCATATAAGTGCAAACAGACTGTGTTTTATGTGGAACTGCAGTTATTGAATCTCATGAACACCTATTCTTTGATTGTGGATATTCTCAACATATATGGGCAGCTATCTTACAGTGGGTGGGAATGAACAAACACATTGGCCATTGGCACAGTGAAGTAGAATGGTTGGGCAAGAAGGTAAGGAGCAAAAGACCATGGAATGCTATACTTGGTTTCCTCTTTGCAGCAACGATTTATCAAATTTGGATGGAGAGAAACAATCGCAGGTTTAACAAGCAGAAGAAGAAATCCGAGTCTCTCATCAGAGATATTGCTCTTTAACTACACATTGTGAGGCAAAAACATGTTAGATGGGCACCTTGTTTGCATGGATTAAATAGATTTCCAAGAGTGTAAGACCACACCTGAACATATAGTAGGTTGGTCATTATAGAGTTTTGATATTGTTCTTATTGGTTAGTGTGGAGAATCCTAACTGAGTCCAAAGCTAGTTGTAAATATTTGCTACTGGTTGAATAAAATATTTTCATTTGACCAAAAAAAAAATGATGCTATGTCAGAGATTCCAAAGACGACTATGAAGTGATGCTATTATGAGCTTGATAACCCTATTTTCATGATTTCATTGATGTCATTTCTTATTTTTGTCTCGCCTCATGACATTAGTTCCTCCACGGTGCGACATAGCGATGATGATGATTCCACAGTGTAACCAGAGGCTACCGACTGTACGTCACTCCGATAGAGTTGTAGCTTTCATTTGGGCTCTCATGCATGCTTTATATTATGTATATGTATGATTACACTGGGCCTAGTTGGTCGGGCAGACACTACTACACTGGGTGTAGTGGGCGGCTATGATGATTACACCGTGCGTAGTTGGCCGAGCAGACACAACCAGTGGGCAGCATGAGATGGTAACCCCGGACGTGCGAGGCCCGAACGCGAGCTAATGATGATCACACCGTACCTATATGGTCGGGCAGCTTATATATATATATATATATGATGTTGTTATTATAAAAGGCAGCATGCACGATTCCGCCTTAAGAGGCAATTAGTTACAGGTTATTTCTTCATCTCATGTTCTCTTATTTCTTTATTATGCTGTTATATATGTCCTACATACTCAGTATATTGTTCGTACTGACATCCTTTTCTTTATGGACCCTCTGTTCATGCCCACAGGTAGACAGGGAGACGGTCCGGATTCTAGGAGCTTATCAGCAGATATACAGGAGCACTCCACTACTCCAGAGTTTCCACTTCTTGGTATATTCTTTTGTGTACATATTGGGGCATGGCGGCGTCTATTAGAGTCTTGTTTGTGGGTGTGAAGCGCACCACACTTATAAACAAGAGGCTGCAGGACTTTTAGGAATAATGATCGTCCTTCTTCTTCATAGATCGTGCGATAGAGCTATAATGTAAGATTCCTCTTTCTCTCTAATTATGCGCTATGATTTCAACTATGCCGGTGAAGAAGAAAGCGATAGATACCCTAAAGGGCAAGACAGCGGTAGGAAGGCGGACTAAACGGGAGTCTCCTGAACATAAAGAGGAGGGTGAGTCACACAATGAGGCTCCATCTCGTACTTCCCACACCCCACCTATTTTGGAGGAGCATGAAGGAACCTCAGCTCTAGCTCCAATGCCTCCAGTTCCTCCACCGGGTGCTTTGGGTCAACAGATGACCGAGGCTATTTACTTACTGACCCAGTTAGTTGCCGCTCAGGCTTGGCGGCAGAGTGCGAGTCCCGTTGATAGAGTGACTAGTGCTAGAGCCCGTGATTTTATGAGTTTAAATCCTCCGAAATTTTTCAGGTCAAAGCCGGATGAAGATCCGTAGGGTTTTATAGATGAAATGTTGAGGACGTTGAGGATAATTCATGCTTCTGATACGGAGTCAGTGGAGTTGGCGTCCTATTGGTTGCGAGATGTAGCGGTTCTTTGGTATAATAATTGGATACTTTCGAGAGGGGAAAATGCACCTCCCCTGATTTGGCAGGAGTTTGTAGATGCTTTTATCCGCCATTATTTGCCACCCGAGGTCCATCAGGCCTGAGCTAACAGGTTTTTGAATCTCAAGTAAGGAAATATGAGTGCTCGGGAATATAGTCTCCGCTTTAACTCATTGGCTAGGTATGCTCCGACCATGGTAGCCGATATGGGAGATCGGGTGCATTTGTTTGTGATTGGCTTAGGGCCACATTTGATCAAAGATTGCTTGATAGCTTCACTTCAGGAAGGGATGGACATCTCACGTATTCAAGCCCATGTCCAGAATCTAGAAGAGCAGCAGCAGCAGCACAGTGGTGAGCGAGATATTGATAGAGGGCATAGTAAAAGGGCCAGATCTACCGGTACTAGTAGTGAGTATAGAGAGGGTCAGAGGTAACAATATTCTAGATATTCAGGCCAGTCTGCAGCTAGTGTACCTTCTCGATTTGCGGGTAGAAGATTTGATCACCCCGTCTATTCTGGTCCGGGTCAGAGCTTGAGAGTTTCGGGTTCCTAGTTTGGAAGTGACATCAGTCAGAGGAGACCACCGTTACCACGATGCATCCAGTATGGTAGATTACATTCAAGTCTGTGTCGTCGAGGCTCAGATGCTTGCTATGCCTGTAGTCAGGTTGGGCATATGGTATGCGATTGTCTATCAATGGGTTGTAGAGTTGGGGTCCAGCCCACAGGATCAGCAGCCATTTCTTCTTCGTCCCTACGCCCTGTAGGGCAGACTCCCCAGACATCAGTAGGCCGTGGCAGGGGCAGAAGGGGAGCATCTAGTTCAGGTGGCTCTCATCCCTGTATTTATGTTTTAGCCGGACGACAGGATCTTGAGTCCTCCCCTGACATGTTCACAGGTATACTATCCATATTCTCTTATGATGTTTATGCATTGATTGATCCGGGATCTACCTTATCGTATATCACTCTTTGTATTGCTAGTCGTATTGGGGTGAAACCCGAGCCAATCAAACCTTTCGAAGTATCTACTCCTGTTGGCGACCCGGTAATAGCAAGACGAGTGTATAGAAATTGTATGATTATGGTATGTGATCATCGTACTATAGCTGATTTGATTAAGCTAGAAATGTTGGACTTTAATGTCATTATAAGCATGGATTTGTTGGCTTCTTGTTATGCTAATGTGGATTGTAGAACAAAAGTGGTTTGATTCCAATTTCTAGGAGAACCAGTGCTTGAATGGAAGGGTAGCGCAGCATCTCCAAGAGGTAGGTTTATTTCCTATCTCAAGGCAAAGAAGATGATCGCTAAAGTCTATATTTACGATTTAGTTTAAGTTCATGACACCAAAGCAAAATTGCTGACTCTTCAATCTGTTTCGGTGGTAACTGGGTTCCCAGATGTATTTCCAGATGAGCTTTCAGGTCTTCTGCTAAAATGGGAGATTGACTTCACTATTGATGTGCTTCCAGACACTGAACCTATATCTATTCCTTCTTATAGAATGGCTCTTGCATAATTGAAAGAGCAAAAGGCATAACTGAAGGATTTGCTCGAGAAAGGGCTCATTAGGCCCAGTTCATCGCCATAGGGAGTGTTTATCTTGTTCGTGAGAAAGAAAGATGGTTCCCTACGAATGTGCATTGACTATAGACAGTTGAACAAGGTGACAATAAAGAATAAATATCCACTTCCGAGAATTGATGATTTGTTTGATCAATTGCAGGGCACTAAGTGGTTTTCAAAGATTGATCTGAGGTCGGGATATCATCAAGTGAGAGTTAGAAAAAGAGATATTCCGAAGAAGGCCTTCAGAACCAGATATGGTCACTACTAATTTAGGGTTATGTCGTTCGGCTTGACTAACGCCCCGGCAGTGTTCATGAATTTGATGAATAATGTGTTCAGGCCTTTCCTAGACCTATTTGTAATTGTGTTCATTGATGAAATTCTGGTAAGTTCTCGGTCAGAAACAGAGCATACAGATCATTTGCGTATTATCCTTGGAATTCTTCAGACTCGTGAATTGTATGCCAAGTTTTCAAAATATGAGTTCTGGTTAAATTCTATGACTTTTCTGGGCTATATTATCTCAGCAAACGGTATTCGAGTAGATACTCAGAAGATTGAGGTTGTGAAGACTTGGCCAAGGCCTACAACGCCTATAGAGGTCCGTAGCTTCTTGGGATTAGCAGGCTATTACAGAAGATTTGTGGAAGGATTTCCCTCTATTTCAGCACCATTGGCGAAGCTAACTCAGAAATCAGCAAAATTTCAGCGGACTGATGCTTGCGAGCATAGTTTCTAAGAATTAAAGGATAGCTTAACTTCAGCCCCAGTCCTGACGCTTCCATAAGGCCATACAGGACGCTTCCAGAAGGCCATATTACGGGGGAAACTTTGGCAAAATTTCTACAGAATCCCCGAGAACTTAACATTCGAGGACGAATGTTCTTAAGAGGGGGAGAATGTTACACCTCGGACATTTCGTACGTTGAACTTTGAATAGACTAATGCAAGCTTAAGGGGAACATGGAGTCCATATGGCCTTAAGGAGATTACTTGATAGCTTCAAAGTGTATACGACAAGATTTTGAAGTCATATGACTCAGGGAAACTAAGTTCGTCAAAGGAAGTGAAGTATAAGTTCTGTTTCGGAAGATTTCTTAACAACTGAGCTAATGTTGATTTAGTAACATCTTGAGAAGGAGCTATAAGTCTTCCTAGATGGTTAATGAAGTATTATATAAGTACCAAGAAGGTTCCACAAGGATTGGAAGACAAACGAATCAACAAGCATAATTTCGGAAAAGGTGAGTTATATGACCACTTATATAGTCCGTATAACTTATACGGTCCGTATAACTTGTCCAGAGAAGGGTCACTCACTGGAAGTATTATACGGTCACTTATATGGACTGTATAAGTCATACGGACCGTATAAGTGTCGGTATAAATCCCGACAGGCAGCTTTTAAATTTTTATAAGAAGAGGACCCAAGTTCTAATTTTTCTTTTCCCTCGTTCTCCACACCTCAAGAGAGCTCTAGAACCTTCTCCATACCATATCAACACCAATCCAAAGAGAAATCAAAGATTAAACACCAAGAATTGGTGGAATCAAGTGTGTGGATGATCACTAGGGTTTGTAGAAATCAAGAATTCCTTTTGTATTGAATTTGAGGTTTTCTTAAGTGGAGTGTCTTCAACAAAAGACCATTCCTACATAATAAAAGGTAAGTTTTACATCCATTTCATGTTATAAAAAGTATTGAGTGGTTGAAAGACTTGGATTAAAGAAGAATGTAGAATATAAGCTCAAATATGGAAATAATGGTATTTTGAGTAGTAAGTTGATTTGAGTCATGATTCTTAGTATGATATGAGTATAATCTTGTTATAAATAACGCTAATGACATGGAGGAAGTATTATGTGAAGAATGAATATGGTGTTGTATTGTAGTCATGGTTACGGATGACTTTGAAAGTGAATTTGAGAAGTGAACAATGTTTAACTTGAGGAATATATTGATTATGATATTGTGGATGTTGCTATTGCTATTTGGGAGTTGTTTTATTATGTGGAGAAAGTTGTCGAAACATAGAAAATGCTGCCCAATTTTAGTTAGCTTTTTAGTCACTTTAGTTTAGCATTAAGCATGTCTTTAATGATCTAATTTAGTACGAATTCTCCGGAATGTAGAGTTGTGAGCTTTGAAGGAGAGCGCTTAGTCGTTAAAGAGACGCAAGGTATGTAAGGCTAGTCCCTTTTACGCAAGGTATGTAAGGCTAGTCCCTTTCTTTCATAAGGAATGACTCTTATATTCTATCTTCCATGACCTTCTTACATACCAAAGGTTGAAAGTTCATGATTCTTAAGAGCTTCTTATGAGCTAGAGATGAGATATGTTTTATGATATGATGATGATAATAATGCTATGTTAGAGATTTCGAAGACTATGAGATGATGCTATTTCGAGCTTGATAACCCCATTTTCATGATTTCATTGATGTCATTTCTTGTTGTTGTCTCGCCTCGTGACATTAGTTCCTCCAAGGTGAGACATAGTGACGATGCTGATTCCATAGTGTAAACAGAGGCTACCGACTTTACGTCACTCCGATAGAGTTGTAGCTTTCATTTAGGCTCTCATGCATGCTTTATATTATGTATATGTATGATTACACCAGGCCTAGTTGGCCGGGCAGACACCACTACACCGGGTGTAGTGGGTGGCTATGATGATTACACCGTGCCTAGTTGGCCGGGAAAACACCACTAGCGGGCGGCATGGGATGGTTACCCCGGACGCGGGAGGCCCGGATGCGGACTAATGATGATCACACCATACCTATGTGGTCGGGCAGCTTATATATATGTATATATGATATGATGTTGTTATTGTAAAAGGTAGCATGCACGATTCCGCCTTAAGAGGCAATCAGTTACAGGTTATCTCTTTATCTCATGTTCTCTTATTTCTTTATTATGCTATTATATATGCCTTACATACTCATTACATTGTTCGTACTGACATTTTTTTCTTTATAGACGTTGTGTTCATGCCCACAGGTAGACAGGGAGATGGTCCGGATTCCTAGGAGCTTATCAGCAGATATATAGGAGCACTCCACTACTCCGGAGTTGCCACTTCTTGGTACATTCTTTTGTGTACATATTGGGCATGGCGGGGTCCTGTCCCGTCCATATGATAACAATGTTCCAGTTAGGGGCTCGTAGATACTTTTGTGTGGGTAATAGATATTATGTGACTTCTCCAGTTTATACCTTGTACATCATTTTTTGTAGCCTTATGGGCCTATGTATATAAATGCATGTTTTGGGAGACGTTTAGTGATCATTGCATAGTGAGCAATGCTGTGAGCAATATATATCGAGAGATATGAGCCTCAGTCAAGATCAACTGAATGAAATCACCAACACGAGGAACGTACACACATCCCTTAATCTTAAAATGCCCTCTAAATCAATCACGACCTCTTTGGCCTCACCTCTCAAAACTCTATCTCGAATCTTATTCAACTGAGCATCCTCAAACTGATTAGTCCTGATCTGATCTAATAAGATGGCCTCGCCTCCACACAAGCCAAACCCCTCTGCCTAGGGCTGAAATATCAAGGCGAACGATATTGTTGGCTAGAGTCTGAACCTCCATGTCCAATGAACGCTAAAAAACAATCAAGCGAGCTAAACTCCCCATACTCACTGCCTTGCTAATCAAGGCATCAACGATAACATAAGCTTTTCCATGATGATAAATTATAGAGATGTCATAGTCCTTCAGGAGCTCTATCCATTGGCGCTGCCTGGAATTAAAATATTTCTGAGTAAACAAATGTTGAAGGCTTCGATGATCGGTGAAAACCTGAAAATGGACACCGTACAAATAATGCCTCCAAATCATCAAAGCAAAGACCACGGACAACAACTCCAAATAATGGGTAGGGTAATTCTTCTCATGGATCTTCAACTGACGGGAAGCATAAGCTATCACTCTACCTTCCTGCATCAACACAGCACCCAAACCTATACGGGATGTATCATAATAGACAATGAAATCCTTACCCTTCATGAGTAATGCTAAAATCGGGGCTGAAGTCAGAAGGGTCTTGAGCCTTTAGAAGCTCTCCTCACAATCATCGGACCACTGGAAGGGAATATCCTTCTGAGTCAATCTGGTCAAGGACAAAGCAATAGCAACAAAACCCTTCACAAAGCGACGGTAAAAGCTAGCCAACCCCAGAAAACTAAGAACCTCGGTAACAGTAATGGGCCTCGCCCAACCCCTCACAGCCTCAATCTTCTATGGGTCAACCATAATCCCATCCTTAGACACAACATGGCCCAAGAATGCCACATATTCCAACAAAAACTCATATTTTGAAAACTTAGCAAATAAGTTATGCTTCTTTAACAGCCCAAGAACAGTACGAAGATGGTTTTCATGCTCCTCTCTACTCTTACAATATACCAAGATATCATCAATAAACGCAATCACCAAGGAGTCCATAAATTCCCTAAAGATGCCATTCATCAAACTCATAAATGTAGTTAGGGCATTGGTAAACCCAAATGACATCAACAGAAACTCATAGTGTCCATATCTCGTCCGAAAAGCTGTCTTCCAAATATTCTCAGCCTTGATCCTCAACTGGTGGTAGCCTGAATGCAAGTCAATCTTCGAAAACACTAAAGCACTCTAAAGCTGGTTAAATAAGTCATCAATACTGTTATATCCCGCATTTTGTACGTTCGGATAATTCAAGATAATTGCGGGAAGTTAAGAGCCAAGCTATATTTTTAAATTTGTTTAGCACACAAGTTGTTTATGGGAGTTATGGATGTGGAAATGTTAAGAAAGGTTAGGGGTAAAAAGGGAAATTCGCAAGACGACTCATAGAAATACGGAGGAAGGCTAAGGGCAAATTTGGAATTTGAAAAATTATTTTTCATGAATTGCAAGACCAAAAAAAAAAAAGAGGGGGCTTGGAAAATTAAGGGGCCATTTGGCCGTCCACCTTGATGGGCCAAGGCCCATGTTGGAGTTTAAAATAAGTAAAGAAAGATGACAAATTTATCTTCAACATAGAGAAAGTTCAAGAAACTTTGAGAGAAAACAAAGGGATAGCCTATTCGGCCAAGAGACCAAGAATTTGATCCAAAAAAATATTTTCTTCTAGTATTCTTACTGATTCAAGGGTCCTCTTTAACGTGGTATAATTGTGGAAGCAAGAATCCCTCTTATTGTTGCAAGTTCACCACCCTAGCCAAGTGAGAAGTTGAAGGAAAAAGGTAAGATTTAATATGGATGTTATGTGTAGCCGTGTATATGTATGTGTGTGGCCGTGGATGTGTGTAGGAATAAGGGACAAATTTTACTTTGCATTTTGGTTGTTGTTGTAATGGAATCTATGATGAAAATGGATGCCTAATGATTCTAGTGAAGTTGTGAGGGTTGGAAAGTTGTTTTAGAAGTTAATGTGAATTGTATATAGTCTTCTTGTAATTATGGAAATCAATGTTGTTAGTGTGTGAATTGTTGGTGAAGTTTATGAAATTGAAGGAAGAAAATGTGTTGTTATTGTTCTTATTCCATTTGGAAGATTTCGGGTGGCATAGCATATGGGTAGGATTATTTGAATATTGTACGGATTGTTTGAAGTATTCTTGAATATTGTTTGAATGGTTGCGGATTTGAACTTGAATATGCAAGCCACTATGAATTGAACGTAAATGGAAAGTCGTCAAAGTTTGTAGAAAGAAGTTGTTAATGTTAGAATGCGTTTTGAATTGATTGTGGGTATTGTGAGAATAATTGTTGGTATTGTTGTCGATATTTTGGCCGAGTTAAATTCTCGGATTTGTTGTTGTATGTTTGGCCGAGTTGAATTCTCAGGGATGTTGCATTTACAGGGGAAATGCTGTCGAAATTTCGGTAGACTAAGTGTCAGCTTAGAATTGGACTCCTAAGTGTTATGGCTAATGTTGGTACATGTTAATATTGTTGTAGATCTTGCGAAGCCAAAGACTTAAGTTCGGATTAGCGTAGGAAGCGGGCAAGGTATGTAAGGCTCACCTTTCTTTCTTTTGGCATGATCTTTATGAAACGAGCAAAAGACGTATATGTATGATTTCAAAGAAATTCCTATTCTTAGAGCCACTAGGATGGCTAATATTCTTGAATTCCATAAGTTGTTTCATATGGTTTTGATGCATATCTATGATGTCCGAAGTTCTGTTTGATATGTTTCCGAATGGCATCCGAAAGATGATTAATATGACTAAAGTTTTGATCTTCAAATGCTAGCACGTTCGATTATTCCATTGAGTCTTTGATATATTTTGATATGTACATATGGTTCCAAAAGCTATATTTGATTTGGTCCATAACGATATCCGAAAGGTACTTGATATGATTGTTGCTTTGATTTTCCAAAAACGGCTTCTGAAACGTTCGTAGAAGGTTCTGTACTTCAAATGCTCATAACTTTCTTATACTAAATCGGATTGACCCGAAACTTGTTTCTGAGCCTTCAAGTGTCGGTAAGTATACTTATCTATCGATTATTGATTTATATGCATATAGTTTCTCACTACTCTGCTCGTGCATGCCTCAATATGTCTATTCACCGAGTCCCGGGCCGGGTATGTTATCATGCGCACTCCTCTGCATTGTTCACCGAGTCCCTCACTAGAGGGCCGGGTACGGTATGTATATATGTATATGCATGATGACATGATGGCATATTGATATGATGATATGACTTCACTCACCGAGCCCCTCATTAGAGGGTCGGGTACGGTATATATGTGATATATGATGTTGATATGCATGACTCTATTTACCGAGTCCCTCACTAGAGGGCCAGGTACGGTATATGTATACATGTATTCATGATGACATAATGATATGATTTCATTCACCGAGTCCCAAAATGGGCCGGGTATGGCATGTGGTATGAAAATGTTTGATTCTGTTCCGTACTACACAGGTACAGTGGTTTCTTGATTATGATACCTGACTCCTGGAATCTCTATTTCAATTATGATCTTTTCAGTTGTATTTCATGCCTTACATACTCAGTACATATTCCATACTGACCCCCCCCCTCTTCTTCGGGGGCTGCGTTTCATGCCCGCAGGTACAGACGTTCGTGTGAGTGACCCGACAGCTTAGGCCATCTGTTCTGCTACCTTGGAGTGCTCCCTTGTTCTGGAGCCCATATTTTGGTACAGCCTCTTCCGTTATATATATGTATATGTATATTCAGGGGTACGGCGAGGCCCTGTCCCGTCATATGGTTTTGTTATGTTTGTTAGAGGCCTGTAGACATATATGTGGGTCATGGGTCGCTATTGTTCGGTAAAGCCTGTGATTTGCGTCTAAGCGGTCCTATTTGCTATAACAGCCTTAACGGCTTGTATTTATATATACTTATGTATATGCTTTGGACGATATGTTCTAGGACAGCCCTGGGCGGCTCTTATATGATGTGTTTGATATGTGCGACCGCTTAAGATAACATCTGCCCTTAATATCTGTAATAATTAATATATGTTGGATATGGATAAGTTACAGATATGTCGATTTGGTAAGTAAGTGTGTATGGGTGACCAGCTCGGGCACTAGTCACGGCCTACGGGGTTGGGTCGTGACAAATACGAGGCATAGGACACTTGTTGTAAATAGTAACCATGTTCATCTGGCGATAGTCAATGCACATCCTCATGGATCCATCCTTCTTTTTCTTCTTCATAAACAACACAGGAGCACCCCAAGGGGAGACGCTCAGTCTAATGAACCCCTTGCTCAATAAATCCTATAACTGCTCTATAAGCTCTCTCAATTCAGCAAGTACCATTCGATATGGCGGAATAGAAATTAGTGAGTGCCCGGATCTAGGTCAATACAGAAGTTAATGTCGTGATAGGTGGCATACCCGGTATATCAGACTGGAATACCTCTGCAAACTCGCTCACAATAGGAATGGACTCAAAGGGGTACGTGAGCTAGATAAGCTAAACACTCCTTGTTGACTAACTTCTTCACCTGAAGGAAGGAAATGATCTTCTTCAGAGCGGGGGATGCCCGGCATGGCTAAAGTGACTGTCTTGGTGTGGCAGTCCAAGATCACATGATAAGGAGAAATCCAGGACATACCCAAGATAATATCAAAGTCCACCATTTCAACAATCATCAAATCTACCCAAGTGTCATACCCCATAAAAGTAACCAAAGAGGACCGATAAACTCGATCAACGACCACAGAATATCCAATCGGAGTAGACACATGAACAGGTATAGCTATGCTATCACAAGCCAAATCCCAATAACGGCATGATATGCATACACATACGAATAAGTGGATCCAGGATCAAATAACACAGATGCTACTTTATGAAGGGCAGAAATGGTACCTGAAATAACAGCATCTGAGGCCTCTGCATCAGGCCTACTCAAAAATAAGTAACAATGGGCCCCACTACGTCCAGTCTGAGATCCCCCTTTCGTACTCTGGGACCCACTTCTAATTGCTTTGGATCCACCTCTAGAACCTTGAGAACTACCGCAGCCTGACTGAGCACCGCCCCTTTGAGAAGCACAACCTCGGTGGCTGATAATCCCAGCTGGGTCAAGGACATCTCCTAGAAATATGCCCAATCTCTCCATATGCAACACAGGTTGGAGAGGGCGAAAACTGATAAATTGAAGCTGAGTACCCGGATGAAACAACCCTGTCTACCAGTCGAGAAAATGAACTCTCAGGAGCTCTCTGCTTGGGTGGCTCACTGGAGGAAGCCTGCAAAGCCGAATGCACAGGGCAGCCGAAATATGGCTGATACGGCCTAGAAGACTTACCGGCGTCCCTCAAACTAGAACCAACATAACTCCCAATCTGACGCTGCCTCTTATCGCTACTACTTCCAAATGCACGAGACTTAGCGGCCTCAACCAAAGAAGCATGCTCAACGATGGACTGGAAGGAAGCCCCCATAGCCTCCATCTGAAGGCAAGGAATCTTAAGAGAATCGTCTAGCCCACCAATAAAATGCCTAATCTTGTCAGGCTCAGTAGAGATCAGGAGAGTGGTATAACGGGCCAGATATAGATAGTGGGTCACATAGGCCTCCACAGATATACCCCTCTGCTGAAGATGTAGAAAATAGTCCTTACGCGTCTCTCTCAAAGACCGGGGCACATACTTCTCAAGGAAAGCCCGATAAAACTGAGTCCAAGTCAAGGCAGGAGAACCCTTAGGTCTGCAAGCAACAAAATACCTCCACCAACTCTTGACGTCTCTGCGAAACTGGTAGGACACATAGTCAACTCCATGGGTCTCTATGATCCCCATCCTATGTAGCAACTCATGCATATCTAAGATGAACTCATAAGCATCCTCTGTAGAAGTACCCAAAAACTCGACGGCTCCAACTTCCTAAACCTCCCAACAAGATCATGATCAAACACGGTCAAAACAGCGCCTTCCACAGGCCTAAGATTATCACCCGAGGCTGGCACTGCATCAATAAGGGGAGCCATAGCAGCAGTGGGGTGTGCTACCCGAGTAGGTCTCTGCTCAGGGGTTTGCGCCCCAACTCTAAAGTAGAATAAAGAACACTAGCTTAAGCATACAGCTCAAGCTGACATGTTGACCCTAAGCTCCTTAACTTAGTCGCTTCTATATTAGTAGTAATAATATATATATATATATATATATATATATATATATATATATATTATTTACCTTGCTTGAGAAAAGGGTTTGGGAGGCCATGTTCCTCCCAACAAAAATAGGAGATCGAGCTACTTCATTATTAATATAACAGACTAAAGATTGTCTAGTATATATAGTTCCTAGGATTTCAGCCCAAAAAGCTTCATTCAGAAACACCGGAGGAACTATCAACATGTGAATTCTTCCAAAAATCTTCCTTTGGCCCCTCCTTGGTAAGCAAGTCTCCAACTTTGTTCTGCTCTCTAAAGTAGTGTTGAACCCTCGAAGTGTTGAGTCTTTACATCAATTGTCAGCATTCGAAGATGATAAGAGTCATAAAGATCATTACCGTTGTTAATCATGTTGATTACCTATGTTGAGTCAGTGACAATTTCTAGGGGAGTGAGGTTTATGTCAGCTGCCATGTTTAAACCCTACATTAAAGCTGTTAGTTTAGTTAAAGTATTGGTGGCATGAGGTGTGCCACCCATGAAGCCTATAACCTAGTCTCTTCTGCAATTTCTTAAAACAAAAAAAAAGAAAAAAAAGGCTCCTCCAATACCTGTATTTACTAAAACTGATCAACCATATGAAGTTTACAGGAGTTCCATGTTGAGGGCTCCCATTTGACATTGAAAGTGACGGTAGGTTTGTAAATGGTGTTCATACCTAGAACATGATAGATTCAAAGGCTTTGGTAATAACATTACTGGTATTAACATTGTCTTTCTTATAATTGCACACATTATAATTTATGTTAAGCCATATGTGCCAAAAACATAAGGGAAGGATAACTTCCCCATTTAGGAACTCATTATACTGTTGTTGACTAATGTTAGTCCATATGTTAGCCCAGTTAGTATAATTAAATAAGAGTTCCTGCTTACAAGTGTCATTAGTGTGTGTTTGGGTGGTCTTGTCCCAAAATTTATGGGCACATGGACAATCAAAAAAGATCTGGCTAATTAAATTTTGGTAGATGTTGCAGATAGAACAAAGAGAAAAACGCGGTACTTATCCCAATGGATATAGGCATTAGTTGTAACAACCAGTTAGGTCCTTTTGATTATTATTTTACCTACTAGTCATCAAAGACGTGTGTTGCACGTGTGTGTTCCATACTAATTAGTACAAATATTTTAAAGTAGCAAAAATAATAGTAGAACGTGTAAGCGATGAGTTAAAATAATATTTGAAGGGAAAATGCAAATTTAAATTGATGAATGAATTCGAGTTATATTTATTGTCATCGCAATTGCTTTTGATAAATGTGAGATAATATCCTTTATTTGATGATAAAATGTGTTGCAACAAAATAATGTTCGAACAACTTTAATTTTGTATTTCCAATATATCAGATGTTTAGTTTGCCAATTTTCTTATTTTTCTTAAATATTTCACAAGACATGATTTAAATTTAAATATGACCAACGTCAGTTATCTTTGTAAATATGTCACGTGTAGAAGCTTTTGCCTTTTTTCTTTAAGAAACTATAGCTTCTTTGCTTTTATAGCGGCATAGATATCAAGAAGTTGTTGTCGAATGAAAATATCATTTTGTAGAAGCTCGTGCCTAGAAATTCGATCGATATAGATCTTCCTTAGGATGTCTAGTGAATTTTTGTGAATTTCATTGTATACACCTGCAAGGAAGTAATAGTGATCTCTTGAGAAAGAGATACATAACAGTTAATGCTATTAAAAAATTTAATTGATGTATGTGAATTCACTATTAAGAAAAACGTTAGCTACGAATTTCCTCGTTAATTAATCTGTCGCTAAATTGTTTATAGCTAATAGAATTTGGTGAAAATCCATCGCTAAATAGAATTAGTGATGATGCTTGTTGTTTATCTACAAAATTTGCATATTCTTGATAATTTTCATTTGTGATTTGGTAAAAGAATATTAGTTTAATAAATAATCTTACTACAAAATGCATAATTCTCACTAATTTCGTGATACATAACCCAAGCAACCAATTATAAAGAGCGTAACACCAGATCAAGCCTTAATAAAGATCAATCCGACACCTTACAAAATAATAAAGCATAACATTTAAATTGATCTTGCTAACAAATATTGTGTGCATGTACCATAGGGAAAAAGATTCCAAATACTTACTTGTTAAATAATTTGAAGTAAAAAATATGGGAGCAGTCCTTGGCACGGGTTCTTGATTTTTTCTCTTCAACAATATGCATTAGAAGTATGATTTGAGCAGATGTCATCGTTGTTCTGTCTCTTGTGATACATGGAAGGAGAGAGTATGATTTCTTTTGAATGTTACAACAAAAAATGAGATAGAAAAAAGATGATATTTAATTTATAGATCTGGCAATCCATTGAAAAGTTAACTAACCGATGGGAGCTGAGAAGACAAGACAATAAGTATTAGATAATGTGTAATAGTTAATTAAGTTGGGTAGATGAGCCTCCTTATAATTAAGCGTATTAACCATTCAAGCTGTTTTTTTCTTTTTCTGTATGATTGTTACTCATTTATTATGAGGTTTATTTTTTTAATCAAGGGTAAAAGTCACTAAATTTCTAAAGGGTATTTTCGTAAACTAACTTTCAACTACGAGGCTTCCCAGTTTTAGTATAATATAATTTTTGCCACAATGACCCTTTCCTTAGACTTAGTTTGGCTTATTTGGCCAGTGAAGATAGGTGGCGCGATTATCGAAGCAATCAGATTAGTGTCGGAGAAGGAAATACCAGTTTTGAGTTTCAAGTTTAGTTTTGGGAAAAGCTTTGACCAATATTTGAATTTTGGATAAATGGGTCCAGAATCGAATTTTGATAGTTCTTTTAAGTCTGGAACGTGATTTTAGACTTATTAAAGTAGTTGGTTTGGATCTTGAGGCGTTCAGGGTGTTTTGGACGTTGGTTGGGATTATGAGAATTTCTAGTTTGGGATCTGACCTTGATCAACCCCAGGTAAAGACGACCTCTTTTGGAAATTCTGAGTGTGCGATCTAGTTCATAGCGTATTTGTTATTGAATTGTACATTTGGTTTTTGTCTGGGGCTTCCGGGTGAATTTCTGGTGTCAAAACCAAATCTGGAAAACACCAGATTTTTTAGTGTTCAGTTGCTTGTTTCCTTCTTCGCGTCCGCGAAGGAGGGGACATGAAGAAGGAGCCTCAATTGCAAGAGTTCACCAGGGTGGTCAACGCAATCCCAGGCCTACTGTCGTGCTCGTGAAGGGGAAAGGGGTTGAGGTAAGGTCAAGCTCAGGCCGCGTTTGCAATGGTTGGGCCAGGTCAGGGTCGCCATTGCAAGCCTTGTATCACGTTCGCAAAAAAGGAACATGCAGTAGCAGTGGTTTATTTCCCAACATTGAGATTAAGCCCATATTCACATAATTCAAGTTCTAGAGCTCGGTTTTGGGTGAATTCAAGTGTTAATTTCAAGTATCTTCTTTGGGGTAAGTTCCTAATCCAAATCTAAGTAATTATTATGATTTCTTCTATTAATTTATGATTATATTCATGATTTAAATAGTAAAATAAACGGTTTCCATAGAAATGAGTTTTTGTTCAGATTTATGAAATTAAGGATCCATTTGTGGTTAGAACTTCATGATTTTTAGGTTATGGACATCTAGACCATGGATAAGACAAATTTGTGCTTGAATTTTAGTTTTTCCTTTGGGAGCTCGGGGTTAACTTTTTGGGTTTACTTTTATGTTCCGGACTAAAGTATAGCAATATCAGTATTGTTGTATCTGTGTGACCTCATAGAGTAATTTTCACCGTGTTAAACTCGATTTCATGTTAAAGTAACTAATTTGACCTTCGGAGTTTGGGACAGGGCTTTTTGAACTAGGATCCTTTTTATGGCAATATGGGTACCCTTAGAATCATGTGTTTGATAGACTTTGCTCATTCGGAGTCACTTCTGAAGAGGAAAGGTCAGGTTTGAGTGTTTGTGGGACCGACTCGACTTTCGAGATAGGTTACGGTCTACTCCTTTAGACTTCGATTGGAGTGTTGTCACGACCCAAGAGTAAGGAAAAAAGACAAATAATCAAGAGGAGTCGAAAAAAGACTAATAATCAACAGGAGTCTCTGGGCTGCGTATCAGGAACATGGCTCACCCTAGAGTCTCGATGAAGAATCGTCAGGATCACTCATGAGGACGAGAACTGGAGCCAACAACAAACTCTTCACTCAAGAAGAAGTGAAACAAGTGTAGTATGAGTACTACCACACGTACTTGTAGGTATCATAGGCCGACAACGATTAGTTCACACATGCACATAGACAGTAATTAATAAATAGGATAGATAAGCAATTGACATAAACACATAACAAGACAATCAGGAAAGTCGCACAACAACTCAAGTCATAAGCTGTAACAACCCATTTGGTCGTTATAGCACTTTTGACCCATTTACCCTCGGTGACCTTTTTCTGAGCCCTATTAGTACAGTTTTGGCCCATGGGAATGTGCGGTACGGTTCCCGAGGTGATCAAGGGAGCTGTATGATGACTATTGTGTAATTGAGCCATAAAGTGAAAAATATTTGACCAATAGTTGACTTTCGAATAAACAGGCTTGGTTCGAAAATTCATCGACTCCGAGAGGTTTGAAGGGTCGTTTGTGACATGGTGGGTTGTTCGGTTTGGTTCCCAAGGCACTTGTGAGCGTTTTGGGTTATTGGGTTGGAAAGATAGTATATGGCCATTGGGTGTTGACCCGGTTAAACAGACCTCCGTTGGGAATTTCGAGACCGTGAGTGAGCATAGCGTGTTTTTATATGTGAATGCTTGTCTGGTTTGTATCTGGGAAGTTTCGAGTGATTATCGAATTTCAGGATTGTGCTGGTGAAAAACCAAAAATTTCTGGTGTCTGATGTCCGATGTAGTGGCACCAGATCCGCCATAGCGATCCCGCTATAGTATGGTCTTGATCGCTATAGTGGGATAATGACTTTCGAGAGGGACGCCATAGCAAACGGGAATCCGCAGTGGCGGATGCGCGATAGCGAGCCCACTGTAGCGGACTCATGACTGTTGCAGTGAGGCGATGGGTTCCAGAATCTATTAAATGCTAGGATAAAACCCTTCACTCTCTATCACTTATTTATTACTTGCAAAGCATTTTTTAGGTAGAACTCGATTATGATTAGACTTTGGGTACTTGGAGGCGCTACGAAAGGGCAAAGCAAAGGTCTGATTATTCGTGTCTCTTGCTCAGCTACCAGTTAGGTTACGGCTTACCTTATGGTTAGGCTTCGGTTAGCAAAGCATATGTAGAGCTAGGGATTATTGGAGAAAGCATGTTACGCCTTCGTGTATGAAGTTAGGATGAATTACTTAGGTTGGTACTATTGTTTGACTATGGCTTGTTGCCTTGTTGTGATCTATTGGATTGTTTCCTTGTTGTGATCTATTGGCTTGTTGCCACGTTTGTGATAGTAAAATTAATATTGATAAATTCTTGTGATATGTGTCCATGTGTGGCACCGTTGATATAGATAGATTCTTGTGATAAGTGTCCATGTGTGACACCCTTGTTATTGATATATTCTTGTGATATGTGTCCATGGGTGGCACCGTTGATATTGATCGATTCTTGTGATAAGATTCTATATGTGGCACCGTTGATATTGATAGATTCTTGTGATAAGTGTCCATATGTGGCACCATTGATATTGATAGTTTCTCGTGATATGTGTCCATGTGTGGCAACCGTTGATATTGATAGATTCTCTTGGCGTTAATATCATTCATGCATTCATACTCATACATTTGGATCAGGTTGCGCGCCGCAACATATATATTATACTAACATTTGGATCGAGTTGCGCGCTACAACATATTTTATACATATACTGGATCGAGTTGCGTGCCGCAACATATATTAAACCTATTTTGGATCGGGTTACGCGCTGCAACACACACACACATATAGGATTGGGTTGTGTGCCGCAGCAGGTACATGAACTTCGCGGGTCCCCTATGGATATAACTATCGAGGTGTGGAGGTATTCAGCCCGGAGCATGTGTGTATCATTGCATTGTATATGCATTCATCATTATCATCTAATTTGCACTTATTGATCGGATTCGTGGATTCTACTTGTGGTTGTGATTACTCGAGGAATTTGTGGGAAACTTGGCAGACTTGTGTTTAGAGGCTTCACCATAGGCTATGATCCGGTTGTTGATATTTCTGGACTTGTGATACTATTTTAGACTGTGTTGATTGATACTTGGTGGTGAGCATGATTATCTTTTAATTTCTTTCTTTATATATGTTAGCTAATTGTTGTCGGCCTATGATACCTACCAGTACATAATGTTTCTACTGATACTACCTTGCTGCATTCTTTTATGAGTACAGAGTACGTAACAGGGTCGACTTCCTCTCCTCACGGCTGATTTCCCAAGGAATTATTGATCGAGCATCCAGGGTGAGAACATGGATTGATCCGCAGCACGGATGCCTCTTCTTTGTTACTTGTCTTATTTTGATATTCTGAGATGGTATTCCATTTTTAGACTTGTATTCATCTTCAGACTTATAGTATCTGTAGTAGTGGCTCTTGTACGGCCTTAAACCAGATTGCTTGGGATTGTTGTATTATTTTCTGCACTTATCCACTTATCCTTATTTACGTTTGAGACTTATAATTTGGTTGGCTTTATTATTTTATTGTGGTTGAATAAATAATTTGGGAAAGGGTTTCCCTACCGAGATGGGAAATGGTAAGTGCCCATACGTTGCCCGATTTAGGACATGACATAAGCCTAGGTGAAGCCTCTAATCCACAGTTCATCACATCATTAATAAGCCCTCATCAACAACAATAGCTCAGTATGCTAACAACCTCAAATCAATGAATAATGAACCATGTGACGACATGGAATGCATGCAATAACATGCAATGCAATTCCCCGCAGGCCTCCTCTCCGTATCGTGCACACTTGCTAAGGCTAATGTCACAATAGCCATGACCTATGGGGGACAGTGAAGTCCATGTACCACACTCGCTCCAGTATGTACCTCGAATCACGAGCACTCTCTTCCACTCAGGTATGGCACCTCGGACCACGGGCATTCTCTTCCGCTCCGGTATGTTATATCGGATCACGGGAACTCTCTCTCTCTTTTATGATTTACGGAAAAGACCTCGGCGGATCGACTCTCTCAATTATCATCATTTCAAATGCAATCATGGTAGGTCAATAACACATGAAATATGAAATGTATGCCATGCATAATTCAACCTGATCAATAACACAAGTATAGAAGCCATAATAAATGCCATGAATGCATATCATAATCTAAGTTAATAGTATCACCCTTCACATTTCATAATACCAATGAGATAAGTGAGATATCAAGAACTAAAGAGAGTCACACAAATACATGGAAATCACAAATATGGCGACAAGCCCACTTCAATTCAAGGGAAAACGCAAGTATGGCGACAAGCCCACATAAACAGTTGACAAGACCAACCTAGTTGGAATACAACTCCGCACCATGCTCGAAGGCCTATCATGCTTTATTGGTCAATCACTACTATACATATATGATTTGCTAATTGAAGTCTAGACATGAGTAAACCATAACCTACCTCAAAGCCGAGCAGGTGCTACAAACTAGTCCGCTAGAACCTTTCCCTTTTGAAGAGCTTTTGAATGATCAAAGTCTAGAAAATTATAATTCTGCATTAGATTAAGAGACAATGACACCTATATTTCCACAAACCATTCGAAATCAAAAATACCTTTAGGAAAAGGGAAGCCCGAGCCCATAAGGGTAAAAGAGGAATTTTATAAGAAATTCAGGCTACCCAAGGTTTAGAAAATCAGATAACCCATAATTATCATAATCTAGTCTCAAATATGCATCAATTTCATTATTTCATCAAACCCTCAATTTATAAGGAAACACTTATTGCCCCATAATCACAAACCTAAGTAAAAGAGAAATTCAAGCCTAGCAATTAGTTACCTAGTGGTTGAATAACTAGGATCAAGAAAATCTCCTAATAAAACAAGATTTAGAGTAAAAGATAGTCCAAAATTAACGTAGGGTTTATCCTCCCAAAACCCCCAACTTTAACATGGTTTTCTAACATGAGTTCCCCACTTTAATGGTAACATAACCAATTAAAGAAGGTAGGATACTTATCCAATAGAAGAATCTTCAACAAGATTAGGGAAATCGTCCTTTAGAACCACTTTAATCTCCAATTTTGTGAATGGGAAGAAATGGTCTAATTTGGGAAATTTATGTTTCTGAAACAACGATCTCGCATCTACAGAACCATTTCCCCCAGATGCGGCTTCACATCTACGGAGAAATGTCCACAGATGCAGACTTATTAAACACCGTAACACTTCACATCTGCGGACCCCTATCCGCATGGGCGGTACAACAGCAAATCAGAAAATTCTGGTTTTCACCAAGTTCATCCCGAAAGCCGACTCTCATCTGAGACCTCCCGGCTACAAACCAAACATACAACCCATTATAAAAACACTATACGAACGCTTCCGCGCCATCGAATTTCCCAAATGAGGTAATCTTGACCCCCATCAACCCCTGAAACCTCAAAACCAAAGTTTCCAACTCAATGACCAAAATGCCCCCGAGTGCCTCGAGAACCGAACCAAACATTCTACTAAGTCATAATCGATCATCCGGACCTAATGAAACTGACGGAAATCTTAAAAAGAGACAATTACCTAAAACTCAACTATTGGTCAACCCTTTTTCACTATTAACTTAAAAGCTTCTAAATTCCTCAAAACCCATCGCGATCACCTCGAAAACCATGCTACCATCCTCACGAGTCAAAAGCACTCTAACGAAGCTTAGGGAAAGTTCAACAAGGGAAAACAGGGTAAAAATGACTGAACGACCAAACAAGTCGTTATATCAGATATTAATTAAACAACCATTCGTCCTCGAATGGAAAAAGGAAACGGAGGGGGAAGTACCTGAATCAGCAAAAAGTTGATGATATCTACTACGTATGTCAGCCTCGGTCTCCCATGTAGCCTTCTCAACTGGACGGTGCTTCCATTGTACCTTGACTGAAGCTATCTCTTTTGACCTCAACTTTCGCACTTGCATATTCAAAATTGCTACAAGCTCCTCTTCGAAGGGCAAATTCTGATCAAACAACACCGACTCCCACTAGATGATATAAGACACATCAAAATGATACTTCTTCAACATGAAACATCGGGTGAACACCCACCAGGCCTGGTTGTGGCGCCAACTCATAAGCCACCCCACCAACACCTCAAAGAATCTCAAAAGGGCCAATGAACCTTGGCTTAACTTGACGTTCTTCCCAAATCTCATCACACCCTTCATAGGTAAGACCTTAAATAGAGCTTGATCACTCACCATGAACTCCAAATCTTAGACCTCCTGGTCCGCATACTCTTTTTTCCTACTCTAAGCCGCAAGAAGCTTCTCCTGAATCAGTTTCACCTTATCCAATGACTCCCTCAATAAGTTTGTATCCCACTGTCTCACCTCAAATGCATCGAACCAACCAATCGAAGAAGAACATCTCCTATATACAAAGCCTCTAATAGAGCCATATTGATACTCAAGTGATAATTGTTGTACGTGAACTCTGCAAAAGGTAAGAACTGGTCCCAATCACCAACAAGTCAATCACACAAGCCCGCAACATGTCCTCTAACACCTGAATAGTCCTCTCAGACTGACCCTAGTTTTGTGGGTGCAAAGTGGTACTAAGGTCCAACTGAGTCCCCAATTCCTTCTGCAATGTCCTCCATAAATGGGAAGTGAACTGAGTGCCTTGGTCTGAAATGATGGAAATAGGCACCTCATGCAATCTGACAATCTTTCTGACGTAGATCCTAGCCAATTTCTCCGCGTTGTAGGTAGTCTGAACTGGAATGAAGTGCACAGACTTAGTCAACCTATCAAAAATAACCCCAAATGGCATTAAACATGCCTAAAGTCTTCGGTAGACCAAAAAATAAATCCATCGCTATCCTCTCCCACTTCCACTCAGGAATGGGCATCTTCTATGTCATACCACCCGGTCTCTGGTGCTCATACTTAACATGCTGGCAATTCAAACATTAGGAAATGAAGTCCACTATGTCCCTCTTTATACTACCCCACCATTAATGCTGTCTTAAGTCACGATTAATGTTCATAGCACCATTAGAGTATCTAGAACTGTGAGCCTCCTCCATGATTAACTTAATCAAACCACCAACCCTAGAAACACAAATGCGCCCCTTAGTCCTCATAAAACCCTCATTATCAAGAATAGCCTCCTTGGCTTCTCCACTTAGTACTTTATCCCGAATCATGCACAATTTAACATCCTTAAACTGTTGGGTCTTAATCTGCTCTAAAAGAGACGACCTCACCTCAACACAAGCTAGAACCTTGCCAGGTTTTAAAATATCGAGTCTCACCATATTAATACCAAACGACTGGACTTCCATAGCTGAGGGATACTCTCCAACAATCAAATGTGCCAAGCTACCCATACTCACTGCCTTTTGACTTAATGCATCAGCCACCATATTTTCCTTTCCCGGATGATAAAGAATGGTGATATCATAATCCTTAAGAAACTTCATCTAACTATGCTACCTCGAATTTAGATCGTGTTGATTGAACATGTGCTTAAGATTGAGATGATCCGTGAAGACCTCACAATGAATCCCATACAAGTAATGTCTCCAAACCTTCAAGGCAAATACTATCGCTGCCAACTTAAGTCATGAGTGGGGTAGTTCTTCTCGTGAACCTTCAACTGTCTTGAAGCATACGTAATCATCTTATCCTTTTTCATCAACACACAACCCAAACCAATCCGAGAAGCATCACAATAAATGGTAAAATCCTTTCTCTCCACATGTAAAGCCAAAATCGGAGCTGAAGTAAATAAGGTCTTGAGCTTTCGAAAGCTTTCTCGCGCTTATCGGACCACTGAAAAAGCACATTCTTCAAAGTCAACCGAGTCAAATGAGAAGCAGTAGCTGAGACCCCTTCACGAATCGACGATAGTAACTCGCTAAGCCCATAAAACTTCAAATCTCGATCACTAAAGTAGGCCTAGTCCAATCCGTAACTGCGTCGATCTTCTTAGCGTCAAGCATAATTCCATCCATAGACACAACATGTCCCAAAAATGCCACGAAACTGAGCTAAAACTCACACTTAGAAAATTTAGTAAACAACTTCTTCTCTTTCAACAACCCAACAACTATCCTAAAATGCTTCCCATGATCTTCCTTACTAGTAGAGTACACTAGAATGTCATAAATGAACACAATCACGAATGAATTCGAGTAGGGCTTGAAATTCACATTCATCAAATCCATGAATGATGCAGGGCCATTGGTAAGCCTAAAAGACATCATCAAGAACTCATAATGACTATAGTGGGTCCTAAAAGCTGTCTTTGGAATATCATCGACTCTAATCTCTAACTAGTGGTAGCCCGATCTTAGAAAAGAATGACACATCCTGAAGTTGGTCGAACAAGTCATCAATGCAGGGTATCAGATACTTGTTTTGAATGGTAACTTTGTTGAACTACCGTAGTCGATACACATCCGCATAGAACCATTTTTTTTTCACGAACAACACAGGAGCACCCTAAGGGGAAACACTAGGTCAGATGAACCCCATACTCAACAAATCTTGCAATTGCTCCTTCAACTCCCTCAACTCTGCAGGAGCCATACTGTCACGACCCAGCTCCGAGGGCCGCGACTGGTGCCCTATTTGGACACCTCAAACAAACATACATACTAACTCGTCATATTTTGATTTAACTCAGATTTCATATTAATCATTTTAGACAGAAGTGGAAGCAAATATTATCTTAAGCGGTCGCACGTGCAAAAATGTCATATCAAAGCCAGAAGAGGCGGCGGAATACACATCGCCGAATATATGCACATATACAGACATGTGGGCCACCATGGCCGCTATAGCAGACAGGACCGCATTAAGATGCAAATTATGAACAGAACGAACACACACACGACCCATTACCCACATATATGACTACAGGATCATACTGCCGAATATGTCATAATACGCACGATCACAAAACCGGCCAGGCGAATGATATCATAATAATATGCACGAGCGGAGTAGTGAAAAACTAATGCAATTTACATATCAAAACATTTGTGAAAACTTGATATAATCATATGACAACAAGTTAGGTAACCTAGTTTATACAACTGATCAATATGGAGTCTATCTCACAAAAATACTTCTGAAATCGTATTTATAGTTCAAAATATAAATCCGAACATAATGGAGCAATCAAGACATTATTCTTTAGTAGCTAAAATCATAAGCAAAAGCCTTTTTCTGATATCATACAAAGATAAGCCAATTAGGGCAAACGAAGGAGTTTCGGAGTTAGTGGGCCCACCTCAGGTCAGGTCGAGGTGGCGTACGTAATTTACAACATTAGACCTTATGGAGTCATCAATGAAAGTCTTAAGGCGATTCGGTTACGTTTGTGCAAATTGCGAATGTTTGGACGTTCCTTTCAACAAATGTAAAGGTTCTAATTCAATTTTACTGAATGAGATAGTACTAAAAGTAAACTCAGATTTCGATGAACAGAATATCCTCCGAGGCTCTAATCCGAGTCTAGTACGCCTAGGACATGCCAAAAGAAGGAAAGGTAGGGCTTTACATACCTTATTCGCGTCTTCCGCCCATCCAAACTCAACTCCCGTTTCCTCCAAAATCTACAATTGGTCATAATTATCAAATGTGAATCACAAGCTTTTAAGAATTCTAATTTAATCCATATTTGTCTACCGAAATTTCGACAGCATTTCCCCTATAAATTCAACATCCCCGAGAGTTAACTCGGCCATAATATCAACAACAACACCCAGAACAATACCAACAACATCAACAATCACAATAAAACACATTCTAGCATAATTATTCTTCTCTTCTACATAATGCAACAACTTCCATTCCAACTTCACACTTTCAAACTAATATCAATATTTCCATATTCATCAACTAATTCAAGATTATTCAAACATGATTAAATATTATTTCAATCAATATTCAAGGATTCAAGCAATCCCGCCGATTCCATATTCCGTCTGAAACCTCTACAAATGCAACGAAACAACAAAGTCGCATTGTTTTCTTCCGAGTTCATTAATGACAACAATAATTCACACTTTAGAATTCTACTTCCATAATTACCTAAAAATTATATTAAAAACACATAATTTCCCATAACAATCTACAACCAATTTCAATGCCGACTCGAATCGTTAAACCTTTATTTACGTCACAAAGGTCACAACGACATAACTAACAAACTAAATGAAATTTAATTCACCTCTCCCATTCACCACCATGGCTCACGGCCATGCACACACTCCACACACACACACGCCATGCACCCACACACCACAATTCCATAATTCTCATCTAATTCCAATCATTATAACATATACAATTCTTTCATAACTTAAAAGAATAGAATTCTTACCTTTTTCTTCAAATTTCTACTTGCCGCAAACGTAGTCCCCTCGCTAAACTAATTATACCACGTCGAAGAGCGCCTTGAGCTTAATACGAATTCGAAAAGAAAGAGATTTTTTTGGATCAAGATTGAAGGGCTAGAATTTTTTTTTTCTTTTTCTCTAGCTTCGGCCGAAGGCCCTTGTTTTGCTCTCAACTTGTTTTATTTTTTGTCTTGAATGTTCTAGTAAGAAAATTATATAATGAACCCTCTTAAATATTTGTCACATGGAAGAATTAATTTTTCCATGGGCTTGGGGTTATTTTTCATGGGCCATGGCCGGTCACCTCTATGCTTTGGGCCTTAATTTCTATTTTTTTTTTTTTTTTTTTTAGCCCAATTTATTATGAATCTCATTTTGTAATTCGCGGAACTAATTTCTAAAATTCCAATTTTGCCCTTGGCCTTCCTCTGTATTTCCGCATCAATATTTTTCATGAATACCACACATATGTTAAATAAAATAAAAACATGGTCTTATTTCCCACAAGCAAGATTATTCCAAATTTTTCCAAATGCGCAAAAATGCGGGATATAACATTCTCCCCCCCTTTAGAACATTCGTCCTCGAATGTTAGATTAGCCTTATAGGGCCCTACAGGCATTTCGGGGGAGTTTCTTTTTATGAGTAACAAGTATAAATTACTTACCCATCAATGTAACAAACTTAGAAATTTAGATTACCTGTAGGTGTAGAGAACAAGTGAGGATACTTCTTCTTCATTTCATCCTCTGCTTCCCAGGTCATTTCTTCTCTATTATTGTTCCGCCATAAGACCTTAACAGAGGGTATGTCCTTAGTACGTAGCCTCCTCACCTGACGATCCAGAATAGCTACAGGTTGCTCTTCATAAAATAGGTCCTCCGTCACCTGAATATCATCTACTGGGAATATTCTGGAAGGATCACCAACACATTTATGGAGCATGGATACATGAAATACCGGGTGTACTGCCTCCAGATCAGATGGTAAGTCTAGCTCATAGGCGACTTCGCCTATCTTCCGAATAATCTGATACGGCCCGATATACCGCGGACTAAGCTTACCCTTTTTACCGAATCTCATTACACCCTTCATAGGTGACACCTTCAGAAATACCCAGTCGCCAATCTGGAACTCTAATGGTCGACGTCGTTTATCCGCATATGATTTCTGTCGACTTTGGGCAGCCAATAACCGCTCCCGAATAAGTTTCACTTTATCAACTGCTTGCTGAATCACATCTGACCCAATTAATTTAGTTTCGCCCACGTCGAACCAACCAATCGGAGATCTGCATTTTCTACCATATAGGGCTTCGTACGGTGCCATCTTAATGCTGGAATGATAACTATTATTATAAGAAAATTCAATAAGCGGCAAATGGTCATCCCAGCTACCTCTGAAATCAATAACACAGGCCCGCAACATATCTTCCAGTGTCTGAATAGTGCGCTCGGCCCGTCCGTCGGACTGAGGATGAAACGCTGTGCTAAGACTCACCTGAGTTCCCAATCCTTCCTGGAATGATCTCCAAAAATTCGCTGTGAACTGGGCACCTCTGTCAGTGATAATAGATACAGGAACCCCGTGAAGTCTTACTATCTCTTTAATATATAATCTGGTATAATCCTCAGCCGAATAAGTAGTCCTGACCGGGAGAAAATGGGCTGATTTCGTCAATCTGTCAACAATAACCCAAATAGAATCATACCTGCGTGGAGTGCGCGGTAATCCTATAATGAAATCCATATTAGTCATTTCCCATTTCCAGGCTGGAATTTCAATTTCCTGTAGTAATCCGCCGGGCTTTTGATGCTCGATCTTGACTTGCTGACAATTTGAGCATTGGCCAACGAACTCTGCAATGTTCCTTTTCATACCGTCCCACCAATATAAACATTTAAGATCATGGTACATTTTAGTGGAACCAGGATGAACAGAATACCAAGCATTATGTGCTTCACCCATGATTTGCCGCCGCGACCCTGCAACATCAGGTACGCATAACCTGCTTCCATATAATAATACCCCTTCAGGCGAAATTTCGAACTGAGTCTTTTCTTTATTAAGGGCCACATTTCTATACTGTGCCAAAACAGGATCTTCGAACTAACACTGCTTTACCTCTTCTATAATGGATGATTCAGCAACCTCTCGAACAGAAACCCCAGCATCTCCAGAATCTGCCAAACGGACTCCAAGGCTAGCTAACTGACGAATCTCGCGAATTAATTCTTTCTTATCAAGATGCGCATCCATCAAACTGCCCATGGACTTGCGGCTCAGTGCATCAGCTACCACATTAGCTTTCCCAGGATGATACAAAATATCGACGTCATAATCCTTCAATAATTCAAGCCATCTTCTCTGCCGCAAATTCAACTCCTTCTGTTTAAAAATATACTGGAGGCTCTTATGGTCCGTATAAATATCAATGTGGACCCCATATAAATAATGCCGCCATATGTTCAAAGCATGAATCACCGCGGCCAATTCCAGATCATGAGTGGGATAATTTCTTTCATGCGGTCTGAGCTGCCGGGAAGCATAGGCTATGACTCGACCGTGCTACATTAACACACAGCCAATTCCAATACCGGAGGCATCACAATAAATGACGTACCCGTCTGACCCCTCTGGAAGAGCTAAGACTGGAGCTGTAATTAATTTTTCCTTCAGCGTCTAGAAACTGCGCTCACAGGCATCAGTCCACTGAAATTTTGCTTCCTTCTGAGTTAGCTTTGTCAATGGTGCCGCAATAGAAGCAAAATTCTACACAAATCTTCTATAATATCCGGCCAACCCCAGAAAACTACGTACCTCTGTCGGTGTGGTAGGCCTAGGCCAATTCTGTACAGCTTCAATCTTCTGTGTATCGACCCGAATGCCATCTGCTCCGACAATATGCCCCAAGAATGCCACTGAGGTCAACCAAAATTCACATTTGGAGAATTTAGCATATAATTTTTGTTGCCGAAGTGTGCCAAGTACTGTTCTCAAATGATCTGAATGCTCCTCTGCTGATCGTGAATAAACCAAAATATCATCAATAAATACAATTACGAACATATCAAGAAACAACCGGAATACCCGATTCATCAAATCCATGAATACCGCTGGGGCATTAGTCAGCCCAAAAGACATCACTCTAAATTCATAATGCCCGTACCGAGTCCTGAAAGCAGTCTTTGGAATATCGACCTCTCGTACCCGTACCTGATGGTAACTTGAACGCAAATCTATCTTCGAAAAATATTTGGCACCCTGCAACTGATCAAACAAATCGTCAATCCGGGGGAGGGGATATTTATTCTTTATAGTCACCTTATTTAGTTGTCTGTAGTCAATACACATCCGCAGTGACCCGTCTTTCTTTCTTACAAATAATACCGGCGCTCCCCAGGGTGATGTACTGGGTCTGATGAAGCCTTTATCCAATAGATCTTTCAGCTGTTCCTTCAATTCTTTCAGTTCTGCCGGTGCCATTCTGTACGGAGGAATAGATATAGGCTTCGTATCTGGCAACAAATCTATCGTAAATTCTATCTCCCGTTCAGGGGGAAGACCTGGAAGCTCATCTGGGAATACATCTGTAAATTCATTGACAACTGGAACTGACTGGAGCATAGGTGTCTCGGCCTTAGTATCGTGCACACAGACCAAATGATAGATATAACCTTTCTGAATCATCTTCTTAGTCTTGAGGTATGAAATAAACTTACCCCTCGGCGATGTTGTACTCCCTGACCACTCTATGACTTGTTCCCCTGGAAACTGGAAACGAACTACCTTTTTCTGGCAATCAACATTAGCATAACAGGAAGATAACCAGTCCATGCCCATAATAACATCAAATTCCATCATATCTAATTCTACCAAATCAGCTTTAGTGCAACGATTACATATAATCACAGAACAATCTTTATATACCTGCCTCGCTATAATAAAATCCCCAACCGGTGTAGCCACTTCGAATGGTTCTATAGGTTCGGGTGTTATTCCAATTTTACTAGCAACGAGCGGGGAGATATAGGATAAAGTAGAACCAGGATCAATCAATGCATATACAGATCGGGAGAAAACCAGTAATGTACCTGTAACAACATTTGGCGACGCCTCCTTGTCCTGGCGGCTAGATAATGCATATATGCGGTTCGAAGGACCGCTAGAATCTGAAACACTACCACGGCCTCAACCGCGGCCCGCCGGTGCCGGCATACCTCGCCCCACAGGGCGTATAGCTGAAGGAGTAGAGGATGAACCAGCGGCTGATCCCGTCGGCTGAACTGTCCCACTAGAACCACTCGCCAACGGACAATCACGCATAACATGACCGTGACGGCCGCAAGAAAAACAGGCTCCTATAGCTCGGTAGCACTCCACTGGGTGCGACCTCCCACAATAAGAACAACGGGGCCTGGGTGGTCTGGACTGGCTGGAACCCCTGGTCATCTGCGAACCTAATGCTCTGGAACTCTGGCCGGCCCCAGACGGTCCTGCACCATCAAATCGTCTACCTGCAGACTGTGTACCCCGACCTGATAAAAGAGGATATCTGCTAAACTGATGCTGCTGAGGCTGTCCGCCTCGGAAATCTCCAGAATACCCGGCTGATCTAGCCCGCTTGGGTGGCCTCCTATCACGATCTCTACCCGACCGATCCTCTCTATGCCGGTCCTCCATACCCTGCGCGTAAGCCTGTAATCGGGCGATATCCATACCCGTCTGTGATGCCACCGCCATACAACTGTCAATCAAGTAGCGATCCAGCCCTATCACATACCGGTGCATCCGATCAGGCATCTCAGCTACTATGGCAGGTGCATATCTAGCCAATGAATCAAACTCCAAGCTGTACTCGCGAACACTCCGACCTCTCTGCCGCAGCTGTAAAAATCTATCAACTCTGGCCCGCCGCAACTCTGGGGGAAAAAGTGGTTGAGAAAGGCGGCTACGAACTCGTCCCACACAGCTGGAGGAGCACCCTCACCTCTGGACAACTCCCAAGACTCGTACCAATTAATCGCGACATCCCGTAACCTGTGTGAGGCCAACTCGACAGACTTTGTCTCTGAAGCCCTGACCAATCTCAATGAACGCTGCATCTGCCGAATAATGTCCTGGGGGTCCTCCTCGGGCTTAGACCCGAAAAACTCTGGGGGATTACATGTCAGAAAATCACGGACCCTCAGGCTATCACGCCTGTCATCATCATCACCTCTCAGCCCGCGTCTGCGAGCCTGGCCTGCCACCAACGTCGTCAGCAAATGTACGGCCTCCCTCATGGCCCTATCCTCCGCCCCAGACTGAGGGGCTGGAGGCTCGGGCGCTGGAGCCTCTGGAGCTAATGATGGACCTGCTCCAGGCTCCGCCGGTGGTGGTGTAGCTGAGCCCTCTGACTGAGGCACAACATCGGGCATAATCTAAACACGAGCCCGGGTAACTCTCTGCACCTGACTGGTCTCCCCTCCCCCTGCCTTGCCCTTCTGGGAAGCCTTCACCTTTTTCGGAGGCATCACTGAAAAACACAACAACCGATCAGAAAAGAATCATCCTAATAGCACAGCTCTATCGCACGATCTAAGATTCAAAGAAAGGTAACACCCTAAATGTCTTGTAGCCTCCTGTTTATAGATGTGGTGCACAACACACCGATAAACAAGACTCTACGAGACACGGCCTGTAGACATTCTCAGAAAAAACCGCTCTGATACCACTTTTGTCACGACCCAGCTCCGTGGGCCGCGACTAGTGCCCTATTTGGACACCCCGAACAAACTTACATACTAACTCGTCATATTTTGATTTAACTCAGATTTCATATTAATCATTTTAGACAGAAGTGGAAGCAAATATTATCTTAAGCGGTCGCACGTGCAAAAATATCATATCAAAGCCAGAAGAGGCGGCGGAATACACATCGCCGAATATATGCACATATACAGACATGTGGGCCACCATGGCCGCTATAGCAGACAGGACCGCATTAAGACGCAAATCATGAACAGAACGAACACACACACGACCCATTACCCACATATATGACTACAAGCCTCTACAAACCAAAACGGAAACATATGACGGGACAGGGCCCTGCCGTACCCCAATTAGTCAAATATACAGAAACATATACATGACAAAGATATATACCAAAATATGGGCTACGAATCAAAAGGAGCACTCTGTACTGGTAGAAGGTGTGGCCTACTCTGGCGGATCACGAGTCTCTATACCTGCGGGCATGAAACGCAGCCCCCGAAGAAAGGGGGTCAGTACGAAAGATGTACTGAGTATGTAAAGCATAGAGTACAGAAATCCAAACCATAGCTGACATAAAAGGGTACAGGAAGTAAATACCGAACCAGTACATCAAAGTCCGTGCTGAAAACATATATATATATAATGCAAATAAAAATCATGCATAAGGCTCAGGAACGTAGTCACCACTCCGACGCTGGTGCCACAACACAGCATACTCCAGAAGGTTTCAAATCTCCATACAAACCCCGAACATAACATATCATCACAACATATCATATCATCAAAACATATCATAAGCCATATCACAGCATAACTCCATAAACGGTACCCGGCCCTATGGCGAGGTCTCAGGAACCGTAACACATCATACTGCCGAATATGTCATAATACGCACGATCACAAAACCGGCCAAGGATCTGGCGAATGATATCATAATAATATGCACGAGCGGAGTAATGAGAAACTAATGCAATTTACATATCAAAACATTTGTGAAAACTTGATATAATCATATGACAACAAGTTAGGTAAACTAGTTTGAACAACTAATCAATATGGAGTCTATCTCACAAAAATACTTCTGAAATCGTATTTATAGTTCAAAATGTAAATCCGAACATAATGGAGCAATCAAGACATTATTCTTTAGTAGCTAAAATCATAAGCAAAAGCCTATTTCTGATATCATACAAAGATAAGTCAATTACGGCAAACGAAGGAGTTTCGGAGTTAGTGGGCCCACCTCGGGTCAAGTCGAGGTGGCGTACGTAATTTACAACATTAGACCTTATGGAGTAATCAATGAAAGTCTTAAGGCGATTCGGTTACGTTTGTGCAAATTGCGAATGTTTGGACATTCCTTTCAACAAATGTAAAGGTTCTAATTCAATTTTACTGAATGAAATAGTACAAAAAGTAAACTCGGATTTCGATGAACAGAATATCCTCCGAGGCTCTAATCCGAGTCTAGTACGCCTAGGACATGCCAAAAGAAGGAAAGGTAGGGTTTTACATACCTTATTCGCGTCGTACGCCCGTCCAAACTCAACTCCCGTTTCCTCCAAAATCTACGATTGGTCATAATTACCAAATGTGAATCACAAGCTTTTAAGAATTCTAATTTAATCCATATTTGTCTACCAAAATTTCGGCAGCATTTCCCCTATAAATTCAACATTCCCGAGAGTTAACTTGGTCATAATATCAACAACAACACCCAGAACAATACCAACAACATCAACAATCACAATAAAACACATTCTAGCATAATTATTCTTCTTTTCTACATAATGCAACAACTTCCATTCCAACTTCACACTTTCAAACTAATATTAATATTTCCATATTCATCAACTAATTCAACATTATTCAAACATGATTCAATAGTATTTCAATCAATATTCAAGGATTCAAGCAATCCCGCCGATTCCATATTCCGTCCGAAACCTCTACAAATGCAATGAAACAACAAAGTCGCATTGTTTTCTTCTGAGTTCATTAATGACAACAATAATTCACACTTCAGAATTCTACTTCCATAATTACCTAAAAATTATATTAAAAACACATAATTTCCCATAACAATCTACAACCAATTTCAATGCCGACTCGAATCGTTAAACCTTTATTTACGTCACAAAGGTCACAACGACATAACTAACAAACTAAATGAAATTTAATTCACCTCTCCCCTTCACCACCATGGCTCACGGCCATGCACACACTCCACACACACACACGCCATGCACCCACACACCACAATTCCATAATTCTCATCTAATTCCAATCATTATAACATATACAATTCTTTCATAACATAAAAGAATAGAATTCTTACCTTTTTCTTCAAATTTCTACTTGCCGCAAACGTAGTGCCCTCGCTAAACTAATTATACCACATCGAAGAGCGCCTTGAGCTTAATAAGAATTCGAAAAGAAAGAGATTTTTTTGGATCAAGATTGAAGGGCTAGAATTTTTTTTTTCTTTTTCTCTAGCTTCGGCCGAAGGCCCTTGTTTTGCTCTCAACTTGTTTTATTTTTTGTCTTGAATGTTCTAGTAAGAAAATTATATAATGAACCCTCTTAAATATTTGTCACATGGAAGAATTAATTTTTCCATGGGCTTGGGGTTATTTTTCATGGGCTATGGCCGGTCACCTCTATGCTTTGGGCCTTAATTTCTCTTTTATTTTTTTTATTTTTTTTTAGCCCAATTTATTATGAATCTCATTTTGTAATTCGCGGAACTAATTTCTAAAATTCCAATTTTGCCCTTGGCCTTCCTCTGTATTTCCGCATCAATATTTTTCATGAATACCACACATATGTTAAATAAAATAAAAACATGGTCTTATTTCCCACAAGCAAGATTATTCCAAATTTTTCCAAATGCGCAAAAATGCGGGATATAACACATACGGTAAGGTGGAATAGTAATAGACCAAGTGCCTCGCCCAAAGTCGATAAAAAACTCAATATCACGATCAGACGGCATACCAAGCAAGTCTATGGGAAAGACCTCTGCAAACTCGCTAACTACTGGAACTAACTATAGGGAAGAAGTATTTGCACTCTTATTTTGAATATGAGCTAAATTCACCAGACACCTCTTATCCACTAACTTCTTCTTCCGAAGGCATGATATAATCATCTTAGGAGCAAGGCTAGCAGCACCCTTCTACTACAATCTCGAAATGTCGGGCATGGCTAGCGTGACAGTCCAGAATCGCGTGATAAGGACACAACAAACTCATATCCAAAATAACATCAAAATCTACCATATCAAGGATCACCAAGTCTACCATGTACCATAACTTATAAAGGTAATTGTACAAGACTGATAGACTCAATCTACCACCACAAAGTTTTCGACTGGAGTAGAAACATGAATAAGCACGTCAAGTAGATCACAAATCATATCCAAACCCATAGAGAATATGTGGACACACAAGAGAAAGTAGAACCCAGATCAAACAACACTGACACTGCCCGGTGACATTATGAAAAGTACCTGTGATAATCGCATTTGAAGCCTCTACCTCTGTCCTGCTAGGGAAATCATAACAATGTACTCGTCCGCTCTCGGACTGTGCACCTCCACGGCTACCCTAACTCGATTGAGATCTGCCTATCGCTACCTGAGAACTGCCCCTACTGGATTGGTGACCACCTCTTCCGGGCTGATAACCGCCTCTGCTAGGCTATGTACCACCCCTACCTGAAGAACCACCTTTACTAACCGAAGGTGCGGGGGTTTTGGCAGTCTGGAACCGAGATCTTTGCTGGGCTCTACTCTACCTAGACTTGGGACACTCTCTCGCAAAATGCCCTAGGTCACCACATGAATAACAACCTTTGGCTTCTGAGGCTGAGTCACTGATATAAAAGACCCAAAAAACCCGATGCGATCTGCAGGTCGAGTGCAAGGACCTCGAGAAGTCTATCCGACACTGAATCCACTAGGCCTAGAAGAGCCACTGGCTGAAATCTTAAGCCCTGATTGAATGGGGCAGCAAGAGGGGTACTGATGACTCCTGGTCACATAGCCCCCACCCCTAGAAGTAGAACCACTGAATTTTTTGAACTACCGAATCCTCTTATCATCATTCCCACCATGAGCCCTAAGTCTCGCAGACTCGACCTCAACAACATGATCAACCATAGACTGGAAGAAAGATAGATAAGCCACTAACTGTAAGGCGGCCAGCTTCAACGGAAGCGCTAACCTCTTGATGAATCTTCTCACCCTTTCAGCCTCGATGGGAAGTAACTGAACTGAATAACAAGCCAAAGAGAGAAATCTGGACTCATACTCGACTATAGATATCCCTCTCTGCTCCAAGTCATTGAATTCACCTCTCTTCCTGTCCCTCAAAGTCTGAAGGTCGTACTTCTCTAGCAAGACCTGATAAAACTGAGTCCAAGTCAACGAAGGTGACCCAGCTGGTCGTTACTCAATACAATACCTCCACCATAACTTTGCATTCCCATGCAACTAGAAGGAGACATAATCAACCCCGTGTGACTCAACCGTCCTAACTTATGCAACCTCTCATAAATATCCACAAGAAACTCATAAGCTTCCTCTCAAGGGGTACTAAAAACTCCTAGGGGTTCATCTTGTTAAGCATCACTAATAGATCCTGCTCCTCATACGCCATGGCCGCCAGCAACAGGCCTAGGAGCAAAAATAGGTGGCAGAATCTATTAATGTGAGTGTTATAGCAGCGGCAGGCTGCGCTTTATGGGTCTGATACTGCTCTGGGATTTGTCCCCTAGCTCTGGTCTGAGAACTATCTGGATTAGATGGAAAGCCATCCTTCTGGATCAACTCTTCAAGAAGGCTCAAGATACGAACCATGACAGTCTATAGTATGGGAGTAACAATAACCTCGGGTTGAGCCTGGGTGAGTCTCAGCTCCTCCTCGTCCATGGGCTCGTGCTCGTGCTCATGCTCTAACTCTAGCTCAGGCGACAAAGATCTGGCTCGGGCCGGGCTAGCTACGGCACTCTGTCCCGTGTCCTCTACCTCTACCGTGGCCTCTAGGTCAGCCACAGCCTCGACCTTTAGCGGCCACTGTTGGTAACTCATCTCTCACAACCATCGCGTGTGTCCTCACCATCTGTGAGAGAATAGGAATAGAGTTAGATACCAATTTAAATCATCTAGATACCAATTTGAATAAAGTAGCACGAATGGAATGAAAAAAGGAAAGTTTCCTAAATGTCTTATAGCCTCTCACAGATAATTACGGAGGCCATCGAACCGATCTGCAAGACTCTACCAGACATTGCTCTTGTACATGTGAGATCAGTAACCTAGGGCTTTGCTACAAATTTGTCATAATCTAACTCGTGAATCACGAAGCCACCTACACTAACCCCCTTTGTGGGCAAACCCTTCTACATAACCTATCATTAAATCAAAAATACAAAAGTAAATCTGAAATAACTGAGTCACAATATATATATATATATATATATATATATATAACTTAACTATAGAAGTAAGGAAATACTACAACCTAAGGATCAGGAGCATGGCTCATCCAGGAGTCTAGATCAAGAAGCCTCTGGATCACTCACGAGGACAGAAACTGGAGCCAATAGCAAATTCTACACTCAACAAAAGTGCAACAAGTGTCGTATGAGTATAACCACACATACTCGTAGGCATCATAGGTCGACAATAATTAGTCCACGCATACACATAGACAAAAATTAATAGATAGGACAGATAAGCAATCGACATAAACACATAATAAGACAATCAGGAAAGTTGCACCATAATGATAGCCATAATGGATCTCAACAACTCAATTCATAAGCCTAGGTGAAGCCGTTAATCCACAGTCCATCACATCATTAATAAGCCCTAATCAACAATAATAACTCAGTATGTCAATAACCACAAATCAAAGGATAATGAACCATCCAATGATGTGGAATGAATGTAACAGTATGCTATGCAATGCACCCCAGGCCTCCTCTTCGTGCTGTGCACACATGCTAAGGATAGCGACACAATAGTCATGACCCACAGGGGACCCACGAAGTCCATGTACCGTACTTGCTCCAGTATGTACCTCGGATCACTAGCACTCTCTTCCACTCTGATATGTTAGCTTAGATCATGGGCACTCTCTTCCGCTCCGGTAGGCTACATTGGATCACGGGAACTCTCTCTCTTTTTAATGATTTCCGGTAAAAACCTCGAAGGCTCCATTATCTGACTTATCATCATTTCAAACGCAATCCTGACAGGTCAATAACACATGAATACGGAATGTATGCCATGAGTAATTCAATCTCATCAATAACACAATAATAGAAGCCATTATAAACGCCATGAGTGCAACTCATAATCCAGGTTATCAATATCACCCTTCCACATTTCATGAGACCAATGAGATAAGTGAGATATCAAGAACTAGATAGAGTCACACAAATACATGAAAATCACAAATATGGCGACAAGCCCACTTCAAATTAAGGGAAAATGCAAGTATGGCAAGAAGCCCACATAAACAGTTGGCAATACCAACCTAGTCAAAATACAACTCCGCACTATTCTCGAAGGCCTATCATGCTATCTCCGTCAATCACTACTATACATGTACGATTTGCTAATCGAAGTCTAATAATTAGTAAATCGTAACCTACCTCAATGCTGAAGAGATGCCACGAACTAGTCCACTACAACCTTCCCCTTTCGAAGAGCTTTTGAATGATCAAAGTCTAGCAAATTTTCATTCTACATTAGATTACGAGACAATGACACCCATATTGCCACAAAAACATTCGAAATCAAAACTACCTTTAGGAAAAGGGAACCCCGGGATCACAAGGGTAAAAGAGGGATTTTATAAGAAATTTATGCTACCCAAGGTTTAGGAAGTCCAACAACCCATAATCATCATAATCTAGTCTCAATTAGGCATCCATTTCATTATTTCACCAAAATTCCCAATTTATAAGGAAACCTTTATTGCCCATAATCACAAACTTAAGTAAAAGAGAAATTCAAGCCTAGCAATTAGTTACCCAGTGGTTGAATAACTAGGATCAAGAAAATCTCCCAACAAAACATGATTTAGAGTAAAAGATGGTCCAAAATTAACCTAGGGTTTATCATCCCGAAAGCCTCAACATTAACATGGATTTCTAACATGATTTCCCCACTTTAATGGTAACAT